>NC_026000.2:128645253-128903863 GCF_000442705.2 Elaeis guineensis
ATATTTATATTGACGGAAGTTGATACTCCTTCGACGGTCGATGATACATCGGACCCTTACCAAGATCGATACACCATATTGACGGGAGTTGACACTCCTTCTACGGTCAAACTTCCGGGCCAGACCATCGGCTGACATGCCGGTCGAGCCCCGATCAAAGAAGGGCGAAATGCCTTTGCGACCAACGTCGCGACTCCCGACCGAGCTACGACCGATCGAAGGATATTCGGCTTGCCACCATCTATCGCATGATGCGACCTCAGTCGCATTCATGATTCACCGGCCGGGCTACGGTCGGTCGGAAGATATTCGGCTTACCACCGTATATCGTGAGGCGCAGCACGGATACCCGACACAAGGGTATCGGGGTCCGACTTATCGGTGCTCCCTCGACCGAATGCGCCGGACGATATTCGACTGAACGCGTCAGAGGGGACCCGACTACCGAGCCTTTATCACGGTCGGTCGGCTCCCGACTCAACGGACGCGCCCGACTACCGAGCCTTTATCACGGTCGGTCGGCTCCCGACTCAACGGATGCGCCCGACTGACGACCTTGACTATCAAAGGCTAATTGAAAGTCGGGACTCGGCCTACCTTCGTGGCGGCGTGGGTTGCCGAACGTCCTAACCGACCTATGTATATTGGCAACTCACGTGTTCGGATGCATTCCACAACTCATGAAGGAAAGGAAAGCAGACAGAGGGAAAAGTTAAGTCTAAAAACTGATTTCATTCAAAGTCAGAAGAAGTTTACAAAGTCAGGTCGAAGCCCGATTACAAGTGTTCTAAAAAAGGAAAATACAAAAGAAACTAAAGTCGGCAAGGCCGCGATCATCCCTCTGAGTCGATCTCCTCGATCGACGGAAGATCGGGGATAACTGGTGTATCGACCACGATCGGCGCTGGGTCGATGGTTGAAGCAGGACCGTCGGTCGGCGAGGGACTGGCAGTCGGTGCCACTTGCTTCGGGATGGCTTCCTCTGCCACGACGACGCCTCCCGATGGCTGGTCGGCCATCTCCTCGGTGGCTTGCTCCTCGGCCCCGGTGGGACGATACTGCTGAGGTCCAGCTCCGGGTACAAGGCATGGACCGCATCCCGACCGTCCTCGTACCCCACCCGGTACGATGCGAAGCCGGACTCCAGCATCTCCTCCCGGTATTGATCGGTGGCACGGAAGTCCTCCACCGCCCGGCTTGCCGACTCCTTCGCCGACCTTGCTTCCTCCTCCGCCCGGCCGAGCGAGTCCTTTGCCGACTCTGCTTCTGCCTTCGCTATGTCGGCGTCGGCCTGGGCGATCGATAGATCCTCCTCAGCTTTGGCGAGCTTCTCCAAGCTGACCCGAAGCTGCTCACGCTCGCCTTCAAGTTCGGCGGCAACGCCATCCCGCTCGCGCCGCAGACGATGCATGGTCCGGCCCTTGCGTTTGGCTTCTTTTTTGGCCGACCGTAGCTCGGACCCGAGTCGGGAGACTTCGTCCACCAACTTGGCCTTCCGGTCGGCCGACTGCTTCAAGTGGTCGACCAGCATTGCCCGGTCGGCTTCGGCCACCGCTGACCTTTCCTTCCAAGCCGTCCGGACGTTCCCGAACCTCCAGTATCCGGCTTCAAGCTCCGACATGGTGTAGATCAGCTGCCGACGCAAGTGTTTCATCAGGAAAACAAAGTGACGAATACACTAAGGGAAAAGGAGGCGGAGGAGGAACAGGACTTACCTCGACCATGGTCGGGTAGAACGAAGACAACATCTCGGTCACTTGTCGAGACCTTAGTGCCTCCACGTCGGTCGGGAGGAGGATTCCCTGGCACAGCCTCCTCGCCAGGTTATGGTCGGCCAACGCCGATGCACCATCGGGGAACTGTGCGCTGGGCGGCACAGTGTGACTCCCCGACCTTGTTTCGTCCGCGGGGTCCATCGGGGCCTTCCCCCGATCGACCGCCCCGACCGACGGAACCGGCAGCGAGGGGATGCTCGAGGTTGAACCGGCACCCCCCGTTGCGGCCACAGACGCCGTCAGATGATGTTCGGTTTCCCGAACATCATCCGGCTCCACCGCCGCCGGTGAGGCCGTCGATGTTCCTTCGACCGCTTCTTCCACCGGCCTCTCCTCCGCATGCGCTGCCGGAGCCACGAGCGCTATCACTGGCTCCGATTGGTCGGTCGCCGACGCTTTGACGGTCGGCGCCGCTGGAGTAGGCTTCTTCGGAGGACGCGAAGGTCCTGCCCCCGATGCCGGCCTCTTCCTTGCTGCAAACTGCCGGATCTCGACGTCGGTTGGCCGCATCCTTGGAGGTGTCCCTGCGATACCGACAGATATGTTAATCGAAGAGCCGGACCGAGGGCCGAATGAAAAGAAGACCGGGGGATCGGGCGATACCTAGTCGGGGGACCAAGCTCAGGCCGGCGTCATAGAGAGCTTGTTCGGTAACAAGCTCCCTCTACTTCGGGACCGACATATCTTTAAGTCGGTGGAAGTCCTCTCGGTCGTCCGCCTCCACCCGGCTGTTGTCATTTGCTTCGGTTCGGGGCACGCCCCAGTGGGAAGGGAAGCCCCAAGAAGATGGAGATGAGACGAAGAAAAACTGATTCTTCCACCCATGGATGGACGATGGAAGATCAGTGATGAAGGAAAGACCCTTCCGGGGGTTGAAGAGCCACCACCCTCGGGCCTTAGGGTGGGGTCGGAGCACAAAGAATGCCCGGAAGAGCGAAATACGAGGGTTGGTCGGCAAAAGCTGACACAACAGCGCGAAGCTGATTATCAGTCGGACAGAGTTCGACGCCAGTTGCGCCGGACAAAGTCCGTAATAATTCAGCAGATTTCGGACAAACTCCGAAATCGGGAGCCGAAGACCCGCGCGAAGATCTTCGACATACAGCGCCAGTTGGCCCGGCGGAGGGTTGTTAACTCGACCGCCGGCCCCTGGGGCGGAGAGTTGAAACTGCTCCGGGATGCGATACTGCTCCCGAAGCCGATCAACGTTCGGCCCCGAAAGTGAGGAAACCTCAACTTCCGGAGTCGATCGGGAGTCATCGGTCGGATTTTCCGACCGAGCTCCCCGAGTCGGATTTCCGGCCATTGCACCAGAACCGAACAATAAGAGGAAGAAGCAAAGAGGAAGAAGAAGCAAAGAGGAAGAAGAAGAAGAGGAGGGGAAGTCCACGAACCGGCAATGAACCCTTTTGGAAGCAGGAGGGAAGGCGACTGCCGGCGATGACTGAGAAATCGCCCGGGCAGAGTTTCTGCAGCAAAACGTCAACAATGAGGACCTGGGTCCGGATGGTCCTATATATATTGGGCCGTCCGACGATCGAGATGCCTCCGCACCGACCAAAGCCTCACGGATGTGCGACACGTGACGGCTTCCGGGCCCTCCTTTCGGCCTGATGATTCGGTGCGCCCATCCCGGGACGGCCGCACTACCCGCATTAAATGCGAGGGGCGCCGGCCCAACCACCTCTGACACGTGGCGAACGGGGCCGCGGTTTTGAATTAAAGCGCCCGCGGCGATTCGTGTTTTCGATGGGACGCCTGACAGCGCACCGTGACGGTCTGCGTTCCCCAGAAGGTGCCGGATATCCGATCTTCTGACACTGAATCGTCTGGCACCCGACCTCCTGACGCAGACGGGACGTCTGACGACGATAAGACGGGATGTCTGACGCCTGACGCCGACGTGACATCTGACACCAACTAGACGTCTGACGCCGGTGAATCGCTCGGCATTCATGAGACGCCTGACATCGTATCAACCCGCGGTACGGTCGGAATTTGGCATACGATGAATCCACTCCTTCTCGCCCGGGGTTGCTGCCCAAATAAAGGCATCGGCCAGCTCACCATCCGACTCAGGAGTGGAGGGGGGCAACTGTTGGGAAATACCCACCGACCGTCCGACCGGTGGCCGGAGGGATCGACCGACCGACTGACGGCCGGAGGGACCGACCGATCGACCGACAGGTGGAGTGACCGACCGACTGACTGACAGCCGGAGGGACCGACCGACTGACTGACAACCGGAGCGACCGACCGACGGACGCCATCACCGGCCAATTAACGGCCCACAACCGACTGAGGATGTGTCGGTCGGGCATACTTTTTTCGACCGACTGAACCTGGAAGTCTGATGGCCGACTCACGTAAGGCTCGCCGACCAACAGAGGGGCCCGAATCTCCACCCGACGCCACTCAGCTGGCCACCGACCTAGGGTTGGTCGACTCCTCCGATTGCCGTACAGTCGCCAGAGCTTGTTAGTTCTGACAGCAACATGCGGCACTGCCACCTAGGGGCATTGTTCCGTCTAGGGCATTGTCAACCCTAGTGATTTGACAGCCCCACGGCGACATGACACTTTTACGGCGACTCTGACAGTCTACAGTGAGTTGACAATTCCTCAATTGTCCGCGCCATTAATGACGGCGCCATACCGTGCTCCACTATATAAATCGGGGAAGGTAACAGTGCAAGGGATCCCTCCACTTCTCGACTTGGAATCCACAGGCTCGCTCCTCTCCTCCTCTCTCTATCTCTCTCTCGATTGAGCTCTCTGTCTTCATTTCACTGTTGCCCAGTCACCTCTCTGACTTGACCGTCGGAGGGTCCCTGCCGGAACCGCCTTCGATCAGTGTGGACTTCCCTTTTTGCAGGCGCTCGTTCTCCGACGATCAGGCGACGAGGCGATTGGCCGCAACAAGTATCATAAAAGACACCGTGAGTACTTGTGCCATATAATGTCTATAATTTTTATGGTGCTTGCACAAATTAACAGACACAGATTGCATTCCATGCATATGTTTAGACTCTTCATGCGCTTTTTAATGCGTATGCTGAGAAATGTAGTCAAATGGTGAATCATCACAATAATGCCAAAAGGAGAACAATCAAAGTTTGTTATATCATACAGGGGAAATTACACATGGTGACCATCAAGAAAAAAGTTGCCAAACCTCGATCGACAAGCCTAGATAGGCGGTAATGGCACCAACTAAGAAGGGGGCCAAGCCGATCCACTCGATGGCAATGTCTCAGTGGTCATTGGCCATATTTGATCCTGCCAAATGTGATTAGTAGTTGCTTAATTCTCAAGCTTGTTCCTCTGAGTTTAACGGAGGGATTCCTAGGTGGTTAACTTTCCTCTTCTTTGTTTTATTAATTTTTTTGTAAGTGACGTAGATCTATTCTATTGGGGTGCACAGTAGTTGGTCCCTATGCTCATGAAGGGTCTTCTTTTGCTTTATTCTTTGTTTTAGGCTATCTTGCTTCTTTTGTATTCAGATCCATTCATAGATGAAAAGGTGGTTCCATACTTCATGTATAATGGCAATGATCTAGTCACCTTTTGTTGAGAGAAAAAAAAAAAGTAAGATTGATATATAAGTCTGAGATCTCAATTACCTGGACTCAAGAGGACTGCAGCATGCAACACCGTTTTCTTGTTAGGGCCTGCATAAGATACTAGAGAAGCTTTCTCCCAAGAGGAAGACTGCAGCAAGGTTTTGGCTACATTGAGAGATCCTGTCACGATGGCCAAATAGAGTGGAGACATGCCGGCATCGTTTAGCATGGATGCCAGTTCGGCATCCTCCTCAATCAGTGTAGTGGCCATGCTTGCATGATTATATTTGGTGGCCTCATGCAAAGCATTGGCCTTGTCCATGTTTGTTGCCCTCAGCACTCTCCTTGCTTCAATCCAACCCTCCTTTGCAAGCTGGATGATTAGGGAGACGATCTTGTCATGCCCAGCCCTTGCAGCGTGATGCAGTGGAGTATCGAGCATCATATTTGATGCTTCTAAAAGAGATCTCTCTCTACGACATATCTTCTTCGCAAGCTCCAGATGTCCTTGGCTAGCAACTATATGGAGGGCCGTGTTCCCATCTGGTGTCACTCCAAGGAGGCAACTAGTAACTTTTTGTGTTTCAACATCCTCTGGTATTGTTATTGCGATCTCCTCCCTCGAAGCTGTAGGAGAAAAATATTGTTGCAATAATTCATCTAGACTTCTTTCATCTCCTGATATTGCTGCTTCGAGCAATTTAGGATCCATGGCTATGTGATATGGTTGGGCTTTGCTGCAAAGAACTTCAAGATTGGTCATAGTTTCAACAGCTTCTTGTGCTCCAAAGACCGCTCTCTCCCACTATCTTGATCAAGG
The DNA here is from genome assembly GCF_000442705.2 of Elaeis guineensis. Classification (NCBI taxonomy): domain Eukaryota; kingdom Viridiplantae; phylum Streptophyta; class Magnoliopsida; order Arecales; family Arecaceae; genus Elaeis; species Elaeis guineensis. Next base: position 128,651,411 of record NC_026000.2, read on the forward strand.
GGAGGCGAAAGCTACCTAAATTTATTGGTGAAGGTGTTTTTACATCAGAAGAAGTTACAAAAAAAGATATATATATAAAAGGCAAGCAAAAAAAATTAGCCTGCTAGGAAGTTATCTTTTTTATGTAAGAGAATGAAGTGAAGTACTTCTCCCATTTTATCAAACAGGAACAGAGAATAAATTACTTTCAGCTGACCCAAATAGTAATCTAGGAAAGAACAGTCATGGTGAGGTGGTTCACCAATTAACTGTTGCGTTAAATGATCAATCTTCTGTCTCTGTAGAGGACACTGATTTGACTAGTACCAACGAGGGATCTTGTGTGATTGTGTCTGAATCTGCAATCAAACAATCTTTTGATTCGTCAGATTCAACTCAACAAAAGAGGAACAAAGAATAAAGGGTCTAGGAGACGGTCAGGAATGGAGAAGTGGAATGATACAAGAACAAAGTTTAAACTTCCTAATACACGATGTAGAGCTTGTGGCTGCTTCGATGGGATTGCGGGCTGCTATGGTGTTATCTTAAAGCAACAAACATTTGTTTGGAGGGTGATTTTACCTTTGTTATCTCTGTATTGCAGACAATCACAGAGCCAGGAGATGGGCACATCCTCTTCTGAAGGACATCCTAGCCAAGCTTCCACATAGCCCACACTTTCCACAAAGCAAACAGAGCCGCCGATTTTATCCCGAAATATGCACCGCAAGGGGATGTATTTTTGGCGAGTGACTGGTTGTTCTGGTATTAATGAGCTGTTACCTTAGCGGGGCAAAACACGCATTATATATAGATGAAGAGAATGACTAGTTGTTGACTTCCATGCCAGGCTTCTAGAGGGCTCTCGCCATCCACACGGTATTATATATGGCTGCGAAAGGAATCCGATAAATTTTACCAAGCAAAATGCGAGACTTGGACTTTGATCCCAGAGAGATGACAACTGTTACTCGATATAACTAGGATATGGGCGGATGAAAGAACTTAGGTGTAACGTAGCTTAATTTGCAAGGAACTTAGTTGTAACGTAGCTTAAGTTGCAAGGTAAACAGGACTTTAAATTAGGTCCGAGGAGTGGGACGAGATTGCCATGTTAGTGCGTTCGACGACCTCTGTCTTCTCCTCATGCTTCCAAGCGTCAACAATCTTAAATTAACCCGTTTCTCGCGTGAGGAGTTGACGAGTTGACCTTAAGACGACCCGAATCCTAAAGAACTGAAATGTTCGAACTACCCTCAAGCATTTCGCAGATGGACATCAAAACCCCATACCTAACGGCACATCCAATCCTTTCTTGTGCTAGAGGAAAACAGATTAATAAAATTAAAAAAAAAAAAAAAATTGATAACACTTTGTGTGAATCATGGTGTATGGAATATTATCCTAATAACACGATTTACCTCTTATGTACGGATCTTCAGCAATCTCATCTCCAAGATACAACGAAATGGCTCAGTTCGATCCTCATTCAACAAGCACGATCATTGCAGAGATTGATCCAAAAAAAATGAAAAAAGAAAGAAAGAAAGAAAGAAAGACGGTCTTTATCTCATAAAAAAATAGAAAGAGAACACAAAAAAAGATTGAAAATTTTTATTGATTTTAAAATAATCATATTAGAGTCTATGTATAATTATCAGGATTATCGAGGAGGAGCTATGATTTCAAAGAAATACGATATTTCAAAAATATCATATTCTTTCGGAAAGTAATTTTTTTTTCAAAAATTTATATCTCTTCGAAACAATCGTTAAAGATAAAAATATAATTTTAAAATCTATAAATAACTAAAATTAGAAGTAAAAAATTAAATCTTTTTAAATTTAAATAAAATTTTAATACACACATCAGCAGTACGTGCAATTTTTGTGTTATATTTATGAAACGAGTTGACAAGTCTACAATCTTGAATAGCAATAGTGCATGCAACACAATATTTTTTTTATTTTAAATAAAACTCCAATACACACATCAGCAGTGTATGTAATTTTCGTTAGAAAAAATTTTTATATTATATTGTGGAACGAGTTGACGAAGATTTTGGAGTCGTTGCGATCTAGAATCGCAATAGTGTATGCAACACAATACTTTTTTATTTTTAATAAAACTCTAATACACACATCAGCAGTGCGTGTAATTTTTGTTAGATGAGATTTTTGTGCTATATCTATAGAACGAGTTGACGGAGATTTGGCAGTCATTGCGATCTCGAATAGCAATAGCTTATGCAACATAGTAATATGATAAAAAAATGTTACATGGCTAATGTGTAACTCTTTCATTCAAGCTATTCTTTTGTACATAATAACGAACACATGCAAGCTATTAGTGAGGAAATGCAGAAAGAAGTGACACGATAGTTTGGTAACTTGGTTTGCACACAAACGTTTACATCACTTTTGTAATAACCCGGCCTATTGGACCCTTGGACCTATTCTAACCCAGTTGAGCCCATTTCCATCTAAAAAACAACAAAACATGCATGGCGCTTGGGAGGAGAGGAGTAAGAAGACTCCGTTTAGGAGTCTTCATCCCTCCCAATTTTATCGAGATCGGAGCGGATGGGAGTCCTGATTAGGTTAGGAAATCGATCTATTAAAAGCCCATTCCCCCTCCCTTGGATCTCCATCTTGGATAGTTTGAGAAACCATCAGAAATCATTCAGGATTTCTTGAGGCTTTCTGTGGGTTGCCGTGTGGAAAAGGGTCGCTGGAACTCTTCTCTAGCCATTGGAGCAACGTAAGCTCCTTTCTCTCTTCTCTATTTTGGATTTTTCCTCGTCGTGAGTGCACTATTAGAGCCGGCGAGCTGTGGGTTTAGTTAAAACAGGGCAACCCCTGTTTTTCATTTTGGTTTCGTCGATTGCGCCACTGCGAAGAGCCACCATAGGTGGCCGGCTTGGTTTTCCGTGGCCATGAGTGGGAGAGAAAAAACGGAGAACAGACCCCCTGTTGAAGAGAAGAAGAGGAGAAGAGAGGGCTCTTCTTTCTCTTCTTTGATTTATTTTAGTTAAATAAATCAGCACTCAACTCCAGCATTACAGAGATTTAATTGGTAATAATCATAATATTTTTCATTGAAAATTACTCTCGTCAATTAATCTTATGATGAGAACAAAAAGATCTTTTACAGTTTATTTTTTCAAAGATAGCCTTCCAAATCAACGAAAATTGCTATATTTGATAAATGCTCAACATCCAATATCTACAAGCAAATTTTAACGGAATCCTCCAATTTCCTTCTCCGTTGCCGCATGGGAGAAGCCATGGCCGTCGGCACCGTGGAGGCCATCGTGGATCAAGCCACTTGCACCCAATTTCTACCTCGGCCCCACCACCCGACCTCACCTCCTGACTCGTCAGGCCCCAAGCCCACCGCTCCACCCCAGATTGTGATGGATGCCCTCATCCCCTATACCGCCATCCTTAGTGACGATGTTGTCGACCCAAGGGTCAAGAGGAAGGGCCAAGGGTCGGGCAGGGTAGGGGGGTGTGCGTGAGCTAGGAGAGCACAGCGATGCCTGGAGCGGAGAAAGAGGGGAGAGCACATAAGTGATGCTGGACACGTGCAGGGGAGACGACATGGGGTCCACCACCGCCACCAACTCTGCCTCACCATCGAAGATAGAGGGTGATAATGATGGATTGCTGAAAATGGAGAACACAAGCTTTAGAGGCAGCATTGGTGGTAGAGTAGCAGGAGGACAAAGAGTTCTGACTTATGATGATCACGACTTTGTCTGCTTCTTTTTTTTTTTAGAATAAAATTGAGTTATAATAATCTAAAATATTTTTTATTTTTTTATCATATTATTTATATTTTTATAAAAAATAAAATTTGATATATTTTTTTATTTAAAAAAATATAAAAAATAAAAAAATAAAACTTGAGACATGGTGTTATGAGAGATTATTCTATAATCTTACATATCAATATAGAATACCACCCCTAATATCGATGTATCACTTTATTATGATTATATAAAATTGAGTTATAATAATTTAAAATATTTTTTATTTTTTATCATACTATTTGTGCTTTTATTTCTTATTTAAAAAATATAAAAAATAAAAAAAGCTTGATATGTTTATTTTTATTAAAAATAAAAAAATAAAATTTAATACATGGCATTGTGATTATATTTAATATATTAACTAAAATAAATAATTTATCAATTAAAAATATTTTACAATAATAATTTTTATCTTTATAAATAGTTAAATAGTTGAAAGTATTATGCAAGCCTTGATTTGATACTAAAAGGTACTTTCGATTTGGTTATATAATATACTTAAAGTTCCATAGCTTCTAAAATATCTTTAACTTGGATAATGGTCTTCAGCTGGGGATTCTAATCAATAGAGGAATATTACCTATTTTATATTTTTTTTAATTTACTGTGCTTTGCATTAAGAATTTCATGATCTTAATGAAATTCTGATGGGCCCTATCTGGTTCTTTATCTAAAATCAAAAAAGAAAAAAAATGGATAAGTCCTCCTGACCTTCTCTTCCCTTAGGAAAAAATCAAGAAAAAGAAAGCGAAAATTTGAAATGTGATATTCATCATACGGTTACCTTCAATAAAAGGGATATATCTTATGATCTGCAATATATGGCTGTCAAAGGGATCATGCTTGTTAAAGGATGCATGGTTTCGAAATGTCACTGTCTGCTGAAGAAAAGGGGAAAGGGGTTAGGGTTTGTCCATCCTCCTTCGTGGGGGATGGGGATCAGTCGGAAGAGGCCAAGATGGATCTCGACCCGACGCGCTCATCAGGTCTCTTTCCAGAAGCTCCTCTGGCCATGGATGTTTGTTCAAGGGATGGGCAATCTCAGCCCATCCTCTCTCGGACTGTTCAAAACAACCATATCAACCTTCGATCCATGAAGAGGCTAGTAATGGTAAGAAAGGAGAGGGTATTTCCCCTTCTTCGAGGGAGTCTTTAGACTATTGCCAATGTTCAAGGGGACTTTCAAGTAATGCCGCTGTCAGAGGGTTTGTTACTCTTCTCCCTCCCTTCTGTCGATATTCGGGATAGGATCTTGGCCAAAGGACCTTGGTCCTTAGCTGGCCAATTAGTTGCTATGGAGGCTTGGAGGCCTTCTTTTAGGCCTAGCCGTGGTCAACCTAGGTTTGCTTATGTCTGACTGCGGTTACCTGGTTTACCACCGGAGCTATGGGACAAGAGTATGTTGTTTTAACTAGTCTTTGTGGCTGGTAAGCCCCTTTATCTTGACGAATGGACTGAAACTAACTCTAGAATGGGCTTTGCTGGAATCAGCATCCAAATTGACCTTTCTAAACCTATCTACCCGGTGACTAGAATTGAGGTTAATGATTCCGTTATGTGGCAAGAATTTATCTGTGAAGATCTCCCAGATGTTTGCTACAACTGCGGTAAAATCGAAACTATGATGGTGAATTGTAATTGCTCTGTCCCAAAGGAGACACCTACTAAGCCACTATTGGGTCCTTGGTTGAAAGTGCACCATTTGCTTCAAAGAAGAGTAACAGATCACCTATGCCTTCAGCAGCTGTTCATCCCCAGACCTCTACCTGGACCCAACCTAAGAAAACTTTAAAGAAAAAGTCTCCTCCTCCAACCCATGAGGTTGATCATTCTGCCAGGGCTTCGGTAGCTGGTTCTAGATTTGGCCTGCTAACTATTGTGGAGCAATCTTTATACCAAACCGCCAGCCTATGGATACCATTCTTAGTAAAAAGAAAAAAGGAAGAGGTCCCCTCCCTTGAGAAGAGACCAATCTAACTCTCCCGGCTCAGAATCCCCACAACATTAGGTGGTGGTGCTGGAAGGGTCTTGAGCTCTGCACGACATATCACAAATTAGCCTCCTCTCAACTGGTTCCAAAATCCCATGGGGCTAAAAAAGGAGGTCTGGAGAGCAGCATCAGCTAGCTCTGGTTGCTCTGTTTCATCCCAAACTGCATCATCCAGTCAAGATTCCTTGGTTTCTTCTTCAGCATCAAATTCTCAACATGCTCAAGGTATTGTCTCCTCATCGCATCAATCCCACTTGCAAAATCTCTGTGTTCAGTTAAATGTTCAATTGGAAGAGTCTTTGCCCCCTAATTCAATTACCCAAGTTCAGTCACAGACTCTAGAAGTAACTGTCTCAAAGGAGGATGAGTGTTTTTGGAAGATGAAGGATGTAAACTCCCCACCTCATTCTTCATGAAGCTCATCTTTTGGAACTGTAGGGGTGCTGCTAAGGCCCCATTTTCTAACTATGTTAAATCTCTATTGCTTCAACATGATCCTTTGTTATGTGCTTTTGTCGAGACCAGACTCTCCTATCAGTCCTTACCTCGCCTCCAAAGAATTATGGGTTCTCAATGGGATCATTATATGGTTCCAGCAATTAGACTATCTAGAGGTATGGTCATTTTTTGGCACAAGCCATTAAGTCAAGTTTCTTTTCTTCATGCAGACTGTCAAGTTTGTTTTGGGCTTATTACTCCTCATCAAGGTCCTACTTGGCTTATTGCTGTTGCTTATGCTAGTACGTGTGGAATTCAAAGGCATAAGCTTTGGAATCTTGTTTTTAATGCCTCTCAGACACAATTGCCTTTGTTACTTATTGGTGATTTTAATGTCATTCTATCTTTGGATGAAAAAATGGAGGAAGAAAATTTAAAGTTGATCATTTCATCAAGGATTTTAAATCTTTTGTTCAAAATACCAGATTGATTGACTTAGGCTTCAAGGGACCCAAGTTTACTTGGTGTAATAATTAGTCCAGGTTGGCTAAAGTTTGAAAAAGATTGGATTGTGCCTTTGTATCGGAAGGATAGTTTGATTTTTTTTTTAAGTCTCAGGTTACTCATCTAGCAAGATTTGCTTTAGGTCACTGCCCTCTCCTTCTTACTTTCTTCTACTAAGCAAAGGCATCGTCCTCTCTTTAGATTTGAAAAATTTTGGCTGATGTGTGATGACATCAGGGACACTATTGCTTCAGTTTGGACCACTGATTTTCAAGGCCCTCCTGTGGATAGACTCACTATCTTACTGGACAATGTGCGAAAGAAAATCAATCTGTGGAACAAAAAGAAGATTGGTAATCTTTATCGTACTGCTGATTTCTTTTATTCACACATTCTTTTCCTTCAGGAGCTTGAAGCTCGATAGGGTGCCTTACACCATGACCTTCATATGTTGCTTCTCTCTTCTCAAAGGGCTTATCACCAAAATCTATGCATGCAAGAAGTCCTTTGGAGGCAAAAGTCTCAAACCAAATGGCTTAAGGAGGCTGACGCTAATACCTGTTATTTTCATAGATCCATTGTTCTTAGACGTCGGTGCAACAGAATTGGGCAATTAAAAACTGATTCTGGAAATGTAGTAGATTCTGAAGAAGGCATTTGTGATATCCTCAAGAATCACTTCATTAGCCGGTGGAATTTGGTATCTCAATCTCTTGATAGTGAACTTCCTCAAATGCCTAATACTATTTCTAATGCACAGAATAGCGACTTAATTTCTGAAATAACTGCTAATGAAATTGAAGAGGCTGTCTTCTCCTTACATCTAGATAAATCACTTGGTTCGGATGGATTTCAGTCTTTCTTTTTTCAAATTTTTTGGGATTTGATTAAACCTGATGTTATTGATGCTATTATATTTTTTTTTCAAATTCTGCAATGCCGGCTTCTTGGAAACAGACTTATATTGTTCTTATTCTTAACATCTCCAATCCCTCTACGCCTCATCACTTCGAGCCCATTAGTCTTGCCAACTCAATCTACAAAATTGTTGCTAAAATCCCGATCAAAAGGTTGTCCAAAGTTATTCCTCTACTTGTCTCCGAATCGTAGGCTGTTTTTGTCCCAAGTTGAAATATTATTGATAATATTCTCTTAGCCCAGGAGTTAATGCATTTCTTACATATTGCTCCTCATACTCGAAGCATGATGTTAATGAAAATAGACATGGAAAAGGCATTTGATAGATTTCAGTGGGATTATTTGAGAAAACATCTTATGGCTTTAAAATTTCATAGCAAATTTATATCTTGGATATTGGCTTGTATCTCTTATCCCCAATTTGCTTTACTGGTGAATGGCTCCCCAACTGACTGGTTCTCCACAACTTGTGGTCTCTGCCAAGGATGCCTACTATCTCCCTATTTATTCATTCTTAGCTCTGAATTACTTACCACTTATTTGAATGGTGCTATCTATCTATATCTTCTTAAGGCTTACAAGCCTTGACCCGGTGGGCTTGCTATATCCCACATCTTCTATGTAGATGACTGTCTTTTAGTTGCTCGGGCCACTGTTCGTAATGCTATTGTCTTAAAATCTATTCTAGAAGCCTATTGTGCTGTTTCAGGCCAAGCAATTAACTACGCTAAGTCACATATCGTTATCAGTCCTAAGATTCGGCCATCTATCAAGGATCAAATTATGCACATATTTCAAATTCCGATGAAAAGCAGTGTGTGGCATTATTTGGGCATTCCTTTATCTCCAACATCCTTATTTGCTACTCACTTTAATCATCTCTTGAGGCAGTTAGACAACAAAATTACAGGATGGAAATGGAAGTCACTTTCATTTACAAGAAGGGCCACATTATTGATGCTGTCTTTTATTCCTTTATATATCACATCTTCAGTTCATGTTCTAGTTTCGATCCTTAAAGCCCTTGAGAAAGAATTTCGTGCATTCTTGTGGGGTCACTCATCTATCCGTAAAGCCCTTCATATGCTTGATTAGTCAAAAATTTGCCAGCTGAGAAGTCGGGGTGGTCTTGGGTCGTGCTCTTTGAGGCTCAAGCAATAGTCTCTTATGGGCAAAATTGCTGTCAATCTTATCATACATCCCACCTCACTTTGGGCTCAATTTGTTAAGGCTAAATATAAATTTAAAGGCAATTGGGATGGATATTGCAAGCCACATAAAGCTTCTCCCATATCGAAAAGAATTTGCAATGCTGGTTTTCAACTGCAGCATCACTTAATCTGGATGATTGGTTCTAGATGCTCTATCTGTTGGTGCACTAAACCAGCCGCAAGACGTGGTGTCATCATATGAGATTAAAGAGATCAATCTCAAAGTGCCAAGTTACAACAGATAAACTTACTGATAAGCTGATTTAGGTCAGATTTATCGATCTGAATACGAGACAGCCTGGTATTCTATGTCCGAGATGACAAGTCTCAACTGGTAAAGAAATATTTAGGTCGGATATTTATCGACCTAAATCACGATGCCTCTTATATCCGAGATGATTATTATGACTAGTTTCTATTTCATCTTGATCATCAACCGAAGTGAATTATTATATTGACGGACTTAATCATCCCGTGAAGGTCCGTGGTAGTTTCTGCAATCAAGCCACAGTCGGCCATGATCTCATGTACGGTTGGCAAATACAATCAGATATGATCTCATGTCCAGCTCATATGCATAGCTGTACTCTAGCTCATTTATAGGTTGCCCTTTAACTGTCTAACAAACTCCTCTAACGGCTTAACAAATTTTGGAACGGTCTCCTCAATTTCTCTATAAATAGAGGGTCAGGGATCCTCTGTCGGTAAGTTCTGCTCTCTGAAACTAGGAGAGACTCTGTCAGTAGGAAACTAGGCCAAGAATCTTGGCTCCTATCCAGTTCTCTTCCAGTTCTATTTGATTTCTCTTGCTCTTTCACTCTTTTCTACCTCTATTCTTAAAGCTCGACTTAAGCATTAGAGGGTCAAGAATCGGAGGATCCTCATCTAGTTTTTTGATCGATTTTGTAGATTAAAAAAATTTTCATCAGATCGCAAAGATCATTCCAGCCCAGCCTCATTCGATTTGATCCGCCCAACTTCAGATTTTGAGCCTTGCAGCAACAGATTGGCGCTAGGAGGGCTCTTTGATTTTTTTTTGTGAAAAAATGATCAAGGCACGAGCTCAGCATCCCTCTTCCTTTGCTTCAGAAGAGGAAGTATCTGAGGCACCACCACAGCAATCAATTGCTGTTGATCCTCAATAATTTAGCTTCTTTATTCAACAAGTTCAAACTCTAATAGCAGCTATTCAACAGCTTCAAAAGGAGCAACAGTTGAAAGAAGCTCTTCTTCTGAATACTTTGTCTCAGCATAGCCCTCAATCAGCCCATCAAGATGAACACCACATTGATGAGGCTAACAGTGAATTTATCCTCAGTACTCTGAAAGTTCAAAGAGGAGGTGATCTGGAGTACAAAGTCTTGGATCTTGAAAGGCATCTGATGGAGATCTATATAGGAGGTCGATCTCAAAATAAAGATAGTTTCAATCTTTGATCTTTTTTCTCTCATGAAATCTTGAGTGAACTAGTTTCAAACCGATTTAAGATATCCACCATCGAATTTTTTAATGATTCTGCTGATCTAATGGATCATATCGAGGGTTATAGAGCCCTCATGGCTTTACAAGGGACTTCTGATGCCCTATTATGTATTGTTTTTCTTGCAATCCTTAAGAAGTCAGCGAGGGTGTGGTTTTTCGGACTCCCACAAGAATCTATCTCTTTTTTGGAGCAACTTGAAAGACTGTTCATCACTTATTTTGGTACTAACAAACCTTTTTTGAGGCATGTGAATAGTCTTTCCTCTATTCAGCAACAGGAGGGAAAGGACCTTCGAAAGTATGTAGCTCGTTTCAATACGGCCATCTTGAAAGTAAAAAATTTTAATGAATCAGTTGCTATATCTATTTTGAAAAGAAAACTCTGGAGCCACCGTCTGATCTTTTCTCTGAATTAGAATTTTTTGGATATCTATAATGAAATACTCGATCGGGTGCGTAAGTATACCTAGACCGAGGAGGAGGCTATTTTAAGGTAGGCAAGGAAGGACAAAAATGGAAAGAAATGGCCGAGAGAGAATAATGAAGCACAGCAGACTAAAAACTCAAATCGATCTCAAAAAAATCAGAGGTCAAGAAGTCCACCTCGGTGCTTTGATTCTTGCGCCTCTCTGTTTGCACCCCGAGCTTAGATTTTAATGGAAATTGAAGGAAAAATGTATCTCCAAAGGCTTGGTCCTTTGAAGGCTCCTCCAGAAAAGAAAGACAAATAGAAATACTACCGCTTCCATCAAGATCATGGCCATGACATCGAGGAATGCAGGCAGCTATGAGATGAGATAGAGATCTTGATGCATCGAGGTTACCTCGGTAAATATATCAGATCGGCCAAAATTATGGAATACATGCCTCCAATTGAGGAAATTTCTGAGGACCACAACCGACCAACCATTGGTGTTATCAACATGATGTCCGGCATCCTACCTGACATTGATGACCCATCTCCCAAAAGGCAAAAAACTAAAGATGTTATTTCATTTTCTGAGAATGATGTAAAGAGTATCCAAACTCATAATGATGTTGTCGTCATCTCTATGACGATAGTAAAGTATGATGTAAAAAAGTTCTTATTGATAATGAAAACTCTGCTGATATATTATTCTATGATGCTTTTTCAAAAATGAATTTGATCGGGTAGGTTAGGCAGATTGGTACTTTTGTCGGGTTCTCAAAAAATTCAATAGCAATCGAGGGAAAAATTACTTTGTCGGTTATAGTAGGATAAGAACCAAGGCAGTCAATGGTGTAGCTCACTTTTCTGACGGTCAGAGTCTCACTGCTTATAATGCTATTCTCGATCGACCTAGTCTTAACGCTCTCAAAGCCATTATCTTTACTTATCATCTACTGGTGCATTTTTCGATAAAAAAAAATTGGTGAAGTGTGTGGCGACTAGACGGTGGCTCGACAGTATTTTATAAATTCTACTAAAATAAAATGACCTACAGAAACTGTATCAGTTGACATATCGGATGCATTGGATGAGATCACAAAAGTTTGAGGTGAACCAACGGAAAAGCTTGAAGCCATTTATTTGGGAGATGATCCGAGAAAAATAGTTCAGATTGGTGTAAACATCAATCTAGATTAACAGATAAAATGATCAAGTTTTTATGGGCAAATACTGACGTCTTTGCTTGGTCAGCCTCTGATATGTCCGGCATCCCTACCGATGTAATTATTTATAAACTAAATATAGATCCAAATTTTAAATCGATTCAGCAAAAGAAAAGAAGTTTCGTCCGAAAAAGGCAAAAAGCCATCGATGAGGAAGTTGACAAGCTTTTAAAAGCAAGATTCATCAGAAAAGCTCATTACTCAAAATGGATAGCCAATATTGTTATGGTCAAAAAGGCCAATGGAAAATGAAGGATATGCATCGACTATAAAGATCTCAGTAAAATTTATCCGAATGACAGTTTTCCTCTATCAAAGATTGATCAATTTATAAATGCTACCTCTGATCACAAGCTCCTCAGCTTTATAGATGCTTTCTCAGGCTGTAATCAGATCAAAATGTCTCCGAAAGATGAAGAAAATACTGTCTTTGTCATTGAAAGAGATTTGTATTATTACAAAATGATATTTTTTGATCTTAAAAATATAGATGCTACATTCCAACACCTCGTCAACAAAATTTTCAAACAATAAATTGATCAAAATATGAAGATCTATGTTGATGACATGATAGTAAAGAGCACTGAAGAGGATCAGCATATTATCGATCTGAAGGAAGCATTTGGAGAACCTAGAAGGCATCGGATGAAGCTTAATCCTAATAAATGTACCTTCGGAGTTGGCTTAGGTAAGTTTCTTAATTTTCTCATTAATCAAAGAGGAATAGAAGTTAATCCTGAAAAGATTTGAGCATTATTGGAAATAAAATATCCGACCTCCATCAAAGAAATCCAGCAGTTCACTGGACGGGTGGCAACCCTCAATCGATTTATTTCAGATCAACTGAAAGATGCCTCATATTCTTTAAAATATTAAGGAATATCAAGTATTTTAGCTGGACAGAAGAATGTCAGACTGTTTTTGAAGATTTTAAGAAATATCTTGGCTCTCCGCCTCTTCTTTTTAAGTCCATCGAAGGTAAAGAATTATATATGTATATTTTCATCTCACCCTGTGCAATCAGCTTGATTCTTATCCGGAAAGAAATAGGCATTTAAAGGCCTATCTACTATACTAACAAATTATTGCGAGACAGAAAGACTCGATATAAAAAGGCCGAAAAGATGATATATGCTTTGATCATAGCAGTCTGAAGACTCAGATCTTACTTTCAAGCTCATACTGTTACAGTATTGACATATCAGCCTCTTAGATCAATATTACAAAGAGTTGATACTTTAGATTGGATCGCCAAATAGGCTATTAAACTCAATGAATTTGATATCCACTACCGATCTCGAACTGCAGTTAAAGACTAGGTACTAGCTGATTTTGTTACAGAGTTTACTGTCCCAGATAATGGATTAATCCCGACAAATCCTAATGGTGATGATTCATTTTGGATCCTACATGTGGATAGAGGCTCAAATTTTTAAGGAAGTGGTGTCAGTTTAATTCTAGCTAGTCCTGAAGGGTTCGTAATTGAACAGGCCCAAAGGTTTAATTTTAACACTTTCAATAATGGTGCTGAATATAAAGCTCTAACGGTGGATCTCAAAATGGCAAAAGAACTCAGAGTCAGAAAATTAAAGATTTTTACAGACTCGCAACTTGTCATCGGCCAAGTCTGGGATCAATTTGAAACCAAGAATTCTACAATGGCTCATTATTTACAGAATGTTAAAAAGCTATCCAAAAATTTTGAAGAACTTGAAGCACTCTAAATTCCTAGATCGGAAAATATTCGGGCTGACACTCTATCACACCTCGCTACTTCAGATTTTCCTGAACTAAATTAGAAGGAACTGATTGAACAGTTGGATAGGCCTAGTATTGAGGTGCTCTTTGTATTTTAGATCGGTCATGAGCCTAGTTGGATTGATTCTCTCATAGATTATGTATCTAAAGAAATTTTACATAATGATGCGATCAAGGCTAGAAGTATTAAAAGACAGGCCCCATGGTACGTCCTTCAAGAGAATTATCTATATAAGAAGTTTTATTATCTTCCTTTATTCTAGTGCCTCACATCATCTGAAGCTGACTACGCATTCTGCGAGGTGTATGAAGAAATATGTGAAAATCATCTGGAGGGCAGATCACTTGCTTATAAAATAATCTGACAAGGTTACTACTGGCGAACTATTCAAAAGGATGCAGCTGATCTTTGCAATAAGTGCGATCAATGTCAGAGGTACACTAATATCTAATATCAACCTGCTATTGAGCTTATTTTTATTATCGTTCCTTAGCCCTTTGCAATTTGGGAGATGGATATACTAGGGCCTTTCTTGATAGCTGTAGATCAAAAAAAATTTTTGATGGTAACCATTGATTATTTCATAAAATGGGTAGAGGCAGAACCTTTAGCCCGAATCACAGAGAAAAAGATGCAGGATTTTATCTGAAAATCTATAATATACCGGTTTGGTTTATCTTGGGTCATCATCACTGATAATGATTGGTAATTTGACAACCTCAAGTTTAGAAAATTTTGCTCCAAGTTTCATATTGATTATTGGCTCATTTTTGTTGGGTATTTGTAGCCAAATGGTGAAGCTGAAGTAATCAATAGAACTATCCTTTAAGATTTGAAGACAAGGCTCACTGAAGCAAAAAGGTAGTGGGCTGAAGAGCTATATAGTGTACTATAGGTATATTGAACCACATATCGAATTTCGACAGGAGAAACTTCTTTCAGGTTCATTTACGAGATAGAAGCTATGATTTCAATTGAGATTGGCCTATCATCTGATAGAATCAGAAATTTTTATGAGGTAACCAATTTTGATCGATTGAGGATCGATCTAGATCTTGACGAAGTGAGAGAATGAGCCTATATCAGAATGGCGGCCTATAAGTAGAGAATTGCTAAGTATTATGATGTCCAGATAAAATCGAAGTCATTTTAGAAGGATGATCTCGTCTTGAGACGAGCAGAAATTTCAAACCCTATCGAACAGGGTAAACTAGCTCTCAATTGGGAAGGATCTTATCGAATCTCGATGTAATTCGTCCAGGAGCTTATAAAATTAAGAATTTAGATGGATCTATTATTCTCCATATTTAAATTTTTGAAAATCTCAAAAAATATTATCAATAAAAATACTCCAATGAGCCCTTTCTTGTATACCATGTTTTTCCATTTATCAAGATTCAGCCCCTAGACCAGTGAAGCCCCAAGGGGCACGAATGGAGATAAGATCTCCTAAAACCAATCTCTGAGTTGGTAAAGCCCTGAAGGGCACAAATATTAATTTAAAATTTCAATCCAGTGATGCCCTGAAGGGCACAAATATTGATCCAGATTTTCAGTCCAGTAAAGCTCCAAAGGGCACAAATATTAATTTGAATTTTCAGTCCGATAAAGCTCTGAAGGGCACAAATATTAATTCAAATTTTTAGTCTGATAAAGCCTCGAAGGGTATAAACATTGATTCGAATTTTTAATCGGATAAAGCCCTGAAGGGCACAAATATTGATTCAGATTTTTAGTCTGATAAAGCCTCGAAGGGCACAAATATTAATTCAGATTTTAGTCCGGCATGGCCCCAGAAGATGCAACTATTACTCTGGATTTCAATCCGACATGGCCCCAGAGGACACGGATATTAATTCAAATTTCAATTTGATATGACTCCAAGGGTTTGACCCCCCCATCAACCAATGAGTCTTATGCCAGCCACAAGACCAAAATGATCTTACATTAGTCTCGAACCAATATTGATATTATGTTGATCTCTGGAGTGAGATTGTCTTGGGATTCTTTCAAAAATATTGATCTCTGGATTGAATCTTAAACTTGATCCGTTCGAGGTTATATAAATAAAGGTACGTCTGAATCTTGATTTTTAATTAACTGATAACTGGTAAGGTTAAAGTTACCAATTTTAGGTTTTATTGAATTATAAAGATATATATAATTATTTTACCTTGGCAAACTATGAAATTTGCTAGAACATGCATACTAAATCATGACGCCTGAGAAAATATTTCTTGCTTTGATATAAAAGAAAAATACAAAAGCAAAAACCCATATCATGTTTATATATTCTAAAGAGATGAAGATCCATATCGGGTCAATATATCCCAAAAGAAAGAAAAATCTTTATCGGATGATTATCGGTGCATTGTAATCTTTCTTAATTGATTCCTCTTTAATCCGCTCCAGCTCAGCAACATCAATGGTAGTGGGCCTTACAGCTGTAGTGGATTTTGATTTCTTGACGGCCTGGAGAACCTCAGTCTCGACTGGGGGTATAATAGATATAGGCTCTGTGGCGATGGCCTCAGTTATACTCGCATCGGCAAAATCCTGAGCTGACTCTTTAGCTGGCTTTGCCGTCGCTTCAGTGGGCGGCTTGAGATCCCCCTTTATGCCTATCTCAACGGCCATCTTCGGAGTGACCTTAGAAATATCTACCTCAGGATATAATTTCTTGATTAAGTTGTAGCACTAATTGAATGCATAATCATATGCACCCTCGAAGCTCTCAGGTACTTTCTCAAATTCCTCGAAGGCCTTGTATAATTCTACTACCTTGGCCGCCTTATCTTGCTCTTGTTTAATTTGCTTCTTTAAAACCTTAATGGCCTTCTCATGAGCCTCATCAGCCTTCTCTGCCTCTTTATGCCTCAGCTCCAATTCTTTGTTCTTCTTGGCCAAAGTGTGCAGATCGAAAATCTTCTTCTCTTAGTCATTGATTTTCCACTGAAGGTCCAATAGATTCTGGTTCTTCTCCTTCAATGCCCTCAGTTTCTCTTCAAGTGGATTCTTGAGTCCCGCAATGAGTTTGGACTCCTTTTTTCTTCTCCTCTTGGAGAATGATCAGATTGGCATCCGTGGCCTCTTCATTTTTCAACAGATAAGTCATGTTCACATACATGACCTTGAAATCGATGGTGACCTACGGGATAAAGGTTCAGATTGGACATCTACCGAAGTAAAAAAAAAAAAAAAGAGAAAAACTTACATGCATGAGGTGTTCGAAGCCATGGTTAGTGATCTTCTCTGGTTTATTTTTTCGGTGTGCCTCCAGATCAACAGTTGGCATCACTGATTCAAGAAGATCACGACCCAATCGGAGCCACTCCAAAAGTGACATTCTCGTCATGGTGTCTCCCTCGATTGAGCTCGACAAGGCCGTGAAAGCTGCTGTCGGCTTACATCCAGTCTTCTTGGAAGGAGGTGCAGGTCGGGCATTGTTACTTTTCATCCTCAACAAAGCGAGTTGACGAGGTAGGGGCTCAAGTAATAAAGCCCGAGGAGAATTTTGTGACCCTCAGGAGGCATCATTTCTCTACGAATGGGCTGGAGAAAAGGTAGTAGAAGAAGATCGAGACGGTGCCTGGGCAAGAGGAGTTTCCACACCTTTGACTTTCTTTGGTGCGAGGGCAGTAGCAGATGGCTTTGACTAGTCTTTCCTCTTTCTCTCCACTTTTCGATTTGAATCTCATTTCTACACTAGACGGTTAAATATTTTAGAATAATGGAGACGGAAAAGAAAGAATAAAATTGAAAAGTAAAATACTTTGATTTTATCCCGAGGAGAGTACAGGCTGATGCCAGCATCATACAATGTCTGATCGTTAACCAGAGAGGATAGCTTGGGTACTTTAGTGGTAATCAGGGTTGAATGAGCCATCTTATCCTCGAGGAAAATTTCATCTTTGAAATTATGCCTAGTGTCCGGACGTCCCTAAGAAGTCCTAAAACCCCATGGAATAGGAGCCCGAATGAAGAAAAAATGGCCTTTCCAGTTGTGAATTGAAGAAGAAAGATTAGGTCCAAACTTACAGTTTTTCTGAGGTGAAAAGTACCACCAATCCTTCTCACTCGGATACCTTTTCAAAAGGACTAGAGACCTAAATAGGAAGATTTTAAGCTCTATGTGAAGAAAATCACACATGATTATGAACACTATGATCATTATAATTGTGTTCGGAGTTATCTGGGTAGGGTAGACCCTATAAAAATAAAAAATATTACTAAAAAAATAATGCTATGAAAACTACAAGTCGGATCGAAGGAACTCGTCATAGAAGGCTATACAACCCTCGGGAGGTTCAGAAATCTGACCTTTCGGATCCGGCACTATCATCTCATATTTGTCGGGTATATCATATTTTTCTCCAAGGATTATAAAGTTCTTCTTGGTCAAAATGGATCCCTCTATTTTCGGACCAAGGTAGTCCGTGAGACCACACACAGGAGATTCTGCATTATGATCCGGACTCCTCTCACCTATAAAATCGATTTCGGGGTCCTCTCGGAGTCGATTTACTATTTTAATAGCCAATAAGGGTTGGGTCGACCTAATTTGTAAGTCATCTATGGTATCTCTCCCCTCTCTACCTCTCTTGGACATGTCTCTTGGAGAAAAATGTAAAGAAAAATGAAAAGAACTGAAAAAAATAAAGGCTACTGTATGACTAAAAGAGAACAGATGAGAGAAAATCGATACCTAAAAGGGATAGGTGAAATCCTATCAGGATATGAAGAATGAACTCCTTTCCTCCTCCGATGAAGTTTCTTGCTGTTTCCAATAGCCGTTCAACACAGAAAAGCCTTTGAAAATAATCTGGCAGCACCTCCGCACAATAACAGCAGAAATGAACAGTGACTAGGGGGCAAAAGCCTTTTGTAGATGAATCGATGGCCTAGATTGATTGACCTTATTACTGATTTGCGACACCTGGTGCTAATTCAACAACTCGCTCAGATGACGGTTAGGCACACCCCTCTCAAATTTAGCCATGACAGATCGATCCATGCCCAAGTTGATAAGCCAATCAGGTGTCGACAAATGGCGTACTCTTATTTGACATTTTCAAACCACCTATCCAAGCAATGATGACAAGAGATTTGGCAGATCATTCGTTGAAAGGTCAAGTCTCTTTGTTTTCAACCAAGTAATTAATTTTGATATTCTCGAAGCACGGCACATTTATTCCAAGTGGCGACAACACCAGCTCAAAAAACTCCGAGATAAAATATGGGGATAAGATCTCCTAGTCGGTAAAAATCAGACTAAAATTCAATGATGGAGATAAGATCTCTTGGTCGGTGAAAATTAGGCCAAAAAGCAATATGGCGATAAGACCTGGCCGATGAAAATTGGGCCAAAAAGTAAGTGTGGAGATAAGATCTCTTGACCGATAAAAATTGGATTAAAAAGCAAGTGTGGAGATAGGATCTCCTAGTCGATAAAAAAATGAGCCAAAAGATAAGTACGGAGATAAGATCTCTTGATCGATGAAAATCGGGTTAAAATTCAATGATGGAGATAAGATCTCCTGGTCGGTGAAAATTGGATCAAAAAGTAAGTATTGAGATAAGATCTCTTGATCAGAAAAAATTAGACCAAAAAGGAAGTGTGGAGATAAGATACTCTTGATCGATGAAAATTGGGCCAAAAAGCAAATGTGGAGATAAGATCTCCTGATCGATAAAAAATCGAGCCAAAAGGCAAGTACAGAGATAAAATCTCCTGAACAGTGAAAATCGGACTAAAATTCAACAATGGAGATAAGATCTCATGGCCGGTAAAAATTGGACCAAAAGGACTAGTTCGAAGATAAGATCTCCTGGTCGATAAAATTCGGTCTCAATGGCGAATATCTTCTAAATTGGTGAAAATTTAACCTTATGAAGATACTTTTATTTTCTAGTCCGATCGAAAAATTATCACCTCGGATATAGGAAGTGGAGGCAAAGTGTTGGTGCACTAAACCAGCCCCAAGACACGTGGCGTCATCATATGAGATTAAAGAGATACCAATATCAAAGCGTCAAGTTTCAATAGATAAATTTATCGATAAGTTGATTCAGATTGATATTTTATAGACCTGAATATAAGACACCCTGGTATTCTATGTCCGGGATGACAAGTCTCAGCTGGTAAAGGAATATTCAGTTTGAATATTTACCAACCTAAATCATGATGCCTCTTATATCCGAGATGATTATTATGGCAGATACGTCAGGTATGATCTCATGTCCAGCTCATATGCATAGCTGTATGCCAGCTCACTTATAGGTAGCCCTCTAACCGCCTAACAAACTCCTCTAATGATCTAATAAACTCTGGAATGTCCTCAACCTCTCTATAAATAAAGGGCCAGGGATTCTCTGTCAGTAAGTTCTGCTCTCTAAAACTAGGGGAGATTCTGCCGGTAGAAAACTAAGCCAAGAATCTTAGCTCCTATCTAGTTCTCTTCTAGTTCCATTCGATCTCTCTTGCTCTTCCACTCTTTTCCATCCTTGTTCTCAAGGCTCGAACTGACTTAAGCATCGGAGGATCAAGAATCGGAGGATCTCCGTTCGGTTTCTTAATTGATTTTACAGATTGGAGGAATTCTCATTAGATCGCAAGGATCATTCTAGCCCAGCCTCATTCGATTCAATCTGCCTAACTCCAAATTTTGAGCCTTGCAGCAATACTATCAATGCACTACAAGTTCCATGGATTTCAAATGTGCCTTTATCTAGGCAGCCGACCTTTATTAGTGTTGATAGCAATTTGTATTCTGCCAAGGTTGCTGATTTTATATTGCCTGATAGAAGTTGGGATACTCAAGCCCTTCCCAGATGCTTTGGTGAAGATCTCATAAAAATTATTAAGAGAATAACTTAGACCATGCACCCTTGGCCTGGCACTCTTCGTTGGGCTAATTCAAATAGTGTTACTGTTTCTTCTGCAGACATCCTTTCGGCCATAAGCCCTGCTGACTCTGCATCTGACCAGCAATGTCATAGATGGATTTGGAAGCTTACTGTACCAATGCGTGTCAAATGCTTCATTTGGAAACTCATCTGGGACTGTCTACCGTGTAAAAAGCTAACTTATATAGAAGAGGAATTCTTACTAACTCCTCAAGTTATTGTGACCTCTGTAGTGGTATTACTGAGAATGCAGAACATGTTCTCATTACTTGCTGCTTTGCACGACAATGCTGGAATTATTTAGCCATGAATACTGAGCCTCACTCTCCTCCTCATTCTTTGCCAGCTTTGCTTGCCCAGCTTGCTCATGCTCAGGCAGAGAAGAGGATTAAGGCAATGATGTCTATTATGGTTTGGCTTCTTTGGAATACTCGTAATGCTCGAATTTTTTAGAAACATTCTATAGCTCCTTTGCAATTATTTCGTCAACTGACTTTGTTTATGCCTGATGCTGTTAATGTTTTCTTCAAGTCCCACTCAAAGATCTTGGGTAGCCTTCGTGTGCCACAGCGCACTTCTTTAAACTCTCTTTCTTGGCTGCCTCCTCCCTTTGGGGGACTAATGCTTCTTAATTTGGTTATATAACATACTTGAAATTCCATAGCTTCTGAAATATCTTCAACTTAGGTAATGGTCTTCAGCTGGGGATCCTAATCAGTAGAGAAATATTATCTACTTTAATATTTTTTTTGTTGGTATAAAAGCTGCTTCTTAATTTGCTGTGCTTTGTATTAAGAATTTCATGATCTTAATGAAATTCTGATGGGCCCCTATCTGATTCTTTGTCTAAAATCAAGAAAGAGAAAAAAAAAATGGATGAGCCCTTCTCCCCTTCCCTTCCCTTAGGAAAAAATTCAAGAAAAAAAAGGTGAAAATTTGAAATGTGTTATTCATCATATGGTTACCCTCAATAAAAGGGATCTATCCTATGATCTGCAATACATGGCTATCAAAGAGATCACGTTTGTTTAGGCTCGTCGAGCAATTTCCAGGATGACTTTTTCTGGATTTTTCCCAGCCACTAATGTAATGCCAACATTATCCAAAATAATGACAGTGCAAGGAACTTTCACACTGCATGCAAACTTGATGGCCATATCTGTAGTTAAAGTCTCATGTACAACCACAAATCCAACATCACTCACTTCCACAGTTGGTGTCGGTCATTTGAACATATAACAACAGAAAAAAAAAAAAAAAAAAACGGGGAAAAAAAAATGGAATGCATTTGCATATCAATATTTTTAAAGTACCCAATATTAAAAATTATTAGTCTAATCATCAGTTTGCCAATATACTTATGTCTTAAATAAATTGGTTAGCATCATAGATGCCCTACTGTATGTCTTCTCAATAACTCAAAAAACTCAATTGATATTAGAGGCAAAAGGTAATTGATGAGTAAAAGTAGGTCCTTATTTTGCAGCACACGTTGGGACAATAAAATTGGTCCTATAAGTATGGTGTTCCGGACCGAAGTAACTGATGTGCTCAAACAAGAACCCTTTGGCAAAACCAGACCAACGTTAAAATTGATGTGCTCAAATAAGATCCCTTTGGCAAAGCCAGACCAACAGCTATTAACTTCTACGCAAAACTACTCGATAACCATCCAATATATCCACCAATAAAAAGCTACCAACAACTTCCATATTTTAAAATTTACAAATTAAAATAATTATTATTATTATTTAGAAAATATTACAATTGCACAGCTGATGGCCAAAAGACACCCACGACCAGAACGAGATACAGATACAGATACCATGGGAACAACAATTGCTTTATCCCTTCCCTCTGTCTTACTGTTTCCAATACTTGAAAGTGACGAAGCACGCTCCTCTGTCTCACCATAAGAAATAAAGCGAGGCTTAAAATGATGCACCAGAAAATGCTGAAAGTGATGATAATGTTGAAAATGTTGCTCGCGGGAGGCAACGATGCAACTATACCGCTCACGAATGCACAGAACATGCCTCCAATTGCCACGAATAGAGCACCAACGGCCAAACAAAGGCCTAGTGTTCGAGCATGTTGATCAATTACCAGTGCTTCTGTAAACGCGAACAGGAAGGTGGCTGTGGTGGAGGAGACGAACGCAGCAAAATCTGAGGCTAGGAACCAATAGAAAGCATCGTATTTTGCTAGAACTGCTGTGCCACGGCCTGGATGATCATCAGCTATGTACCCACCGGGGACAGTGAAAGCAGCAGCAAATGTGACCGTAGCAACCAACACCGAAACCACGACAAAATTTTGGGATATTTTGTGATGTTTCTCCATTTCTTTGTTCGCGTAGCTGGATGATTTTTCTTTTTTCTTTTTTCTGGTTGCACTGGATGATTTTCTTTGGACCTTATTGCCGGATAATTCAATCCTTTTGGAAGCATGGAATTGTCGTGGACCGAACTCAGCCTTTGTTAAAGCCAAGCAAGCAGCAATGTAATCATCTGCATTCTAAGATACAAGAGAAAATTTTGGAAAAAAAAAAAAAAAAAAGGAGATCAGTCGAATCATCATGTTCGATCAACATTAACACTGCACTTCTTTTGAGTGAGCATATCCTAGACAAATTTATTTACTTATGTACTAAAAATTCTGATTTTTTTTTGGAAAAGAAGGTAAAGAAATTCTGAACCGCTTCATAATATGAGAGCTAAAAGGTGCCGTCCAGCAAATCGAAGTCTCGTTAACAACATTAGCATTTATTATGCTGAGAAATGAGTGCTCATAATTAAGATGTGATGTGTGTTTAGAAAAATATCTAGGGGTTCATATATATGTGATTCAAGGAAAAAGTGCTCATGCTCCAAACACTCCACGTCCTTGTGTCCGCGTGTGCGAGAGCGAGAGAGAAACTAAAGGTCGTGATGATGTATGGCATCTCAGCCTACGAGGAAAGAAAACCTTATTTTATATATAATTTGGCTGATCTTACCCTCTTCTCCGATCAGCAAACCAAATATGTACAGGGTCGTTGAGAGTTTACCAATGGGAAGTGCAGCTCTACATCCAGCTTTGCGTAAGCCAAGTCGAGAGGGGTGAAACCATCGTAATTCATAACGTTGATATTTATGTTTTTATCCCGCAGAAGAAAATGCACGCTCTGTTGATCACTATTTTTAACAGCTGTGTGCAACGGTGTATTCCCCTCGTTATCCCGGTCATTTAACAGCTTCTTCAGATCTGGCCTCTTGGAGATAATTTTTTTGACCGCATCTAATTTTCTGTCTTTGAAAGCGACATGAAGAAAATTCTTTCCCTCCCTCTCTAATAATTCACTTGTTTTGGGGCACTGTTGTAAAATCTGATCAACTGTAGAAACGTTTCCCATGCGAGCTGCAACGTGTATGGGAAATAAGCCATCCGCATCCAATAGGAAGGCTGTAGAGGGATCGTGCTCCAATAATAGCTTCACGGTAGCAGAATGACCATCCGAAGCTGCATAATGAAGAGGAGTTCTCCCTGAGGAATCGACACATCTGGTGAGCATCGGCTTCCATTTCAACATGTCTGGTATAATTTCTGTCACAAAAGTATCATAAAAGGCACCGTGAGTACTTGTGCCATATAATGTCTATAATTTTTATGGTGCTTGCACAAATTAACAGACACAGATTGCATTCCATGCATATGTTTAGACTCTTCATGCGCTTTTTAATGCGTATGCTGAGATATGTAGTCAAATGATGAATCATCACAATAATGCCAAAAGGAGAACAATCAAAGTTTGTTATATCATACAGGGGAAATTACACATGGTGACCATCAAGAAAAAAGTTGCCAAACCTCGATCGACAAGCCTAGATAGGCGGTAATGGCACCAACTAAGAAGGGGGCCAAGCCGATCCACACTATGGCAATGTCTCAGTGGTCATTGGCCATATTTGATCCTGCCAAATGTGATTAGTAGTTGCTTAATTCTCAAGCTTGTTCCTCTGAGTTTAACGGAGGGATTCCTAGGTGGTTAACTTTCCTCTTCTTTGTTTTATTAATTTTTTTGTAGTGGCGTAGATCTATTCTATCGGGGTGCACAGTAGTTGGCCCCTATGCTCATGAAGGGTCTTCTTTTGCTTTATTCTTTGTTTTAGGCTATCTCGCTTCTTTTGTATTCAGATCCATTCATAGATGAAAAGGTGGTTCCATACTTCATGTATAATGGCAATGATCTAGTCACCTATTGTTGAGAGAAAAAAAAAAAAAATAAGATTGATATATAAGTTTGAGATCTCAATTACCTGGACTCAAGAGGACTGCAGCATGCAACACAGTTTTCTTGTTAGGGCCTGCATAGGATACTGGAGAAGCTCTCTCCCAAGAGGAAGACTGCAGCAAGGCTTTGGCTACATTGAGAGATCCTGTCACGATGGCCAAATAGAGTGGAGACATGCCGGCATCGTTTAGCATGGATGCCAGTTCGGCATCCTCCTCAATCAGTGTAGTGGCCACGCTTGCATGATTATGTTTGGTGGCCTCATGCAAAGCATTGGCCTTGTCCATGTTTGTTGCCCTCAGCACTCTCTTTGCTTCAATGCAACCCTCCTTTGCAAGTTGGATGATTAGGGAGACGATCTCGTCACGCCCAGTCCTTGCAGCGTGATGCAGTGGAGTGTCGAGCATCGTATTTGATGTTTCTAAAAGAGATCTCTCTCTATGACATATCTTCTTCGCAAGCTCCAGATGTCCTTGGCTAGCAACTATATGGAGGGCTGTGCTTCCATCCGGTGTCACTCCAAAGAGGTTAGTAACTTTTTGTGTTCTAGCATCCTCCGGTATTGTTATTGCGATCTCCTCCCTCGAAGCTGTAGGAGAAAAATATTGTTGCAATAATTGATCTAGACTTCTTTCATCTCCTGATATTACTGCTTCGA
This sequence comes from Elaeis guineensis, assembly GCF_000442705.2. Classification (NCBI taxonomy): domain Eukaryota; kingdom Viridiplantae; phylum Streptophyta; class Magnoliopsida; order Arecales; family Arecaceae; genus Elaeis; species Elaeis guineensis. The sequence continues at coordinate 128,676,978 of NC_026000.2, forward strand.
GCAATTTCGGATCCATGGCTATGTGATATGGTTGGGCTTTGCTACAAAGAACTTCAAGATCGGCCATAGTTTCAGCAGCTTCTTGTGCTCCAAAGACTGCTCTCTCCCACTATCTTAATTAGGTGCAGGCGAAAGCTACCTAAATTTATTGGTGAAGATGTTTTTACATCAGAAGAAGTTACAAAAAAAGATATATAAAAGGCAAGCAAAAGGAATTAGCCTGCAAGGAAGTTATCATTTTTGTAAGAGATTGAAGTGAAGTACTTCTCCCAGTTTATCAAAGAGGAACAAAGAATAAATTACTTTCAGCTGACCCAAATAGTAATCTAGGAAAGAGCAGTCATGGTGAGGTAGTTCACCAATTAACTGTTGCGTTAAATGACCAATCTTCTATATCTGTACAAGGCACTTATTTGACTAGTACCAAGGAGGGATCTTGTGTGATTGTGTCTGAATCTGCAATCAAACAATCTTTTGATTCGTCAGATTCAACTCAACAAAAGAGGAACAAAGAATAAAGGGTCTAGGAGACGGTCAGGAATGCGAAAATAGAGTGACAAGAACAAAGTTTAAACTTCCTAATACACGATGTAGAGCTTGTGGCTGCTTCGATGGGATTGCGGGCTGCTATGGTGTTATCTTAAAGCAACAAACATCTGTTTGGAGGGTGATTTTACCTTTGTTATCTCTGTATTGCAGACAATCACAGAGCCAGGAGATGGGCACATCCTCTTCTGAAGGACATCCTAGCCAAGCTTCCACATAGCCCACACTTTCCACAAAGCAAAAAGAACCGCCGATTTGATCCCCAAATATGCACCGCAAGGGGATGTATTTTTGGCAAGTCGCTAGTTGTTCTGGTATTAATTAGCTGTTATCCTTGCGGGGCAAAACACGCATTATATGACTAGTTGTTGACTTCCATGCCAGGCCTCTAGAGGGCTTGCGCCATCCACGCGGTATTATATATGGCTGAAAATAATCTGAAAGGAATCCGATAAGTTTTACCAAGCAAAATGCGACGACCTCTCTCTTCTCCACATGCTTCCAAGCGTCAACAATCTTAAATTAACCCGCGTGAGGAGTTGACGGGTTGACCTTGAGACGACCCGAGTCCTAAAGAACTGAAATGTTCGAAGTACCCTCAAGCATTTCACAGATGGACATCAAAACCCCATACCTAACGGCACATCCAATCCTTTGTTGTGCTAAAGGAAAACAGATTAATAAAATAAAAAAAAAATTGAGAAGACATTGTCTGAATAGTGGTGCATGAAATATTATCCTAATAACATGATTTACCTCAATTTACCTCTTACGTGCGGATCTTCGGCAATCTCATCTCCAAGATACAACGAAATGGCTCAGTTCGATCCTCATTCAACGAGTATGATTATTACGGAGATTGATTCAAAAAAATAGAAAAAAAAAAAAAGAAAAACAGTCTCTATCTCATAAAAAAATAGAAAGAGAACACAAGAAAAAAATGAGAATTTTTATTGATTTTAAAATAATCAGATTAGAATCTATGTACAGCTGTCCGAATTATCGAGGAGCCATGATTTCAAAGAAATATAATATTTCAAAATTTTCATATTTTTTTGGAAAGCAACTTTTTTTTCAAAAATCATATCTCTTCGAAAAAACCGTTAAAGATAAAAATATAATTTTAAAATTTGTAAATAACTAAAATTAGAAGTAAAAAAATTAAATTTTTTATTTTAAATAAAATTTCAATACACACATCAGCAGTGCGTGCAATTTTTGTTAGATGAGATTTTTGTGTTATATTTGTGGAACGAGTTGACAAAGACTCGGCAGTCATTGCAACCTTGAATAACAATAGTGCATGCAACACAATATTTTTTTATTTTAAATAAAACTCCAATACACACATCAGCAGTGCATGTAATTTTTGTTACATAAATTTTTTATATTATATTTGTGGAACGAGTTGATGAAGACTTTGGAGTCGTTGCAATCTGGAATAGCAATAGTATATGCAACACAATACTTTTTTATTTTAAATAAAACTCTAATACACACATCAGGGGTGCGTGTAATTTTTGTTAGATGAAATTTTTGTGCTATATTTATAGAACGAGTTGACGGAGATTTGGCAGTCATTGCAATCTCGAATAGCAATAGCTTATGCAACATAGTAATATGATAAAAAAAATGTTACATGGCTAATGTGTAACTCTTTCATTCAAGCTATTCTTTTGTACATAATAACGAACACATGCAAGCTATTAGTGAGGAAATGCACAAAGAAGTGACACGATAGTGTGGTAACTTAGTTTGCACACAAACGTTTACATCACTTTTGTAATAACCCGGCCTATTGGGCCCTTGGACCTATTCTAACCCAGTTGAGCCCATTTCCATCTTAAAAACAACAAAACATGCATGGCGCTTGGGAGGAGAGGAGGAAGAAGACTCCGTTTAGGAGTCTTCATCCCTCCCAATTTTATCGAGATCAGAGCGGATGGGAGTCCTGATTAGGTTAGGAAATCCATCTATTGAAAGCCCATTCCCCCTCCCTTGGATCTCCATCTTGGATAGTTTGAGAAACCATCAGAAATCATTCAGGATTTCTTGAGGCTTTCTGTGGGTTGCCGTGTGGAAAAGGGTCGCTGGAACTCTTCTCTAGCCATTGGAGCAACGCAAGCTCCTTTCTCTCTTCTCTATTTTGGATTTTTCCTCGTCGTGAGTGCACTATTAGAGCCGGTGAGCTGTGGGTTTAGTTAAAACAGGGCAACCCCTGTTTTTCATTTTGGTTTCGTCGATTGCCGGCATCAACAAACCACCATTGGGGCCGTCGCCGGGGCCATGGCTTCGCCACTGCGAAGAGCCACCATAGGTGGCCGGCTTGGTTTTCCGTGGCCATGAGTGGGAGAGAAAGAACGGAGAACAAACCCCCCTATTGAAGAGAATAAAGGAGAAGAGAGGGCTCTTCTTTGGTTTATTTTAATTAAATAAACTAGCACTTAACCCTGCATTACGAAGATTTAATTGATAATAATAATAATATTTTTTATTAAAAGTTGCTCTCATCAATTAATCTCATGATGAAATCAAAAAAATCTCTGAGTGTTTATCTTTCCAAAGATAGCCTCCCAAACCAATGAAAATTGCTATATTTGATAAATACTCAACATCCAATATCTACAAGCAAATCTCAACGAAATCTTCTAATTTCCTCCTCTGCTGCCGCATTAGAGAAGCCATGGCTGAGCGGCACCCTGGAGGCCATCGTGGATAAAGCCATTTGCACCCAACTTCTACACCAGCCCCACCACCCGGCCTCACCTCATGACTCGTCGGGCCCCAAACCCACCGCTCCACCCTAGATTGTGATGGATGGCCTCATCCCCTATACCACCATCCTCAATGACGATGTTGTCGGCCCAAGGGTCAAGAGGAAGGGCCAAGGGTGGGTGGGTGTGCATGAGCCAGGGGAGCACAGCGATGCCTGTGGCGGAGAAAGAGGGGAGAGCACATGAGTGATGCTGGACACGTGCAGGGGAGACGACGTGGGGTTCACCACCGCCACCAACTCCGCCTCACCATCGAGGATAGAGGGGGATGATGGTGGGTTGCTGAAAATGGAGAACACAAGCTTTAGAGACAGCGTTGGCGATAGGATAGCAGGAGGGCAAAGGGTTCTGACTTCTGATGATCGCGACTTTGTCTGCTTCTTTTTTTTTTAGAATAAAATTGAGTTATAATAATCTAAAATATTTTTTATTTTTTTATCATACTATTTATATTTTTATAAAAAATAAAAAATAAAATTTGATATATTTTTTATTTAAAAGATATAAAAAATAAAACTTGACACGTGGTGCTATGAGAGATTATTCTATAATTTTACATATCAATATGGAATACCACCCCTAATATCGATGTATCACTTTATTATGATTATATAAAATTGAGTTATAATAATTTAAAATATTTTTTATTTTTTATCATACTATTTGTGCTTTTATTTCTTATTTAAAAAATATAAAAAATAAAAAAAACTTGATATGTTTATTTTTATTAAAAAATAAAAAAAAATAAAAAAATAAAATTTGATACATGGCATTGTGAAAGATTATCCTATAATCTTACATGTCAAGATGGAATACTACTTTTATTTTTTTATCATACTATTTATACCTTTATTTTTTATTTAAAAAATAAAAAAATAAAATTTGACATATTTATTTTTGATTTAAAAAATATAAATAATAAAATAATAAAATTTGACATATGATATTATGGAAGCTTATCCTATAGTCTTATGTATCAATCTGAAATGCCACCTTTAATACTCGTATATCACTTTACTATTATATATTCATTCTTTTATTAGTCAGTCAATTAATTAATTAATTAGTTAATTATTTTCATATTAGATGGGTTATGGGAAATTTCTGGAAGGAAAAAAAATTGTGAGACTAGGGTGTGGACCTTGGTGAACCCCAATAGAGGGTTTTAGCTAGGTATTTAACTAGATTTATTTGATTTATTTTATAATATTAAATTGAATAATATAGATGAGTAATTTGATAGACAGAGGGACATCGAATAAGGTCTTGACACTCAGATCATAATTATTATCATTGATTGAGATAAGAATTTTTGTACATAATCAATATCGTATATGCTATTTGTCATTGGAATTGTATTGTTGGTTTTGTATTGTTGGTTCATGTTGATAAATTTGTTATGTTTGAGAAACTATTATCATTTGTACTATTTTTTAGCATAAATATATTATATATCGACTATATATGTATATCAGAGATTGATGGTATGATTATATGAATATGATATACTTATCCTGATCTCATTATAAGTTGAAACTGATTTAATAAAATCAAAATATAATAATTGAATGAAAAAAATATGATTTAGATTAGTCTCATCATGTGGAATAGACTCTGTGAGCTTATGCATGAAAATTTGATCCGATAAAGATCAAGAAATAGCCGGCCATGTGCTTATATCTGAGAAAGCCCCCACGAGCTTACGCATGGGAATATGATCTGAGAAAGATCATGAAGAATTTGATTTGAAAAGGATCATAAATAATTTGATCCAAAAAAGATTATGAAAATTTGATCCAAAAAAGATCATGAAAATTCTATTCGAATAAAGATCGTCGTATGATCTTGGTTAGTTCAAAGTTAGAAAGTTAAAAATTATCAAACTGAAATTATAGAAAAAAAGAAATAGATGTTAAGACCAGATGGACTTATGTTGAATAAAAGACCTTATCTGATAGCATGTGATGATCTATTTTTTGATTATGTATTCAATGTATGTTTATACTAGTATTTGAGTTATTTCATATATGTGTTATGAGTTTTCATGATTTCATCTTGATATGCTTATTGACATATTTTTAATATATCTACTATTTTGATGTTGATGTACGGTGATACTTACTGAGCCAGAAAAGCTCATATCCCTATGTTATTTTTTTTTCAGAAACTCCGGAAGCTTAGTTTGATTGGATTGGATGAAAAGTTGAGTATCTGAACTCTTAGTACTTAGTTAAATTTTTTGATACCATTGAACATTTGGAATAGTTGTATTTGAACTAGTAGGATATTTATCTTGATTGAACTATTTAATTGAGATGTTTGATTTTTATTTATTAATTCTGAAAAGATTGAATTTATACTTATTTAGTCCTTATATGATCTTTAGGGCATCATTCTAGAGTTCATGCGGCCGTGTCATGTGGTCGACCTAGATACTGGGTTCGAGACGTGATAACTTTAGCATTTTTCCCCTTAACCATGTGAGGCATTGCTACCGAGGGATTTATAGTTTTGAAGTTTTAAAACCCATATGATTCACAATCCAATAACTTATAGAATTAAGGCATCAATTTGGGAATCACCAATTGCCTTCCTTAATCATATCAATGCAACATGTCACATTGGAACGATGTTACACTCCAAGTGAAATAGAAAGGCCTGGATCCTTTGCGGCGTGAATTGTGCACCATAAAATGCTATCTAGCTCATGATGATCATTATGTCTTTTAGACAGGTGTCACATGCATGATGAGGTGTGCCAGTAATGAGGCTCAAGTCATCTCTTCCTCACACATTTTTTTTGGTAAACTTGTCGAGAGTCATTGCTAAGTCCAAAGTTCAAATACATGGACTCTATTTTATGCATGTCCTATTTGAAATAGGATCTTACTTTTAGTATCATTCTATTTAATTATTTTCTTCTAAAGATTGTTAATATTTATATCTTAATAGGTCTTTGGTTGTAAGTTAAGATAGAAGACAAACTCCCGCCCACATAATGGTCTATTTAAAGGGACCTTTGGTGCCTCTTTTGGTGCAGAATCGTATGTTTGTAACCATAGAGAACCAGTGTGAGAACAAAGAGAGGAAAGATTATTTGAATATGTAGAGACTCTTTTGTGAGATATTTTTGTAAGATTTTGGTATTTATTCTTTTTTGAATAAATTATTTTTTTTTCAATTTTTTATTTTTCTATAATTATTTTTTTTCTTGCAATTCTTTGCAAATATTTTTTTAGGTGTTTGTTTTGGATCTTAGTTCGACATGATCGATCTACTACATATAGCGTGCTGTTCTACATGATATCAGAGCGAAGGTTTTAATGTTTGTGGCTTTAGATGATATTAGTCATAGACTTAGAGAGTGGTTGAGTAGTTTGCAGCTTCGATCAAATTATTCAGAGCATAATTTTTTTTTGAAACAGCAATTTGATTGTTGGTGATTCTTGTGTTCATAGTTCAGCGTGGTTGAAAAGCTTCCAGTAATTCATTTTGCAATGGTGCAAGCGTGTGGACTTTTATTTGGTGATTTAAGATGTGAATAATTATGGCTGATGCAATTACTCTCTATCAATGAGTTTAGTTACAAGATGCCTGATCTTATTAATATCAGCAAAGTTGCTTTTACTACTACCACTTTTCTTCATAAGTTGAATAGCACTTGTTATCTATATTGGAATGATCTTGTCGGAGCTTGTTTTAAAGTTCAAGATTTATGGGATATTTTAGATGAGTCAAATATGATGCCAACAGATGAGATTACAAGAAAAAATTAAAATCTAAAATCTAAAATCTAAAAAGATAATGTAGATTCTTCAAATTTTAATTGATAAAAAAAAAAATTTCATATTCAGAATGTAAAGATGGTGAAGAAAGCATGGGATATTCTTGCAGTTGTCCACTTAAGTTTTAGCAATACAAGACATTCCAAATGAAAATTAATTACATGCAGAGTGGATTCTAGTTCCAGGCTTTTCTAAAAATTTCAAAGAGGAACAAAATTGATTTAAAGGTGAATATCACAAATAGGGAGAGCTTGATCACTTAGAAATTGGAGCAAGTTCTGGAGATTCAGAATATGACAAGATTGATCAGCTTGAAGATCAATCAAGTCCATAAGAAAATCTTAAGCAAAAAAAGCTTGATAAGATAGCTATAGTCTCAAGTTCTAAAGAGATCATGATGGAAGAATTTATTGATTTTGAAATTACTCAAGAAGATTCAGATGATGCTACAGTTGATCTAATTATGGAGATCTCTATTGAAGAATCAAATCAGGTGGAAGAGTCCTATGTTAAAGCTATCCAAAATCTAGATATTTCTTATGGAGAATTAGTCAACTATGAAGAAGGAAAGCTGGTTGATCTTAAAATAGCTTCGGAGATCAAGGAAGAAGAAGAAATGCTTGATGGAGATTATTCTTGTTGTACTTTGGCGGTCAACAAGATTCTTGATATATCGATTAATTTTGAAGTTACTCCAAAGTTTAAGCTATTAGAAAGCTATACATAAGAAGTTGATTCCATGTTCAGAAGAAGCTATGTGCAGGTAACGGCCGATGCTCGTAGCAAATATAACTAGCAACTTGATATTCGTTGGGATGAGCTGAATGCACAAAGGTGTCTCGATGTCGTGACCATAGAGTCAATGCCGAAAGGAAGTATTGTAGGACATCATCGCCTTTAACAAATGCATCGAAGAGGATGAGTCAGTGGAGAAATTATTGTTTGAGTCAATAAAAAAGTTCTGTTATTCAATTGTTGGTTCGACAAACTGTTACATATTGCTGTTACTACAACAATACTGATGATGGCTAATATGGTGCTTCATGGCATCGACAAATTCAATATTGTTGGTATGGACTTTGCAATGAGGGGAGTGTTGAGAGTCATTTCTAAGTCCAAAGCCAAAATACAACTTGGACTCTATTTTGCGCATGTCTTATTTGAAATAGGACTTTATTTTTAGTGTTATTCTATTTAATTATTTCTTTCTAAAGGTTGTTGATATTTGCATCTTAGTAAGTCTTTGGTTCTGAGTTAAGGTAAGAGTCAAACTCCCACCCACATGGTAGTCTATTTAAAAGGACCTTTAGTGTCTCTTTTGGTGCGGAATCGTATGTATAGAACCATAAAGAATCAATGTGGGAAAAAAGAGTGGAGAGATTATTTGAACGTATAGAGACTCCTTCGTGAGGTATTTTTGTAAAATTTTGATATTTATTTTTTTTTGAATAAATTATTTTTCTCTCCGAAGTTTTTGTTCTTCCATAATTATTTTTTTTCTTGCAATTCTCTGCAAATATTTTTTGTGTTTGGTGTTTGTTTGGATCTTAAGCTTACATGATCGATCTACTATGTGCTGCATGCCATTCTACAAAACTCTCTTAAGGATACCATGAATGAACATTGTATTCTAATTCTTTTCAATTCTGTGTTCCTGATGGATGGGACTTCTGTTCTTCTTTGCCATATTTTGGGGCTTCTTCCCTCTCTACAATGCCATCTTCACCTTCTCGATCGAGCGAGCAATGCTAATCAAGGAACATTCATTGGGAATGTACCATCTCTCCTACTTCTTCGCTCGCATGGCCGGCGACCTACCGATGGAGCTCATCCTTCCGACAGCCTTCATGGTCATAAGTTACTGGATTGGGGGACTCAAGCCTTCACCCTCTGAATTCTTCCTCACCCTTGGTGTCATCCTTCTAAATGTCCTCGTCTCACAGGGTCTGGGCCTTGCCATTGGGGCCATTCTAATGTATGTGAAGCAAGCCAGCACCCTTGCATCCGTGACCACTCTCACTTTCTTGCTAGTTGGTGGATACTACATTCTCCACATACCACCTTTTATTGTCTGGCTGAAGCACATTTCTTTCATCTACTACTGCTACAAGCTTCTCCTAGGGGTACAATTTCATGAAAACGAGCACTATGAGTGTGGTTCCAGAGAGTTTTGCAAGGTTGTCGACATCCCTGTGATCACGCACATGAGGCTGCACAAGAAAGGATTGGATGTGGCTGTTCTTCTTGCCAAAATTTATACACACATGTCTAGGTGTGAACACAAAATTTATGCACACAAAATTTGTAGGGCTGCCCCACCTATTGACGTCCTAAGATATACACAACTGTATATGTCTAGAGGTCCTCCTCTTCTCTTCCTCTTATGCTACTCCTCTCTTTTTTAATGAAGCAGTCGTCGTTCACCTTGGTGTCATCGTGAATACCAACTCTCCAATCGGAAGAGAGCAAAAGATCGCCATCGAGACCATAGCACACCACTTTAACTCCTCCAATACAACACTATTTCTCGAAGGCTGTGAGTCCAGTAGCTTTGATCCCATCCAAGCAAATGCTAGCAGTAATATTTCCTCAACCAACAATTTTTTTTTAGTATTTTTATGTATGCACGTAAGAGAGTACGATCATCCATCTTTTGATAGATATTTTTAAAATATATACAATATCCTATAATATTTTTTTAAATATCGCAGAAAATTTATTCATTTGCTTAGAACAACTCTATGCCTGTTGATGTAGCTAGAAGTCTATTCCTTCACCGAAAGGGGAGCAGAAGCAATAATTGCCATTGGAACATGGCCCAGAGGTGATAATAGTGGCCGGCATCAGCTCCAAAGCAAGGATTTCGATGCTCTCTCTGGCCACAACATCTAACATCACTATCAACCATATCTCCAAGGCCTTTCCTGGTGTGAATATCGTACCCTACCTCCGGTTAGGTGTGCTGCCTCGTCGAAGTCGTGAAATCATAAGCCTGGTCAAGAGGCATGAAGCTGTCATGGTTTATACTGTTGATGTCTACGGTTTTGTCCCGTGGAAGAACATGCATGCTCTGTTCATCACTATTTTTAATAGCTGTGTATAACGGCGTGTTCCCCTTGTCATCCTGGTCATTTAACAGCTTCCTAAGATCTGGTCTGTTGGAGATAATTTTCTTGACCACATCTAATTTCCTCCTTTTGAAAGCCAACATGAAGAAATTCTTTCCCTCCCTATCTAGTAATTCGTATGTTTCAGGGTACTATTGTAAAATCTGATCAACTGTAGAAATGTTTCCCATAGCAGCTGCAAGGTGTACTATGGGACATAAGCCATCGGCATCTGATTGGTAGGCTGTAGAGGGATTGTGCTCCAATAATAGCCTCACAGCTGTATTACGATACCTCTCTGAAGCTCCATAATGAAGAGGAGTTCTCCCAAAAGAATCGACATTTTGGTAAGCATCGGCTTTCGTTGCAACATGTCTTTTATAATTTCTATCACAAAGGTATCATGAAATGTATCGTGAGTATTTGTGCCATATAATGTTCATGGTACTAGCACAAATTAAAAGACATAGCATTGTATTTGATATAATATCTGTTAAGATATTCTATAATATGAAGAATCATATAGATTATATTTCGGATATTCTATGATATGAAGAATTATGCAGATTATATTCTGAAGATTATGCATATCTGTTAAGATATTCTGTGATATCAAGAATCATGTAGATTACATTTCGGAGATCATGCCGATCCTTGATATCTCTTAATATCTCCTTCCTTTTGTATTCTTTTGTGTACATAGTCATAATTCTAGCCTAGATTCATTGTATCCCTTACCTATAAATTGTACTCCACTGTATTATCAAGAATTCATGAAAATCAAATACATTTACATTATTCATTTGTAAATTCTAACTTGGTATCAGATCTTTAAAGACATTGTCAGATCCTCACCACGCACCGCCGACTGCCACATCCGCTCAGCCTCTGATGATGCCGCTCATGCCATTCCCTAATCGCTCGTGCAGACCAGTTCTTGAAGTTCTCATATCGGTTTCCTAAGTTTTCCAGTCTATTCTATCCAATCTTTGAGGTCGGTTTGGTCTAATTCAACCTTGAAATGGACTATTTATTATAGTTTTCTACTTGATCTACGTCAATCTATCATTTTCTGAGGTATATTTGTCAAGCTGAAGGATAAATCAGATGTTTCTATACCTATTACCACTATTTTGGGTGGATCAAATTATATTTTATGGGCACAAGAAATGTCTAGTTTCTTGAAAGGGTGCAAACTCTGGTGCTATATCACTGGTTCTATCAAGAAGCCCACTAAGAACAATAATGAGGAAGATGAAGATTTTGAAGAATGTCTGAAAACTTGGGAGAGTAAGAATCATTAGATTCTCACTTGATTTCGGAATACCTCAATTTCAACTATTAAGCTCCAGTTCGACCAATATCAAATGGCTAAGGAAGTGTGGGATCTGCTTTCCAATCGCTACTCTACTTCTGACATTGCTCACCAAATCAGTTGCTTGGTACTCTTCACAGAATGCGACAGAAGGTTGGTCAATCTATTAATGATTTTTTATCAAAAATGCATGCAATCTAGGATCAGTTGGCCTTGTGTGAACATACCTTTTTGAATGATGCCAATGCACTCAAATTTGCTGACTATCGAGATCGTCAAAGGATAATGTAGTTTCTGATGGCATTATGTGATGATTTTGAGTCTGTATGTGCTTCACTTCTTCATCAAGATTCCTTTCCTAAGCTTGAGATAGTTGTGTCGGAACTTATCACAGAGGAAACCCAACTTACTACTATACGATCACAATGTATTCCATCCAGTGTTTCTATAGAATCCATGATGACTGTTGCAAACTCATCTTCATCAGATTTCTCCAAGAAATACTATATGTATTGTCGTAGACCTGGTCATCTCATTATAGAGTGCTTTCGATTGCAACATAAGCAGACTACAGGGTCAAGTAATCAATACTAGGGTAAGCCCTTGAGACAAGATTCTGTCATGAATTCTTCTATGGAATCTTCCGCTGTTGTTGCTATTACTGATACTTCTTCTATGAGCTCTTCTATCACTGTTTCTTTGAATGATCTTCGTACAATCTTGAGGGAAGTTTGCCCTTCTCCTTCTATCCTTTCTATCACTTCAAGTATTCTTAATTTCTGGTGCTTTGATTCTGGTTGCTGTAACCATATGACTTCTCATAAAAATATTTTGGAATCTATAAAAGTTTTTTCTCTGGCACCTGTTGTTCATACTGCTGATAACTCACAAATGTCCGTCAGTCATATAGGAACTATTTGCACTGCAGACTTATCTTTACTAGAGACCTTCTTAATTCCAACATTGACTCTGAATCTTATTTCTGTTAGACAATTATATGAGCTTGGTCTTAATTTATATTTTTCTTCTCATGGTTGCATTGTGCACGATCCAAGAATGGGATAGACTCTTGGGACAGGCCCTAGAGTAGGTCATCTTTTTAAACTTATTTCTCTCAACATTTCATCCAATCTTCTGTTGCCTTGTGCCGCTGCCACTTCTCTTGCTACATGGCATTATCGTCTTGGTCATGTTTCATCTTTTAAGTTACATTCTTTAATTTCTCATTGTGTTCTAGGTTCTGTTAGTAATGAATATTTTGATTGTGTATCCTGTCAATTGGGAAAACATCATACTTTGCCCTTCAATAATAGTGACTCTACTTCATCTGCACCATTTGATCTGATTTACTCTGATATTTGGGGACCCGCACCTACACCAATTATGGAGGGATCCAAATATTTTATGATTTTTGTGGATAATTTTTCTCTTCTTTACATGGATTTATTTCATGCGTAATCATTCAGAACTTGTTCAAATTTATCGATAGTTTGTTTCCATGGTTCAAACACAATTTTTTTGTAACATCAAAATTTTTCGCACAGATAATGCCATGGAATATAAGAAAAAAGAGTTTCTTGATTGTCTTTCCCAAAATGGTACTATTATTCATCATTCTTGTCCTGACACCTCTCAACAAAATGGACGTGCTAAAAGAAAACATAGACATACCCTTGATACCATGCAAACTCTTCTGATTTCTTCTGCCTGTCTTGAGCAATTTTGGGGTGAGGCTGCTCTCATAGTGGTCTCCACTATTAATAGAGTTCCATCACCCATAATTGATAATTTATCCCCATACGAGCGATTGTATGGTTCTGTTCCCAATTATGATCTCCTTAAGATTTTTGGGTGTTTGTTTAGTTCATCTTCAACCTCATGAATGAACAAAGTTAGAACCTAGAGCTCATCTTTATTATTTTCTTGGGTGAGGAACTAAGCACAAGGTTTATAGATATTCGGATCCTATATCTAAACATCTTCGTGTATCTCGACATGGCACCTTTTGGGAACACAAGATGTTTTCTAACATCCAAAAATTTGAGATCTCAACATCACATAATCCTTTATTTACTAGTTCCTCTGTAGAATTATTTCCAGAAGATTTTTTTGCATGGTTCTTTATCGAGTCTCCTCAGGCTCCTTTGTCTCTCAGTGCAACATAAGATAATGCTCCTTCTACAACTGACCCCAGTTCTTCTGTCTGTTCCGAGGATTCCACACAACCTACCACATCCATTTCTTCTTCCCTTCAATGAGCCACTTGGGTAAGTCAACCATCTATTCTTCTTCATGATTTCCATTGTTATTATGCTATTGCTACTTTGCATGAGCCTCAAACATTTAGAGAAGCACAACACGATCCTTTGTGGCAAGAAGCTATGGCAGAAGAATTAACAGCATTTGATAAGACTCACACTTGGGATTTGGTTGACCTGCCACCTGAAAACTCTGCTGTGGATTGCAAATGGATGTACAAGATTAAGACTAGGTCGGATGGTTCTATGGAATGCTATAAAGCACGGCTTGTAGCCAAGGAATTCACACAAAAATATGGCATCGATTATGAGGAGACGTATGCTCTTATTGTGCGACTCACATCTGTGCATGCTCTTCTGGCCTTGGCTACTAGTAGACACTGGACCCTCTTTCAGATAGATGCCAAGAATGCTTTTCTCAATAGTGATCTCGAAGCAGAAGTCTACATGAGTCCTCCTCCATATTATTCTTTTCCTCGAAATAAGGTTTGTCGGCTTTGTCGTGCTCTTTATGGTCTCAAGTAGGCTCCTCGAGCATGATTTTCTAAGTTCAGCTCAATTGTTCAAGGACTTGGATTCTCTTCTAGTCCTTATGACAATGCCTTGTTCATTCGGCGAATGCCTCAAGGATGTATTCTCTTGTTGCTTTATATGAATGATATGATTATTACAGGTGATGATTTGAGCGATATTGACTCACTCAAGAGAGACCTCAGTCAGCATTTTGAGATAAAAGATCTTGATTTGCTCAGCTACTTCTTGGGCCTAGAGGTTAATTCTGTCGATACTGGATATTATCTTTCTCAGGCCAAGTATGCTATAGATCTTATTTCCAAAGCTAGACTTACTGACAGCAAGATTGAGTCGACTCCTCTTGATCCAAATGTGAAACTCATAGCCTTTAATGGACAACCACTCAGTAATCCTACATTATATTGACAACTGGTGGGCAGTCTTATCTATCTCACAGTTACTCGTCTAGATATAGCATATGCTATTCATTTGGTCAGTCTATTTATGGCCGCATCTCGCACAATATATTATACTGTAGTTCTTTGCATCATTCGCTATGTGAAGGGCACTCTTTTCCATGGACTTCATTTCTCTTTTGAGTCCTCATTGACTCTGTGAGGTTATTCAGATGCAGACTGGTCAGGAGATAACTCTGATTGACACTCTACCACTGATTACTATTTCTTCGATGATTCTCTCATTTCTTGGCGAAGCAAGAAGCAAACCATGGTTATTAGATCTACTACAGAGTCTGAGTATTGGGCTTTGGGGGATGCTGCTGCTGAACTTCTCTGGTTGCATTGGTTATTACAGGACATGGGGATAGTTCATGAAGGCGCTACAGTTCTCTTCTGTGATGATTGCAGTGCCATTCAGATCGCACATAATGATGTCCTCCACAAATGCACCAAGCATATTGAGATTGATTGCCACTTTATGTGACAACATATTTGAAAGAGTACCATCTCTTTAGGTTCTGTCTCTTCTACTGATCAAATTGCTGATATTTTCATCAAGTCTCATACACTAGAATATTTTTGAGATCTACATAGCCAACTCAAGTTATCTGCTTCACTATATAGGAGTTGGTGTTGTGCTTCCAAGCCTTAGAAAGCCACAAGAGGAGTCAGGGTGTTGGCTCTGGGAGACTAGGATAGGTGGGTCTTAGGGCTAGGATAGGAGTGGTCCTAGGGTGGAGGCATCCACAGGCTTGAGGTCTAGATGTTAAGAATCTTGAGAGGATTGGTTACTGCAGCAGCAGACCTGGAGACACAAAGTGGAGTAAAGAATCAGAGAAGACTGAAGACTATAGAGAAGAAGCAGTTTCAAAGATCTGGATCGACTCAGACCGAGACTAGATCGATCATGTCTCAGAGGAAGGGTCAAACAAAAAAGCAGATTTTGAAAATCTGAGGTTGGCACGCAAACTGAGCTGACTCAGTTTCAGACTGAGCTAGCCCAATCACAGTAATTGAGCCAGCTCAATCTGAGACTGAGCCAACGCAGTTACGTGAGTAGAACTGTATAGGTTTTCTATTTGGGGCTAGGGTCGGGTTTGATCTTAGAGATCTTAAAGCCTGGCTTGAGAGGTCTTAAGGGGGTTAACCAAGGATTTGGACTAAGATTAAGTTCAAGGGATGATAGCATGTGAGACATGGGTGTATATGGAATCAATGAGTGCTTTTATGCATGGGTTAGCCTAGGGAGTTTTTTGAACTCAGATTATTTGACCCGTTGTATTGATATATATATATATATATATATATATATATATATATATATATATATATATATATATATATATATATATATATATATATATATAAGTTTTATAATACCAAGAAATAGTGAAATCAAGAGAAGAGCTTTTTCTCCTGAAATCTTAGCTGTCTCTTTCTTTCTTTCTCTCTCTCTCAGGTTTTCCATGCCATCCCAAGGGCTTCACATGTGCCCCCTTCCCTAGAGGGGGGGCGTGCAGTATCAGGATCAAGCTCAGATCTAGGGATTAATGATTACTATTCTTGAGAAGGATCCATCATAGATTTCTTCAGGTCCACACAGGTAAAGATAGTCTTTCAACAGTTGGTATCAGACTTAGGTGATACCAGGGTGCTATTGGTCCTAACACACTGTCACCTTGAGTTTCAGAGGGGATGATGGAATATTTGTTAAGATATTCTATGATATGAAGAATCATACAGATTATATTTCAGATATTCTATGATATAAAAAATCATGCAGATTATATTTCGAAGGTTATGCGTATCTGTTAAGATACTCTGTGATATCAAGAATCATACAGATTACATTTCGGAGATCATGCCGATATTATGTCGATCCTTGATGTCTCTTGATATCTCCTTCCTTTTGTATTCTCTTGTATACATAGTCATAATTCTAGCCTACATTCATTGTATCTCCTCTCTATAAATTATACTCTACCGTATCACCAAGAATTCATGAAAATCAAATATGTTTACATTATTCATTCATGAATTCTAATTGTATTCCATGCTTATGTTTGTTTTATGCACTTTTTATGCATCTACTGAGATGGTAACCATCAAGGAAAGTTGCTAAATGAACCTCGATCGACAAGCCCAAATGGGCAGGAACAACAGCAAGTAAGAAGGGGGAAAGCCAATCCATACAATGGCAATGTCTCAGCAGCCATTGGCCTTGTCTGATCCTGCCAAATGTGGTTAGTTCGGATCTTTGGAGTTTAATAAAGGGATTCCTAGGTGGTTAAGCATTCCTCTTCTTTGTTTTATTATTTTTTTTGTAAGTGATGTAGATCTATTTTGCCAGGGTGTATACGGTGGTTGGCCCCTACACTAAAGAAGGATCTTGCTTTGCTTTATTGTTTGTTTTTACTTATCTTGCTTCTTTTGTATTAAGATCAATTCATAAATGAAAAGGTGGTTTCATACTTCACAAATGGTAGTGATCTAGTCAACTATTGTTGGAGAGAAAAAGGAAGATCAAGATTTAAGTTTGAGCTCTCAATTACCTGGACTTCAGATGACCGCTGCATGCAATACTCTTTTTTTGTTAGGGCCTGCATAAGATGCTAAAGGAAGCTTTCTCCCAAAAGAGAAACTGCAGCAAGGCTTTGGCTATATTGAGAGATCCTATCATGATAGCCAAATAGAGTGGAGACATGCCGACATCATTTAGCATGGATGCCAGTTCGGCATCCTCCTCAATCGGTGCAGTGGCCATGCTTGCATGGTTATGTTTGGTGGCTTGATGCAAAGCATTGGCCTTGTCTATGTTCCTTGCCCTCATCACTCTCCTTGCTTCAACCCAACCTTCACTTGCAAACTGGATGATTCGTGAGATGATCTTGTCATGCCCAGCCCTTACAGTGTGAGACAGCGGAGTGTCGAGCCTCATGTTTGATGCTTCTAAAAGAGATCTCTCTTTGTGACATATCTCCTTCGCAAACTCCAAATATCCTTGGCTAGCGGCTATATGGAGGGCTTTGTTCCCCTCCAATGTCACTTCGAGTAGTATTTCAACATCCTCCCGTATCGTTATTGTGATCCCCTCTCTCGAAGCTTCAAAAGGAAAATATTATTGCAGTAATTCATCTAGACTTCTTTTGTCTCCTAATATTGCTACTTCGAGCAATTCAGGGTCCATGGCTTTGTGAAACGGTTGGGCGTTGCTACAAAAAACTTCAGGATTGGCCATAGTTTTGTGAAAATGTTTCTTTCTTTTCACAAGCACCAGGTACCCATAGCTATTAGGCTTTCTAGTGTCAGGCTTAATTGAGCAACAAGATCCTACCTTCTTCGGTTGTCCCATATATCCTTGTAGGTGCTTGGAAGCTTAGTGACTACGAGCTTTTCAAATATGGTCCTCCAATAAATCTCGAAACATTCACACTGCATCACAATATGATCAATTGTTTCACCATTTTCACCACAAAACCAACACCCTTCCTGATGAGATTTTCGATTGTAAGTATCTTATCATGGTAGCATAGCCATGCAAATAGTATGCTTTTTCTAGGAGAGAGAGAGTTTCTGTTGCCCGAAGATAGCTACCCAAGAAGAAGGGTGAATTGGATATTTAAAAATTAAAGTGTTAATTGTGCTGATTTGCTTCAAAGTTCTTAATGAAACTAATTAAAATTTAAGCAATGAATAAGAATGATAAAGAGAGATAACCACACAATCACCAACATAATGCTTTTATAATGGTTCGGTACTAAACTCGATACTTACGTCCACTTCTCAAGTAAACCATTTAAAAATTCAACTATAATCACTAACTTGATGACAGTTTGATTATTTTTTTTAGATTCACAATCCAATCCAATTGGTTTTATCCTTGGCTCACCAATCACAATCTTACAATGATTGTTTTCTCGGGCTAACAATCAATCTCGATTGATTTTATTCTTGGCTCACCAATCAAACCAATACAACATCCACTCTAGGCTTGGACCAATCTAAGTTTCTTACCCTAAAAAAATTGAAAATAAAAATACACAATCACAATAAATATAAGAGTAAATGAGTTTAGAAAAGAACTCAATGAAGCCCAAGAGAAGAAAATCTGAATTGAAAGCTTGTTGGCTTGATTCTTCTCCTTGAATACTTAAAAGAAGTTGGTAGAGTTCTTCAATGCTAGCCTAACTTCTTTCAATTAGAGGATGATTGGAAGGACAAAAGATTCTCTAGAAATTCTTCTTTCACTTCACAAATTGTCTCACACAATTGAATGCACTTGGTAGGACTTGAATGCTCTTCAATATATAGGTTCAAAAGTTATCTTCAATGCTCCAAAATATTTTATTTATATCCCAAACATTTTCCACTATTCTAAGATATCTAGAGAGTCTACATTTAATATTCTAGCTATTAAAAATAAAAATCTAACCGTTGGAAGCAACACTGTGTAGATCTGAAAACTAGTCATTACAGTTACTGGGTCGGCTCAATTTTCTACTGCGTCGGCTAAGTCACAGATGGCTAAAAAATTGACTTTCTATCTTTTACTGATTTCTAAGACTTGGTTGGCTCACTTTTTGACTGAGTCGGCTAAGTTACTCACTGGATCGGCTCACTTAAAATCTTAGTCGACTAGATCCTCTGGATTCTGAAAAATGACTTTCTGTGCTTTCTATCTTTCGTCCTCACTGAGATTGGGTAGGCTCATTTTTTTACTGGATCAACTCAGTTAGCGTGCCAAGCATGTCAAGCTTTTCTTCTCCAATTTGATTTTTAAGCTAGACTTATCTTTTTAATTTGATTTAGTCCTCATTAAAACTCCTTGAAGGATTTGTCTAATCTAGATTTTCTTTACTAGGATCTTGAGTGGTGGTTCTTCATTTAGATGACGGAAAACACTTGAAAATTGTTAGCATTTGGAATTTAAAACTATACATCCTCATAAATAATATTAGTAGCTTAACAATTTATATTCAAATATTTTTATTATCATCAAAATCAATCTAAGGGTCAACAGTTTTCAAATGTAGCACCTGAAGTGAGAGATCATGCCACCATGCATGAGAAAGTTGTAGCAGCATTTGATGGAGAATAATCCATTTGTATTCCACTTCCATACCCATTAATCAGAGTTGGTTGCGAGAAAAGAGGTTTGTAAGAGCAAAGATAGTACCTGATACTCCCTTAGTGCTACGAAACTCAAAGGGCATCTGAAATTTAACTCAATAGTCTTTTAACCCAAAAACTCTGCAACCGAAATTGAATAAGGAAAGCATGAGCAAATACATAATTGAATAATGATTTGAGTTAGATGCTTACATCTATCCTAAGGCTGCAAATGGGTCGGGTTGACCCACGACCTGACCCGATCAGACCCATGGAGACCTAATCCGAGCTGTTTAAAAGGATCCATGGATCTGATTTAGGTTCTAAAATTAGATTTATTTTATTTTCTAGGTCAGATCTGGATTTACTAAATTTTGACTCGATCCGACATGACCCAATTGAATTTTTAGATTTATATAGATCTTATGCTCAATGACCCGATTTGACCCAAACCCATTATATGACCCAAACCTATTTTATAATAGTATAGGCTATAAACAAATTATAGTGGGCTGCCCACCTATACAATATTATCTTCTTCCCTTTCCACCCCTATAATTGAGTGGCACCTACTGGTTCAAGTTGATGGAGTCCTCAATAAATATTATTTTTTTTTCTTTCCACCTCTATAAGAAATCCTTCGCATCAAACCTACACAACCTTTTCAACTCAAGAAATTTAGAGAATTAGTAGAAAATAGATATTTCATTTCCAGTTATATCCCACAACCAGCTTCCATATGTATATGAGATATATCTTGATAGTTTTCTAAGATATAATTGTCACGTGTTGATGGCCACTTCAAAAATCATTGTATCGTGAGTCTCATTGGATGGTAAATTTATAAGATTGACTTTAACTCCACTCATGAGAATCGGTTGAATAGCTAAAGCTAATACCTGTTGGTTAATTTGACCCACGATCCAAATTGACCCGAACCAAAACCAAACTAAACCCGAACCAAATACATATTTCATGGATTAAAGCCGGATTATATATGGACCCGATCTGACTCGAATGACTCATTGGGTCAAAAATTTTGATTATGGATGCGATCCAATCTGACTTGATCTTCTATTGGGTTGGGTTTGGGTCCAATATCTAAATCCGATCAATAAACTAGATCAGATCGGATCGACCCATTTACACCCCTAATCTACCCTAAATATTTTTACTAATTAAGAAAGCTTTTTAACTTTAGATAGAGTGAGATGAATTGCCAATGATGACCATCACCTTTAAAAAGTGACAGGAAAAAGTTTTAAGGAATCCTTGATTTTGGCATGTATCGAAAAGCTTTAATCTTGACATGGATATCTAATACGAATTAGTAATTTGATTAAGAGTCTTGATTATTACAAGCCCAAGATCTATGACTTTCATGATAAAAAGTAAAAGCGATCTTTTTGATGATTGCACCTTCTATATTTGTTAAATTTTCCCTTGTTTTAGACATACATTATTTTTTAAAAATAGAAAGTACCATCACCCATTTCATGAAAGAACAAAATAAGTACATTGTCCAGAAGATTCGAAGGTAGGATATAGAAAACTAAGCAAACATAATGAAATAAAAAGGCTCGGGATAACAAAGAAATTATGTTTAGTTCATGGGAAGGCCTTGACTCTATTCTATCGAGACCGCCCACCAAGAAGCAAGCATGGCTAGATTTTCAAGTTGCAATCTTTTTCAAGCATTTATTTATGTGTGTTTTCCTCCACTAGGTCCAATTTGAAGAATGTGATGAACCCTTGTGTTGGTATTTTTGTTAGATGTTTATGATACTGTCAAAATCATCAAAAGAAAGGAATATTGAAGAGAAAGGTGCTTGGTGTATGCAAATGTAACTTTGCAAATAGGTAGAGGCTCTTATATTTATGCAAGGAGGGTATCCATGATGGAGTTACAGTCACTTGGAAAGGTAATGTGTTGGAGGCAAACTCAAAATTTTCCTATATACCCCTCTAAGTATTTTATTTTTATCATTTAAATATTTAATTTTTTCGTTATCATGATTTTAGTTTCTGACTGTTAGGTTCCTAATTACCAACAGTCATATGTATTTAATCTCATTTTTATTTTATGACTATTGAACTCTGCATTAAAAGTCTTAACTATTAGGCTCCTTATTAAGATTTTAATGGGTCAATAAAAATCCCAACGATCATAAATGGTCATAAACGATAACATTGGATGGTTATAAAAAGACCATCTTGAGACCCGATTTGAGACATCCTATCTAGGCCTCTTCTCCTCCTCCTTTTGACATTTTCTCTTCAATTCTATTTCTTTCTAGTTATTTTTCTGGGTGCTGAAAGAGTCTTCATCAACCTCCTCCATGATCGTGCTCGTAGGCGGAGGATTCCGATCGTATCTTGAGATGGTTTTTTCAAATATTCCTGCACAAGGGATGGAAATACGCCCTAAGACAGTATCCAACACGTACGATCAGATCATTTTTTATTTCTTGTTATTCTATAAGTCTATAATAAAGTTTTGTTAAATATTGTTTAGTCTTTTAAATTATATCATAAATTGTTTAAACCCTGTTCTAACAATCTAAGGCGTCTTCCCCATATTGTGATTAGGAAGATAACAGGATGCTAGGTATTTATTTCATTGGATATACTTGACAATAAGCGAAAATAATTTTTCTGCAAATAATTTTTTGCTTGTTACATGATTAGTAGGTTTCTGTTTTTCGAGAAATAATGTATATCTTTAAGAACATGCCCTATTGCTAAGATACCAGAAACCTCAAGTAAGTATTCTAAATGTTGTTTATTTGTGTTTCTTACCGAAGATTTGTTAGACCATGTAGTTGGTGTAACAGTTTGAAGCATAATCATGAGAATAGTATAGTCAAGGCATGAGTTGAGAAAAGTATCATTATCTAAATGAGAATAGACATACGAAATGGTTATCTTCAACCGTAAAATCTGGTCCAATTGGGCATGTCTTGGACCAAAGTCGGTAGTCCTAGCCGACTTCAACCCAAATATGAAAAAAAAGATTTACGACTAAAAATAAAGATCATGATCGTGATCCTTTGCTCGAGCTCTCACCATTGGGATTGGCCAAGGAGATATGGTCGGTGAGGACTTTGTGACGCCGATACAAAATGGCCGCCAGCTATTGGAGCTACTTCCACCCGATGAACGACTATTAAGTTTATTCTATTAAACCCTCCCCATTTAATCCCCTTCTTCGTTGATTGATCGAGCTATCCTCAAGCCCTAACGTCTTTTCCTCTCCCTTTCTTCCTCCTCTTCAATGATCACCATGCCACTACAACCCAAAACCTCCTCATCTCCACAAAATCCCATCAATGCTCTGCTCTTTAGTTTGATTATGCCACCCTTGAATCGCCGAAATCTACAGCCATCAATCGAGATCTATCATCTCCATTGCTCGCTAGTAAGCCTCCTTCCCTCACCCTCTTTCACTTCCCTCAGACAGAGCCAATCCCTCCGATCTTCAGCTGAGTGGGTGCTAGTTTTTCTAAGCTTTTTTCTTTATGATTCAACCACTTCCATTGGCTGCTACATTTACCAGCTGTAGATGAAAACTATTGCGTGCAAAAGGTTGGGCATATCTTTTGTCTCATATGTTTTATCCTTTCCTGCCATTTTATGATTTATGTCTTTCCTCTGGTTCTGTACGAGTTTGGTCATTATATATAAAGTTTCCATTACACTCTGAAATAGCTGTGCATTAATGTTGCAAATGTAGACATGCTAAGTTACAACCTTTTCTCTGCATACCGCATGTTGACATATTGCACCTCCTTTAAGTATTGACTTAATGTTTAATTTTTCCCTGCTATTACACATTCCCTTTCTTTCCTGCTATTGTACATGCTGGAAGAGCATGAGGCACACTCTATAAACATGGCCAAGATTGGTAAAAATTTCTTTGGAATATCATTATTTTACTGCATCATACATCTTGCTTGATAAATTAACAAAGTGTTGTCGACTTAACATAGCAATCAGTTTCATGCAGTCATAACTTCAATCCACAAATTGTTTGTGCGGCAGAATTTAATTATTTATCTTTCTAACTTGAGTCTTCCTTTGGAATTCTAGCTAAACTAATTTGCACCTCAAAGTTCTCTGTACTGGGCTGCATCCAATGCTCATTGGACTTAATAATCCAATACCACATGGAGCCCTGGAGTATGCTTATCCAAGGCATCACAGCAGAATTAAATTATTTATCTCAAGTCTCACATGAACAACGCATCAAAAGCCATGCTTTTGTTTGACCAAAAAAAAAAAAAAGCCATGCTTTTGTTCATCTCAATGCATAATCCAAGAGCCCATGCTGCATCGGATCATCAAATGGTCCAGTGACCATTGAACCAGAGGTACTAGCATAGAGATTTAGAGCTTCTGTTTTGCACCATCAAGTGTTGTTTAACTAACTTTGCAATGCTATTGAAGTTCCAAACTGATTTGCAGAAGTTTCTAAGTTGGGATTTGATTTTTATGGAAAATTTGTTTACTACAATAATTATCAGATTTAATTAGATGGCATGTTTCAATTTTATTTATATTTGGAAATCTATTAAGTTTTTGCAGTAATTCATCTGATTATTGTCTGCATTTTCCCCCTTTTTTGGTGTAAAAGGTTATCTTATCTTGGTGATCCAATTTCAGTTAGCAAGGATGAAATAATGTCTTTTCTGCCGGGCATTTATGTTTTTATTATTTTCTGATAAAATAAAGTATGACAGAGGTAAATGCGTTGAATATATAGAGCATGGCAGATTTTGCACTTTCAGTGTCATGATTTTCTTGAGGGATGATCTACACTCTTGTGTGCTGAAAAAGGCTAGCCATAGGGAAATAGAATGCAAACCAATAATTTAGGCTGTCCAGTGTGTTCTGCACTCTGAAATCATCTGGAAGATTTTGTATCTGAAAGCATTACAGTGTTGAGAGAATTAAATGCCACCATTGAGTCTTCATGAGAGTGTTAAAGGTAGCTTATATGTTTTCAGTTTTTCAGAAGTTTTATCGAGATAAGACATACCAAATGGCAATTTAAAATTTAACTATCTCAGCGTTAATTCCAGTCTCATTTAAATATCCAAATGTTGTGTAAAATCTTTGCTTTCCATCATGAGCTGGGGATTTAAGGACATGTCAGATTCTCTGTGACACATGTTGCATTTTATCCCTTTCTTATGATATACCTGAACTTATATTTTGAATTTTACTCTAAACATT
This sequence comes from Elaeis guineensis, assembly GCF_000442705.2. Taxonomy (NCBI): domain Eukaryota; kingdom Viridiplantae; phylum Streptophyta; class Magnoliopsida; order Arecales; family Arecaceae; genus Elaeis; species Elaeis guineensis. The sequence goes on from NC_026000.2 coordinate 128,702,078, forward strand.
CCATGCATGTCGAAATTAGTAGTGCTAGTCCAATTTTATGGTGTTCACGTTGGGCATATGTGCACCTTGATGATTGTGTATATTGTAACCTAATAGTGATCATTATTTGTATAGATCTGATGAAGACTTCTGACTTAGAGTTTCCTGTTAAGCAATTTCAATAGACAGTGATAGATGTTTATTGGGCAGGCACAAGCTCTTTGATTGCTGCAGCTTTCTATGGCTGATAATTCGTCCAATTGCTTGTGATGGTAACCTCTACGTTATGAATAGATGTAAATTATCTGTCACTTGGGTTTGACCTGTTGATGTACAACCACTCTTATAGATAGATGTAAAATAAAGGCTAGCTGTTGTTTTTTTCTTAGTTCTTTTTCTTTTTTCTGTTTTTTAGTAATTTATATATGAGAACTACAAATTATGAAGGTATATCTTTACTCAGTCTTTCCTATGTGGTCAATATCTTATATAATGGCATCAAACATTCGGACATTTTTATATGCACGGATCAAGTACAGTATTTGTTAGTTTTTGTTACCAAATAATTTTTGTTGCAATCTTTGTTTAATTTTGTTTAGGCTGTCCATTTTATCATATTGGTAGCTTCATTTTTTAGCACTATAGTTTTTGTTGTTATCATGCCAATGCTGTGTCGTGCAAGCACAAATTCATTAGAATTTTATTATAGGTTCATTTAATATTAGATGTTTCTACTTGTTATTTAAATATACTTTTATAATTAAGTAGAAATACTTAATACAATTTGCATCAAAAGAAAAAAAATAATTTGTTTGATGTATTTGTTTCATGCTCTATTTGATGATTTACTATCCTAAGTAGTTATATAGTTCATATTTTGAAATCCATGCCTAATTTTTCAAGTAATGCTTCTTGCTAATTTTTATGATATGACTGATCGAATCGCTATAGGACAGTCAATATCATGATTTTAAATATCTTGGAACTTGTAGGGGAAGATTTTTTTATCAGTCTGCCTTGCTAAAGATTTAAATAGAATTAAAATCCTAGAGTCATCAAGGGAGATAGAGTTTTACCTATAATGGACCTTTCAATAGTAGGAACATAATCTCTATGATAGGAGATCCTTTGAAGGAAGTTCAGTGTGTTAATAACAAGCTAATTGGTTGGTCAAAGAGCACATATGATTTATTTGATATAGAAGTCATAGACTCTCTATACTGATTACTGCTCTTATGTAGTAATTAGGAAGAGCTGTAGCTCTGAATAAGACCCAAGGTAGTATTTTCCATGAGATATGATAGATATCTCTGAAGGGACTTATGTATATGAGAGTATCCATACATAGCCGTATATATGAGATTTGGACTATCTCTATTAACTCTAATGAAAAATAAAGATACGTATGTAGGGCCACTAATGCATAGACTAACGATGAAGAAACTCTGTACTATATGTGTGTAGTTGAAGTCTGGGTCAAAAGAACGTAGTTCAAGATTTGATTCATTCTATTTCTTTCAAATAAAAACTATCACACTAAGTAAGGTTAAGTCATCTTATCCATTGCATAATATAAGCATCTAAAAATTTGTATTATTTTATTTTATAATTTTTTAAAAAAATTGAGTTTTATGAGGGATTGTTGGAGAAAAACTCAAAATTTTCCTATAATACTGCACTAAGTATTTCAATTTTACCATTTAAATATTTTAATTTCTTCATTATTATGATTTTAATTTCTAATGATATGATTGAATAACTACGGGACATAGCCAATATCATGATTTTAAATATCTCGAAACTTATGGGAAAGATCTTTTTATCAGCCTACCTTGCTAAAGATTTAAATAGGACTAAGATCCTAGAGTCATCGAGGGGGATAGAGTTTTGCCTATAATAGACCTTTTAATAATAGGAACCTAATCTTTATGATAAGAGATCCTTTGAAGGAGGTTCAATATGGTAATAACAAGCTAATTGGTTAGTGATGTGCAAATCTTAAAATTTGTAAATAAAATCGCAAGCGCACAGTGTGCAGAGTAGCACGACCAGCGAGTACGGGTCGATCCCACAGAGACTTGGTTTAAAAACGATTTTCAAATCTATGCTCAAGCGAGCTTTAACGAAAATCGAAAATCGAAAGTTGTTTGCTAAAGACAATAAAACTAAGGATCTAGGGTTTTTGAATCCACTAGATCTAGATTAGGGAATTCTACCTAAATTTTTCTTATTGATCCTAATGACTACTCCTCTTGTCTTTCCCAAGCATAGATTATGAAGGGACTAAGGCCAACGATAACCCATCAAGATTCTTTACAGGGGAGTAGTAACTAGGATCCCTTGGGTTTTCTCCTCCTATGCACTGAATCAAGCATGAACTATGAAGGGACTCTGACCCAACTGTAGTTCATCAAAAATTCTTGGCAAAAGAGGAAGAAAAAGAAAAGAAAGAACCCTATGTAAAACCCTACTCATGATCTAGCTTCATCGCAAACCCTAGAAGGGATGCTTAGCTAGACATGATCTAAATCTACTTGCAAAATTTAAATGCAGAAAAATAAACTACCCTAATTTCATAAATTAAACTAACCTAATTGCATAAAATTAAATTACATAAATTAAACTATCCTAATTGCAAAAAAATAAATTGCATAATTTAAACTAACCTAATTGCATAAAATTAAATTGCATAAATTAAACTATCCTAATTGCAAGAAAAATAAATTGCATAATGTAAAGAGATAAAATCGCATAAAAATAAGATTTTATAAAAAAAAATTATTACAAAAATTTAAAGCTCGAGGCTTGAGAAGAAAGCTAAAAACCCCACTATCTAGGGTTACAAGCTTGATCGGAAGGCAAGACTCATTAAAACAAGGGCCTTTGGAGGCTTTTTATAGGTATTTGGGGGTTATAAGGTTTTCAAAATTTTAGATGTGGGACTAAGAGTTTTAGAGGGTTGTTAGGGGGTTTAGGGGCTCAAATCTCGCTCAAAAAGTACTTAAATCCATCAAGAAACCCTAGAAATTGTTTCAGCCATCCGATCTTCATCTAAAGGACCCAATTCATCTAATAAATCAAGCCGGAAGCGATTCTGGGCCGTCGGATCACGATCTGGGTGAAGCGCTGCGTTGGATCGGCTGCAGAGATGGGATCAGGTCGGATGCGTCGCGGACCGTCCGATCAAGGCGCTGGAAGATTTCGTCCATTGGATCGCGCTGCAGAAGGATCCCGTGTTGTCCTAGTGTTTATTGATTCTTGCAATTGCCTTGATTACGGTTGGATCTTGACCGGCTGCGATGGTGGTCGTCCGATGGCGCAAAAATATGGAGCGTTGGATCTTGATTAGAAAAGATCGGACCATCGAGTGATGTGAAGTTACCAGGTTGCCCTTCGGACCTTCTTCTCTCTCCTCATGAGCCCTGGACCGCGCGCGTGGATCGGGCTCGCGATGCGTTGCGGTGAGCCGAGACTCGCTGATTGGCTGGTTTATGGTGCGCCGATGGATCCATGGTCCAGGCGCCTGTTGCTGTGGACCAGGCGGCTAACCAGATCACCAAATCAGTTGATTTTTGACCAATTTTGACCTGATTTGACTCGGGTTTGATCCAATTGAGTCTTCTTTCTTCATTCTTCAATTCCTGGGTCAATTTAACTCCGTTTTGCGTAAAATTTCACCGTTAGAATCTTCTTTCCTTGTTCTTTCTATTGATGACCTCTTCTTCTGCAAAATATAATAATAAGTATCAATTTCCTAATAAAGTTAGATAATTTAGATATTAATTGATACTTTTTATGTCAATTTGTGACATAAATCACACCCCCCAACTTAATCATTGCTAGTCCCTTAGCAATGTACCAAAATAAGATCATATTTCAAAAAGATCCTTCCTTTGCAAATTAATTTAAGATCAAAATTCAAGAAGTTTTCTAGTATTACTAAGTAATGAGCTTCGAATTAGAATCGGTAGTCAGTCTACTTAGGAACTTTCTTAGAGTACACTTAAAGTTTTATAGTACTTGTGTGAGTGATAACTAACTTAGTATTTCAGTATTAACTTGTACAGGCCAATTGTATCATTTTTCATAACTTAGTTCGATTAATTTTCTATACACCCCAGATTAAACAAAGAACTAAGGTAGCTTTCACACTTTTTTTTTTTTTGCTGAGCATCCTGGCCTTCCCACCACCGTTTGACGCGAATCTCAACACTTGACTTAGGTGAAGAGACCCGGTTACTAGGCTTAGGGCAATCCACATTTACTCTGTGTTTTGCATTTTATTTCAGGCAGGTAGCTCTTTCCTTAAATTCAAATTTCTTCAATTGGGGTGTAGAGAAAATTATCTAATTTAAATAATACTCAAATCCTTAATTGGCCTTACAATTAACACCTACTTTACCTTGTTAGTGTGCATGTGCAATTGGAAGTGCTAATAGTCTTTAAATGACCTAGGCCACCAAGAGTCTAACCAGCTAATCTTCTCCGTGACTCACTACATTTATTAGCAAATACTTTCTAACTTACTCTTATTTTTTTCTAGATTAATTTATTTTAATTTTTTTTTTAATATATTAAATGCAAGAAATAACTCATAGTGGAAGGAAAAGAAAATGATAACACCTATTTTGTTCAAGCTCTCCCCCCAACTTGACCGACATTGTCCCCAATGGAGTTTATCTAATTTATTTGTCCGAAGCAAACTGAAAACAAAAAAAGTATTAGAAATTAAATAAGCTGGGTTGCCTCCCAGAAGTGCTAAGTTTTATGTCTTCAGCCAGACCAAACCTCGAAGCAATTTAATCAGAATAAGTTGGTTCATAAAGAACCATGGCATCTTCAACAGTCTCGACAGGTAATTCCAAGAATGGTTTTAATCGTTGACCATTAACTTTAAAGATAACACCATTACTTGGGTTTTCTATCTCAACAGCTCCGTGTGAAAAGACTTCCTTTACTAAAAATGGTCCTGTCCATCTAGACCTAAGCTTTTCTGGAAACAGATGTAATCTAGAGTTATATAAGAGCACCTTTTGTCCGATATTGAAAGTTTTTCTCATAATTGATTGATCATGAAATGCTTTGGTTCGTTCCTTGTATATCCTTGCATTTTCATAGGCTTCATTTTTAAGTTCTTCTAATTCATTCAACTGAAGCTTCCTATGGTTTCCAGCGTCGTTCAAATTTGTATTTAGTTGTTTGATGGCCCACATGGCTTTGTGTTCTATCTCAATAGGCAAGTGACATGGTTTACCAAACACAATCCTATAAGAAACATTCCTAGATTGGTCTTGAAAGCGGTTCTGTATATCCAAAGTGCATCAATTAATTTCAAAGACCAATCCTTTCTATTGGCACTAACAGTTTTTTTCAGGATCTGTTTGATTTGTCGGTTTGACACTTCAACTTGCCCACTAGTTTGAGGATGATATGGTGTGGCCAATTTGTGGGTGACATTATACTTTTTCATCAATGTTGCAAAAGGTCGGTTACAAAAATGGGTTCCCCGATCACTAATGATTGCCCTAGGAATACCGAAACGGGAGAGAATATTTTCTTTAAGAAACTTAATGACCATTTTGCTATCGGATGTTCTACATGCAATTGCTTCTACCCATTTTGAAACATAATCAACTGCTACTAGAATATATTCATTTCCAAAAGAATTTGGAAATGGTCCCATGAAATCGATCCCCCAAATATCAAAAACTTCAACTACCAAGATTGGGTTGAGTGGCATCAAGTGTCGCTTGGTGATTCGACCCATTTTCTGACATTGAGCACAACTTTTACAATATTCATGAGCATCCTTAAACAAATTGGGCCAATAAAAACCAATTGGAGAATCTTAGCAGCAGTTTTCTTAGACGCGAAGTGACCCCCACATGCTTGATCATGACAAAAAGATAAAATATTCATGACTTCGTTATCTGGGATACACCTTCTAATAATTTGATCAGAACATTGTTTAAAAAGATAAGGATCATCCCAAATGAAATACTTCACTTGGGCAAAGAATTTATATTTATCCTGCTTAGTCCAATGAGAAGGTATCTTACCTATGGCTAAATAATTTACAATATCAGCAAACCAAGGTTCATAGACACAGACATGAGTTGCTCATCTGGAAAGATTCATTGATGGGTGGTTCACTAGATGGTGCGACTGAAATTCGGGACAAATGATCTGCTACAACATTCTCAGTGCCTTTCTTGTCCCTAATTTCTAGGTCAAATTCTTGAAGGAGCAAAATCCATCTGATTAAGCGTGCCTTGGCATCCTTCTTTGCTAAGACATGTCTAATGGCTGAGTGATCGGTGTAAACAATGGTGTAGGTCCCAACCAAATAAGATCTAAATTTCTCTAAAGCAAAGACAACGGCAAGGAACTCCTTCTCAGTTGTGGTGTAGTTAAGCTGCGCATCATTTAAGGTTTTACTTGCATAATATATCACTCTAGGCAGCTTATTTATCCGTTGACCTAAGATTGCGCCTACAACATGATCGGACGCATCACACATTAATTCAAATGATTCAGACCAGACAGGAGGATGAATGATTGGAGCTGATACAAGTACTTTTTTTAGAAATTCAAAAGATTCCAAGCACTCATGAGTAAATTCAAATTTGGTATCCTTTGCCAAAAGATTAGTCAGTGGACGTGCTACTTTGCTAAAGTTGGCAATAAACCTTCTATAGAATCCAGCATGACCTAAAAATGAACGTATTTCTTTTACAGATTTAGGTGGTGGAAGACTTGCAATTAGATCTATTTTGGCCTTGTCTACTTCAATCCCCTTTTTAGAAATGACATGGCCAAGAACTATTCCCTGTTTGACCATAAACTGACATTTTTCTCAGTTGAGAACTAAGTGCTTCTCCTTACATCGTTCTAGAACTAATTGCAGGTGATTCAGACACTCGGAGAAGGTTAGGCCAAAAACAGAAAAGTCATCCATAAAAATTTTTAGAAATCATTCTATCATATCTGAAAACATGCTGATCATGCATCTCTGGAAGGTTGCCGGTGCATTACATAGTCCAAAGGGCATTCGTCTATAGGCAAAAGTACCAAATGGACAGGTGAATGTAGTCTTTTCTTGATCTTCAGCGGCTATGGGGATCTGGTTGTAATCGGAGTATCCATCAAGAAAATAGTAAAACTCTTGTCCGGCTAGTCTTTCCAACATTTGATCAATAAATGGCAAAGGAAAGTGATCTTTCCTTGTCGCAGCATTCAACTTTCTATAGTCTATACAGACCCTCCATCCTGCTTGGGTCCTAGTTGGGATAAGTTCGTTTGCATCATTTTGACCACTGTTATCCCAAATTTTTTGGATACTACTTGAACTAGGCTTACCCAAGAGCTATCAGAAATAGGATAAATTATTCCACTATCTAGGAGTTTCAGAATCTCCTTTTTAACTACATCCTTCATAGCTGGATTAAGCCTTCTTTGGGCTTCTCTTGTTGGTTTAGCCTCTTCCTCTAAGTATATTCTATGTTGAACTATAGAAGGGCTTATTCCTTTGATATCTGCTATGGTCCAACCTATTACTTCTTGATTTGCTTTTAGAACTGACACTAACTCCTCCTCTTGCTTGGGATCTAGGTTGATGCAATAATTACAGGCAAAGTTTCTTTGGGTCCTAGATATGCATACTTGAGATGTTCTGGGAGGGGTTTCAGTTCTAAAATGGGTGCTTCCTCTATCGATGGTTTAGGTGATGATTTCACCATCTCAATGATTGGTTCAGTAAGAAGTGTCGATTCCTGATTAATCTGATTTTCTTTAAGTATTTCATTGATATCCTCAGACTCATGGATTAACCAGGGGTTAGACTCTAGGTCGACTTCATCATCACTAATGTCAATGGATTCATAAATACCATCTTGGACTACATTGACATCAGCATGAGAAGAGGATTCCTGTTCTAAGTTAAAAACATTAAGCTCAATGGTCATATTCCCAAAGGATAACTTCATTAGACTATTTCGACAATTGATTTCAGCATTGGCCGTAGCTAAGAATGGTCTTCCTAAAATGATAGGTATATGTCCTTTAGGATTCGCAACTGGCTCAGTCTCTAAAACAATAAAATCTACAGGGAAAATGAAATTTTCAACCTTTATCAGAACATCCTCGACCATTCCCTTAGGGATCCTGAGAGATCTATCGGCTAACTGTAATGTGATCTCAGTAGGTTGAAATTTTCTAATCCTAGTTGCTCATACACCGAATATGGAAGGATATTCACACTAGCTCCTAGATCTAGCAAGGCCTTTTTTATATTGGTTTCTCCAATAACACAAGAAATTGTTGGAGCTCCAGGGTCTTTATATTTAATTGGCACATGGCTAGATAGGTATGAACTGACACTTGCAGCCAAAAATGCTTTCTTTGGTACATTAGTGGTCCTTTTCCTAGTGCAAAGATCTTTTAAAAATTTGGCATAAGTTGGAACCTGATGGATTATATCTAAAAGAGGAATATTAACTTGGACTTGTTTAAATACCTCTAAAATTTTGTCTAAATATTCAGATTTATTGGATTTCAGTCTGTTTGAAAAAAGAGCTCTAGGACTTTTAAGTACTGGACTAGGTGAATTTTCAGTTTCTGGTGCTTGAGGTTGAAAGGTAGTAGTTTTAGAAGGTGACTCAGCAGATGAGTCCTCTATATCATCAAGTGCAACTACCTTATTGTCTATTTGTTTTTCCGATCTTAAGGTATGAATGGCATTTACACCATTAACTTGGTTTCCTTGTTGGGGTCGTGGACCATTTTGGTTCCTAGATTTGGCTCAGGTTGGCTAGGTAACCTACCATGTTCTCGTTCACTAATGGTCGAAGCCAGCTGACTTACTTGCATTTCCAGACGGGCTATAGCTTGGGTGTTATTATTTATGAGTTGATCCGTGGTTTGCATAAAGCTGGTATGTGTCTTCATCATGGCTTCTAGGCTTTTCTCTAAAGAGGTAATTTTCTTGTCATTATCATGGAAGCCTGGCGGGTTGTTCATCACTGGGTTGGACCTTAGATTTTGCTGATTGAAATTTGGATTGCCTACATTAGGATTCTGGGACCATGAGAAATTCGGGTGATTCCTCCAAACTGGGTTATATGTGGGTGCATAAGGATTGTTCAATGGTCCTTGATAGGTGGCATTCACCTGTGCACACTCATTCGAGTAGGAACATTCTTCTAAGACATGGTCTGGTGCATTGCACCCTTTACACATGAGTGCAGATATTTGATTTACATTGGCTGGTCTCTGTAATTTTAAGGCTTCCAATCTACGTGTTAAGGTTGCAATCTTGGCCTCTGATGCTAGGGTTGGTTGAATTTGATGCATTCCTCTTCTTGAAGGTGTAGCTTTATCAGGTTCCCTAGTTGTTTTCCACTGTAAATTTTTCTCGGCTAGGTCTTCTAAGAATTGCCAAGCTTCAGTAGTTTTTTTGTCCATAAATTGGCCTTGGCACATGAACTCTAGCATGGTTCTTGAGTTTGAATCTAACCCCTCATAGATGATCTGGCATAGTCTCCAAGTTTCTATTCCATGGTGTGGGCATTGGGTCAAAAGATTCTTGAAACGATCAAAGTACTTCCAAAATGATTCACCAGCTAGTTGGTAAAATTGATTTATTTCATTCCTAATCCTAGCTGTTTTATGATGGGAGAAATACTTTTTCAAAAATATTCTCACAAAGCCCTCCCAGGTAGTGACAGAATGGTTTGGCAGACTATAAAGCCACTTCTTAGCATTATCCTTAAGGGCAAAGTTGATTAATCTAAGTTTGACCTCATCCTCTGTTAATTGCAGTTTCATGGTTGCACATACCTCCTCAAATTCTCTAATAAATATATAAGCATCCTCTAATCCTGTGAATTTTGAAAGCATATTTATGATTTGAGGTTTGATTTCAAAATTGTTAGCTGTGGGTTGTGGCAACCTGATATAAGATGGTTGGATGGAGCCAACTGGATAACACAAATCCTTAAGGGTCATGGGTTGGATTGGTTCAGCCATTGGAACAACAGGAATTGACTCAATTCTAACTAGATGACCCGACACTCTTCTCCACACACGAGGTGTACGGTTCTCGATGTTTATATAATTTTTTTTTATAAAATTTTTATGTATAAGAAAAAAAAGAAAAGAGAAAAAGTTCTAAAGAAAAGATCCTAAGGAGTCCTAAATCTAAAGAAAAGTAACCAAATTAATTTAAATTTTAATAAATTTTTTTTATTTTTCAAACAAGTGAAACAATAAATTAAACTCAATCTATCCTAGGGTTAACCTAAATCTAGACAGCTCCTAACTGTTCCAAGATGACCCTTCAAGCCTTTCAAGTGGAGATTGATCAACTAGTTAGCCAGGTAAGTATAAGAGGTGGGAGGTTCACTCATCGTTGCCTTTCTAGACACCAAACGAGTTGGCCAGGCCAGCAATTGAACCAATTTAACAAACCACCCTCAGAGACTTGCCTAGACACCAACTAATCAAACAACTCAAATTTGGTAGAACTCTTAGGGTTTCTTGTCCTATTGAGCTCGAATTCCTTAAGGTTGACGTCTAATTGATTTTAAGATTAAAAGTCTAGGTAATGCAATATGATGGAGATGGTTTTTGGGCTAAGAAAGGGTAATGAAATTCTCACCTTATCTTGTTAATGGGTTGATGCCCTTAGATTAATTATGAAAATACAAATGCAAATAAACAAGATGACCAAGAATGTAAAAGATTTTAATTTAGAATTTTTTTTTTATTTTGATATTTTACTTTACGATTATGAAATGTCTTTTGTTTTATTTTTTTTTTTTATGATTAAGTAAATTCAAATGATTAGGTCTAAAAAGAAAAATAATTAACTAAAAATAATAAAAAAAAATTAGAAGCATACCTGAGTTTTCCAGCAATCACCAACTAAATCTAGAAACCTAAAGGAAAAAGAAAGAGAGTTATAAAGCATGAAGAATAAATATTTGAAAATAATTTAAAATGCCAAATCCCTGGCAACGGCGCCAAAAACTTGATGTGCAAATCTTAAAATTTGTAAATAAAACCGCAAGCGCACAGTGTGCAGAGTAGCACGACCAGCGAGTACGGGTCGATCCCACAGAGACTTGGTTTAAAAATAATTTTCAAATCTATGCTCAAGCGAGCTTTAACGAAAATCGAAAATCGAAAGTTGTTTGCTAAAGATAATAAGACTAAGGATCTAGGATTTTTGAATCCACTAGATCTAGATTAGGGAATTCTACCTAGAATTTTTCTTATTGATCCTAACGACTACTCCTCTTATCTTTCCCAAGCATAGATTATGAAGGGACTAAGGCCCAATGATAACCCATCAAGATTCTTTACAGGAGAGTAGTAACTAGGATCCCTTAGGGTTTTCTCCTCCTATACACTGAATCAAGCATGAACTATGAAGGGACTCTGACCCAACTGTAGTTCATCAAAAATTCTTGACAAAAGAGGAAGAAAAAGAAACCCTAAGAAAAAGAAAGAACCCCATGTAAAACCCCTACTCATGATCTAGCTTCATCGCAAACCCTAGAAGGGATGCTTAGCTAGACATGATCTAAATCTACTTGCAAAATTTAAATACAGAAAAATAAACTACCCTAATTTCATAAATTAAACTAACCTAATTGCATAAAATTAAATTACATAAATTAAACTATCCTAATTGCAAGAAAAATAAATTGCATAATTTAAACTAACCTAATTGCATAAAATTAAATTGCATAAATTAAATATCCTAATTGCAAGAAAAATAAATTGCATAATGTAAAGAGATAAAATTACATAAAAATAAAATTTTATAAAAAAAAAATTATTACAAAAATCTCAAAGCTCGAGGCTTGAGAAGAAAGCTAAAAACCCCACTATCTAGGGTTACAAGCTTGATCGGAAGGCAAGACTCATTAAAACAAGGGCCTTTGGAGGCTTTTTATAGGCATTTGGGGGTTATAAGGTTTTCAAAACTTTAGATGTGGGACTAAGAGGTTTTAGAGGGTTGTTAGGGGGGTTTAGGGGCTCAAATCTCGCTCAAAAAGCACTTAAATCCATCAAGAAATCCTAAAAATTGTTTCAGCCATCCGATCTTCATCTAAAGGACCCAATTCATCTAATAAATCAAGCCGGAAGTGATTCTGGGCCGTCGGATCACGATCTGGGTGAAGCGCTGCCGTTGGATCGCGCTGCAGAGATGGGATCAGGTCGGATGTGTCGCGAACCATCCGATCAAGGCGCTGGAAGATTTCGTCCGTTGGATCGCGCTGCAGAAGGATCCCGTGTTGTCCTAGTGTTTATTGATTCTTGCAATTGCCTTGATTACGGTTGGATCTTGACCAGTTGCGATGGTGGCCGTCCGATGGTGGAAAAATATGGAGCGTTGGATCTTGATCAGAGAAGATTGGACCATCGAGTGATGTGAAGTTATCAGGTTGCCCTTCGGACCTTCTTCTCTCTCCTCATGAGCCCTGGACCGCGCGCGTGGATCGGACTCGTGATGCATTGCGGTGAGCCGAGACTCGCTGATTGACTGGTTTATGGTACGTCGATGGGTCCATGGTCCAGGCACCTGTTGCTGTGGACCAGGCGGCTAACCAGATCACCAAATTAGTTGATTTTTGATCAATTTTGACCTGATTTGACTCGGGTTTGACCTAATTGAGTCTTCTTTCTTCATTCTTCAATTTCTGGGTCAATTTAACTCCGTTTTGTGTAAAATTTGCACCGTTGGAATCCTCTTTCCTTGTTCTTTCTATTGATGACCTCTTCTTCTACAAAATATAATAACAAGTATCAATTTCTTAATAAAGTTAGATAATTTAGATATTAATTGATACTTTTTATGTCAATTTGTGACATAAATCAGTTAGTCAAAGAGCATATGTGATTTATTTGATATAGGAGTCATAGACTCCCTCCCATCGCTGTAGTAATTAGTGCTCCAATGTAATGGTTAGGAAGAGCTGTAGCTCTAAATGAGATCCAAGGTAGTATTTTTTATGAGATGACTCTATACACATCCCTCTAAGAGCTCACCTATATGAGAGTATCAGTACATAGCCCGCGGATATGAGATTTGAGCTATCCCTATTAACTTTCATGAAAAATAAAGATACATATGCAGGGCTACTAATACACAAACTAGCGATGAAGAAACTCTATACTATGTATGTGTAGTTGAAGTCTGGATTAAAATAATATAGTTCAAGATCTAATTCACTCTATTTTCTTCAGATGGAAACTATTCATACTAAGTAAGGTTAAGTCACCTTATCTATTGCATAGTATAAGCACCTAAAATTTATATTATTTTATTTTATAATTTTTTGAAAAAATTTAAGTTTTATGGGGATTATTGAAGAAAAACTCAATTTTTTTTTGTAATACCCCTCTAAGTATTTTAATTTTATCATTTAAATATTTTAATTTTTTTATTATCATGATTTTAATTTCTGACTGTTAGGCTTCTAATTATCAACGATCATGTGTATTTAATCTCATTTTTATTTTATGACTGTTGGACTCTGTATTAAAGATCTTAACTATTATGCTCCTTATTAAGATCTTAATGGGTCAATAAAAATCCCAACAATCACAAATGGTCATAAACGGTCACATTGGATGGCTATAAAAAGACTATCTTGAGATTTGATTTTAGACATCCCATCTAAGCCTCTCCCTCTCTTCCTTCTGACATTTTCTTTTTAATTCTATTTCTTTCTGATTATTTTTTTGGATGCTAAAAGAATCTTCATCAACCTCCTTTACGATCGTGCTTGCAGGTGGAGAATCCTAGTCGTATCTTAAGGTGGTTTTTCTGGATATTTCTGTATGAGAGATGAAAATACGTCTTAGGACAGTATCCAACACGCTTCCGATCTAATCATCTTTTATTACTTATTATTCTATAAGTCTATAAAAAAGTTTTGTTAAATATTGTTTAGTCTTTTAAATTATATCCGAAATTGTACATGCAACCATGACTGTAGGTTCAAGGTATGTATGTTTAGAAAGAGACTCCCTTCACGATTGATTGGATTAATGGATGGTATGAGGTCTTACTTGATATTCCTCCACTCCTCATTGACATTTGGGGATCTACTTGCAACATGAATCATTCCAAGTGTTGCCCAGCTATGCAACCCAAGAGGGGGGGTGAATTGAATTTTTAAAAAATTTAACGTTAATTTAGAACTATGAGGATTAAATAATAATGAGCAGGATATATGTAGAGAGTGATTTAAGCAAGGTGTAGAAATTAGATGCAAGAATGCAAGTAGATAAGAAAATTTAGAAAGAGAGCAAGTAAGCACAACACAAACAAACAAGATTTATAGTAGTTCAGTGCCAACCTTACACCTACATCCACTACCCAAGCTCCTACTGAAAATTTAAATCTACTAAACCGTGTTCAACAAGAATACAATGTCGGTACCTCCGACTCTAGCTATCTCAAGCTAGAACACTTATTTTCTGGGTATAAGCCAATCCAATACAATTCGATTCAAAGTTTGGACCAACCTTTTCAAATTTTGGAATCCTTCCAAAATTAAAGATTAAGACAAAACAGAGTATGTGAGTTAATCACATGAAAATACAAATTTAGCTCCTTTAATGAGCAAATAAAACTTTAAATACACTTTACACAATAAGAAGGAAGCTTTTTTGATTTCTCTCAAGGTAGTTGAAGACTTGAATGAGCTCTTGAGGGGTTGGTGAACTTGAAATGAAAGCTTCTTTAACTTCAAGAGGGCTCTTTGCTTAGGGCTGAAATGAATACTTGAAAAAATCTTCTTTATTCCTTCCTTTAAGTGCCTTTTATAACTTCAAATGATGGTGGAGAGTAATCTGGGTAGATTTAGAGCCGTTGAAGATCATTAAATAAGCATTAAATGTAGCCAAAATGAGCTGAAAACTAGCCGTTGCGGAGTTTTTCCATCACAGGGATCGACTCATAGGGTTGACTCATGCACATGAGTCGACTCATGGGGTCGACTTCTGTGGCACAGAATAGAAAATGACTGTTCTATAATTTTAGTATACACAGCAACAGAGGTCGACTCATAGGATCGACTCATGCACAGGGATCGACTCATGGGGTCGACTCAATTGGGTGTGCCAGTCAAAAAATCAGCGTACCGTTCAGCTCCTTTTGACATGAGTCGATTCATGGGATCGACTCAATTTTATAAACATAATTTTTTTTCAAAATATACATCCAAAAATTTTGAAATTACCTCCAATAGATCACAAATCTTCTGTTCTTGCTCTTGAGGTTTTCGAGTTAGGACTTGATGAAATTATGATTTTGCCCCTGATAAATAATAAATCTTTTTCTAAGCCAAAATCATTAGTAACCCCCTCAAATACTTTGTAATCATCAAAATCAATTCAAGGAGCAACAATCTCTCCCTTTTTTATGATGACAAAATACTTGAGCAAAAGCAGAGTATAACATATATAAAGTATTGAACATGAATTTCAAATTTATGAAGATGCATCACTTAAACATCATAGCCAGTTATTTAAATGAAATGCATCATGAGTAGTTTGAAGATCAATTTAAAATTTGCTTATAAGATCATTTGCTTATAAGATCATTTGCTTTGAAGATTAAATTAAAAATTACTGACAATTTTGGTTCTTTGACACATTTACTTTGATAATTTTGCTTATTGCTCTCGATTCTATTTCTCTATTGCTTATTGCTCGATCTTGATTTTTGATTCTCTACTCCTCTTTTTTGACAGCATCAATTAAGATTTTAAGAGATTTTGAAGAGAGAAAAAAAAGATAACATAAAGGACATATTTTCTCTACTCTCCCTTTTTGATATCATATTTTATTTCTTTACTCCCCCTCTTTGATTGTTTATTTCTCTACTTCTCCTCATTATAGCAATCATAAAGGACATATCAATTTGCTCATATAGAAGATATTACTATTCATAATATTTCATAGCACAAATATGAGTTATTTTTCATATCTCATAATTAAGATAATTCAATTGATCCCCATCATAAACATTCATTGAAATTCAAAGTATATAAATATATATATCCAAAATGTGACTAAATACATAGGTGTCCCAATACATATGAGTCAACTCAAAATATAAAAGTCATGGATAACAACTATCCAAGAGTCAATCAGCCAACAAATACAAAGACCATAAGATAGATCCTAGACATAAAAGACTAACTATTCTAAATTTAATATATATCATGGCTGGAGGCATCAGAATCAGAAGAGTCTGAGATATGATGAGGAGATATATGATCAAATCCACCAGCACAATCTCGACCACGTCTGCCTCGACCACGGGTAGAAGTACCAGCACGAGTAGAGGGGCGAGAAGGTCCTAGAGCTGGAGAAGATATGGACTGTGTTAAAAGAGAAAGTCTGATGGTGTCCAGAAGATCCAAAGCTCTCGACACAGACTGCATTAAGGTATCAAACTGAGTAGAGACAGCCTCACTGGAGTCCCTGATCTCTCTCCTCAAAAAGTCAAATCCACCCTCCAAAACTCTCCGAAGTCTAGCCACCTCTGCAGACAGGTTGGAGACCTCTATGATGTCCTCATGCAGCTGGAGATGGACTAAGGCTAATACTTGCCTCTGCAAATCTATAACTCTACCCGTCAGTCTCAGAACACATCCCTCAAGCTCCTCAAGTCGTACGGACTGAGCTGTGAGCATATGAAAAATAGGAGAGATATGAGGGATCAAAGTCTAGTCTGAGTCATCCTGAGATATCGACCTCTGAGTAAAGACTGAGGTGGCAAACTGTTGAGATAAAATAGAGGTAACACGCTGGGACATCAGCTCAATCTGATCATCTACAAATCTAAACTCTGAAGGATGTACCCTGCTCCCTGACTGTGGAACTGAAGCATGCCTCCTCACCGACTCTGAGGGACCAGCATCGTGATCATATACGAACTGAATATTAGGAGATGCTCTGTGATCATGAGGAGGTGAAGACGGTCCCTCCTCCTCTGTTCTCTCCTCAACACCCTTCGATCAACTGCCATCAGTCTATGAGAAACTCATGCGGTGCAGTGTGTGGCGGTTGATGGTGTCAGAGTGTGACAATTTAGTGACTGCCTCTCCCTCAAAATAGACTCCGAATTTTTTAAAGACCAGGATGAGTAACATACCATAAGGCAAGTGAGCCTTAGACTTGTTCAGGATCTCCCTCATGGCCTCAAACATCAAAGCAGGAAGGTTCAAGGGGGTTTGGGTGATTATATGGTATATGATACAAATATCCCTACCAGATAAGAGGTCATGCCTACCACTCCTAGGGACAAAGAGCTTGGTCACCATGTGATGCAAAAGCCTCATTTCCACTGAAAATATCTTGACTTCTAATCTATTTAAACTTCCAGTAAAAGTTCTCCCTAAGATAACATTAATTCTTTTTTCTTTGATTGGAAACTCCATATTAGTATAGCCTTCACAAGGCAAGTACAGGATTTGTCCCAAATGTAATGGATCAAGAATAATATCAACACCTTTCACTGTAGACTTTACTATTTCATTGAAGTAACTTAAGTTCAAATAAAATTCTCTGATCAAATCAACATAAGTATTTTCTTTCAATAGACAGTAAAACTTCCATCCTTGATTTTTAATCTTTGATCCAATAGAGAACCTTTCTTTTTCAAAAAACTTGAAATTTATATTCTTTCCAGGTTCTACTTTTCGATCAGAGAGAGGTACCTTGCTTGGACTAATTAGAGACTGTGTAGAAGCTGAAGCAGAACCTGGAGCTGGGATTGGAGCAGGAGAGGACTCGACTGCCATTCTTTTTCTACGCACACTCTCTTCCAATCCGCGAATAGATTTTCTTCTTTGCGATAGCTTCATTTTGGGAGCCATTTGGACAAAAGAGACTTGCAAAGAGCTTAGGAGACTAAATGAGAGGTAGAGAGGAAAAGATTTTAAAAGGAAAAATAAGAATTTTGGGGAGGTAAATCACCAGTTTAGAGAAGAGGGGTTGAATCTAGGGCAAGCTCGAACCACCCAAACGAGGAAGAAAGAGGAGAGAAAGTTGGTTTCTTAATGGGCGATTTGAAGGGTGAAGATTGGTGGGAAGAGAGATTTTGAGAGAAATCTTTGATTTGAGAGAGAAGAGAGGGAGAGCTTTCGTTCGGTGGGAGAAAGAAGAAGAAGGGTAAGAGTCGGCTCAACGAAAAATTTTTCAATAAAAAGAGAGCATCTGAAGGGTTTTGTCAAAAATTACAAGTTTACCCTAGGGTCGACCCTGGGGGTCGACTCATGGCATGGAAAAAATTCAAAAGAATGATGGAAAAATTTCAAAAAAAAAATTAAAACTTTGAGAGAAGGGTGTTTACCTAGAGATTGATCATGTGAATGATAGTTTTGAGCTTTTGAGCTCTTAAGAAAAAGGAGAGATGAGAATTGAGCTCAACAAATTTGATTCAATAAATTTTTGGTATTAAAAACTTAGAATCAGAGAGATACTTAAGCTGATGAATCAAGAATTTCTAGTTCTCTCCTAATTTTACGAAATCTATCTTCACTTAAGGCCTTGGTAAAGATGTCAGCCAATTATTTTTCAGTACATACATAATCAAGAATTATATTATTATTTTGGACATGTTCTCTTATGAAATAATATATAATTTCAATATATTTTGATCTAGAGTGCTGAATTAGATTTTTAGTTAGATTGATAGCACTAGTATTATTACATCTTATGGAAGTTTTATTGAGTTTGGTGCCAAAATCCTCAAATTGTTGCTTAATCCACAAGATCTGAGCACAACAACTTCTGACTGCAATGTATTCGATCTCGACCGTAGATAGTGCTACCGAGTTTTGCTTCTTACTAAACCAAAAGATTAAGTTAACTCCAAAAAATTGGTAAGTTCCACTAGTACTTTTTCTATCTAATTTATATCCAGCAAAATCAGTTTCTGAATATCTTATTAAGTCAATTGATGAGTCCTTAAAATATCATAATCCTAGAGTTTGTGTATCTTTTAAATATTTAAAAATTTTTAACTGCATTTAAGTGTGATTCTTTTGGATTTGATTGAAAGCGAGCACATAAACAAATACTAAACATAATATCTGATCTACTAGCAGTTAAATACAATAAAGAATCAATCATCCCTCTATAAAGTTTTGAGTCTATATTTTTACCTCCTTCATCCTTGTCAAGCTTACGTGATGGACTCATGGGTGCATCAATTACTTTGGAGCTCTCCATTCCAAATCTTTTAAGTAGTTCTCTTGTGTACTTGCTTTGGATGATGGAGATCCCTTCCTTTGTTTGTTTGATTTAGAGTCCGAGGAAGAATGTAAGTTCTCCCATCATGCTCATCTCGAACTCTCCCTGCATGAGCTTGAAAAAATCTTGACAAAGAGTTTCATTAGTAGATCCAAAATAATATCATCAACGTATATTTGTATAACTAAGATATCATCATGATTTTTTTTAATGAAAAGGGTTGTATCTGTATTTCCTCTTAAAAAATCATTCTTAAGCAAAAATTTACTTAACCTTTCATACCAAGCCCTAAGTACTTGCTTTAGACCATATAGAGCTTTATTTAATTTAAAAATATGATTAGGAAAAGCATGATTTTCAAAATCGAGGGGTTGTTCTACAAAAATTTTTTCAGCAATATAACCATTTAGAAAAATACTTTTGACATCCATTTGGAATAATTTAAAATTCATAAAGCATGCATATACAAGTAAAAGCCTAATTGCTTCTAGTCTAGCAACAAGTGCAAGGTCTCATCAAAATCAATTCCTCTTCTTGATTATAATCCTTTACAACCAATCTTGTTTTATTCTAATTACATTTTCATGTTCATCCATATATACCCATTTTGTACCAATTACTGGATAATTTTTAGATCTTGTACTAAAGTCCATACATTATTTCTTTCAAATTGATTAAGTTTTTCTTGTATTGTATTTATCCAATTATAATCTTTTTCAGCTTCATCTATGATTTTAGGTTCAAGATGAAAAATAAATGCAAAATGATTGTATGCATCTCTAAGTGAAGAACAAGTTCTTACTCTATGTGTAGGATCCCCAATGATTAGTTCCTTTGGTGATTGTGATCATACCTCTATTCTTTGGATAGATCATTTGTACCTTGAGGTTGTTCTTGTTGTTCTTCACCTTCATCATCCAGTTTATTTTCATATTCTTCATCATTTTGAATTATTGAGTCTTTTAGGGTGAGCTCCTTCATCTCTTCTATAAGAGGATCTGCATCATCAATACCTTCATTCTTCCTTGAGAAAAGATCATTAGTCTCATCAAAAATAACATGTATTGACTCCTCTACTACTAAAGTTCTTTTGTTAAAAACTCTAAAAGTTTTGCTAGAAGAGGAATAATCAAGAAAAATAGCTTCATCGAATTTTGCATCAAATTTTTCTAATCTTTTTTTACCGTTATTCAAAATAAAACATCGGCAACCAAAAATGTGTAAATATGCAATATTTGATTTTCTTCCTTTCCAAAGCTCATATGGTATTTTCTTTAGTATTGGTCTAATTAAAGCATGATTTAATATATAACATACCGTGTTAATTGCTTCCGTCCAAAAATACCTTGGGAGGTTGCTTTCACATAGCATGGTACGGGCCATTTCTTCAAAGGTCCTATTTTTTTTCTACTACCCATTTTGTTGGGGTATCCTAGGTGCTGAAAAGTTATGGTCAATACTTTTTTCATCATAAAACTTTTCAAAATCTTGATTTTCAAATTCGGTTCTATGATCACTTCGAATATGTTGAATTGAAAAATCTTTTTCATTAGTAACTTTTCGATAAAATTTTGAGAACACATGAAAAGTTTCATCCTTATGTGCTAAAAAAAAATTCATGTAAAACGAGAGAAATCATCAATAATTACAAAGTCATATCATTTTTCACCCAGACTAGTAGTTCTAATGGGTCCAAATAAATCCATGTGCAATAATTCTAATGGTCTAGAAGTTAAAACAATATTTTTAGATTTGAATGATATTTTTGTTTATTTACCTAGTAGACATACATCACAAATTTTATCCTTTTAAAATTTAATTTAGATAAATCGATAATCAATTCTTTTTTAATAAGTTTTGAAAGTGAATACATGCTAATATGTGCAAGCCTACGGTGCCAAAACCAACTAGTCTCATTATTTTTGGCATTCAAGGCTACTAGGTATTGCATATTTATCTTGGAAAGATCATTCAAATCTACCATATAAATATTACCATGTCTATGCCCAACAAATTTAATACCTTCTTCATTGGGACTAGTTACTATGCATAATGAAGATTTAAAAATGACTTTGTACCCTTTGTCACAGAATTGACTAATACTCAATAGATTATATTTCAAACCATCTACTAATAAAATATTTTCAATATACTTGGAGAGAGTGATATCAATGTTACCTATATCGATGATTTTTTTTTATTATTGTCTTCAAAGGTGACCATCCCTCCATCTTTTGCATCAAGTGTGATGAATTGAAATTCATCACCGGTCATGTGTCTTGAGCACCCACTATCAAGATACCATTTTCGATTTTTCCTTGAGATGCAAGACATACCTGCATGCAAAAATTAAGTTTTTACTTTAGGTACCCAAGCTTTTTTGGGTCCTTTTTAGTTAGTTACAGTGGTTCCTTTTGGAACCCATATTTTCTTCACATTAGAATTTTCAGATTTGTTAGAGAAACAAGTATAAGATTTGTGTCCTACTATACTATATTTAAAGTAAGTAGTATTTGAAAACTTATTGCTTGATGAGTTTGCATAGATATTTCTCAAGAATTTTTTTTCTTTAAAGGATTGTTGCCAAGACCGGCCTTATCATAAACGGCCTTTTGACTATCAAGTATCATTTGAAGTTTAGTTGAACCAAGAGTGAACTTTTCTACCATAGGTTTTAACTTAGCAATTTCATTTTTCAAGTTTAAATTTTTTTGTGTCAAGACCAATTTTTCATTTAAAATTATTTCATTTTTTTTAGTAAAGATTAATTCTTTAATTTTAATTCTTTGTTCTTTACCCCTAACTTCTTTAGATCATCAACTAGATCATAAAATGCTTCTTGAAATTCTTTGAAAGTAAAGTTATCAGGAGTTTTAGCGTTTACCTTATTTTTATGTGCCATAAGGCACAAGTTGGCTTACTCATGTGAATCTTCTTCTTTGGAGCTTGACTCATCACTATCACTCCAAATAGCCATCATAGCCTTTTTCTTGTACTTCTTGGGGCCCTTCTTAAGTTGTGGACATTCAGATCTGAAGTATCCTGGTTTCTTATATTCGTAACAAATAAGAAGCTGCTCCTTATCCTTATCTTTGCTATGTTCTCCTTTTGTAGGTGGCCTCTTCCTCATCCCTTGTCTTCTTTTCTTCAAGAATCTTTTAAACTTTCTAGTGATAAGAGCCATTTCTTCATCTTGCTCTTCATTTTTAGTTTCTTCGAATTTCTCATCAAGTTGAGTAGTGGACTTAAGGATGATTGTCCTCTTCTTCTTAACATCTTCTTCTTGATATTGTTTCATACTTAGCTCGTATGTCATTAGCGATCCTAGAAGCTCCTTTAAGAATAACATATTCAGATCTTTGGCTTCTTAGATTGCGATCACTTTGGCCTCCTACGTCCTTGGTAAAGACCTAAGAATCTTTCTCACAAGATCGTTGTTAGAGTAAGACTTATCAAGATTTTTTAGATCATTAATAATATCTGTAAAATGAGTAAATATTTCAGTTATTGATTTATCATGCTCCATTTTAAAGAGTTCATATTTGTGCATAAGCATGTTAATTTTTGATTCATTAACTTGATTAGTGCCTTCATGTGTTACTTCTAATCTATCCCATATTTTTTTAGCTGACATACATGTTGAAATACGATTAAACTCATTAGCATCTAAAGCACAATATAAAATATTCATAGCTTTAGCATTAAGTTGAGCCATTTTCTTGTCAACATCATCCATTCTCTTTCGAGTTTGGTTGATTCTACACCATCAATTATCTTAGTGGGTGTGTGTGGTCCATTAACTATGATACTCCACATATCATAGTCAAGTGCCTGAATAAAAAATTTCATCCGAGCTTTTCAATAGGTGTAGTTTGACCCATTGAAAAGTGAAGGTCGGTTTGTGGACTGCCCCTCGACTAGTGAAGCACCAATTTGAGTTGCCATAGATCTTTAGCTCTTTGATAGTTAAATCAAAGTAGGGCTAGAGCACCGAGCTCTGATACCACTTGTTGCCCAACTATGCAACCTAAGAGGGGGGTGAATTGGGTTTTTTAAAAATTTAACGTTAATTTAGAACTATGAGGATTAAATAATAATAAGCAGGATATATGTAGAGAGTGATTTAAGCAAGGTATAGAAATTAGATGCAAGAATACAAGTAGATAAGAAAATTTAAAAAAAAAGCAAGTAAACACAACACAAACAAACAAGATTTATAGTGTTCGGTGCCAACCTTGTACTAAATCCACTCTCCAAGCTCCTACTTGAGAATTCAAATATACTAAATCGTATTCAACAAGAATACAATGTTGGTACCTCCGACTCTAGCTATCCCAAGCTAGAATACTTATTTTTTGGGTACAAGCCAATCCAATACAATCCGATTCAAGGTTCGGACCAACCTTTTCAAGTTTTGGAATCTTTCCAAAACTAAAGATCAAGACAAAACAGAGTATGTGAGTTAATCACACAAAAATATAAATTTAGCTCCTTTAATGAGCAAATAAAACTTTAAATACACTTTACATAATAAGAAGGAAGCTTTTCTGATTTTTCTCAAGGTGGTTGAAGACTTGAATGAGCTCTTGAGGGGTTGGTGAACTTGAAATGAAAGCTTCTTTAACTTCAAGAGGGCTCTTTGCTTAGGACTGAAATAAATGCTTGAAAAAACTTTCTTTATTCCTTCCTTTAAGTGCCTTTTATAACTTCAAATGATGGTGGAGAGTAATCTGGGTAGATTTAAGCCGTTAGAGATCATTAAATAAGTATTAATTACAGCCAAAAGAGCTGAAAACTAATCATTGTAGAATTTTTCTGTCACAGGGATCGACTCATAGGGTTGACTCATACACATGAGTCGACTCATGAGATCGACTTCTGTGGCACAGAATAGAAAATGATTATTCTGTAATTTTGGCGTACACAGCAATAGAGGTCGACTCATAGGGTCGACTCATGCACAGGAGTCGACTCATATGGTCGACTCAATTGGATATGCCAGTCAAAAAATCAGCGTACCGTTTAGCCTCTTTTGACATGAGTCAACTCATGAGGTCGACTCAATTTTATAAACATGATTTTCTTTCAAAATACACATCCAAAAATTTTAAAATTACTTTCAATAGATCATAAATCTTCTGTTCTTGCTCTTGAGGCTTTCGAGTTAGGATTGATAAAATTATGATTTTACCCCTGATAAACAATAAATCTTTTTTCAAGCTAAAATCATTAGTAACCCCCTCAAATACTTTGTAATCACCAAAATCAATTCAAAGAGCAACACCAAGCTACTCAAATATGGGAGCACTCGCATGGGAATTATATCAGAAGCTTTCTTTAGCATTCTTCTTCCCCTAATCTTTAAGTTGGTAAGGAATTTTTGTAGGGGCTGCTATGGTGCTCCATAAATATATTTTATAAACAAATAAGAAACATCTTGATCGTTGATTATATAAGGTTAATTAAGAAAATTTAATCCCAGCAGGTTATCAACTGGTCAACTTGTAGTTTGTTTTTTTCTCAAAAAACCTGACTTCCCTTATTTTCCATTGCATTATCCCCCCTTCCCTCCATCACCCGCCTCCCCTCCCCATTGCATCCACACCCCCCTCCCCCTTGCCTGCTACATCCCCACGCCAGTGGCCTCCTTGCACCGGCAACGTCACCACCCCCCCTCTCCTCACCTATCGCCTTCAGACATCTTCTCGACCACCATTCCGTTTTGACACCACTCCGATCTTGATGTTGGGAATTGTGTCTAAAATCAATCATGTGACGATTGAGTTCATCCTTGTATATGAATTATTGATTATTGAATAATAGTTATTCTGATATTTTTCATCATAAAGTGACATCTTTCTTGAACTCTTGTACTGTGATGAAATCCCTAGAACTATGCTAATGTACGATAAAGAGAGATTTATTATATAGTTCTTAAACAAGTTTGTGACCAAATGATACGTTATTACGGGATGATGATGTTTATCGAGTGAAGGTCATTGTGTGCCATATGAGTTGGTTGTCCTCTTAACCAAGGAGTGTGGTGACACTGGTATGACATACAGATAAAATGTAAGGGTACATCGTCACTGAATAAGTAACTCACCTGCTGAGCATTCTGCTGTCAAGAGCTGCTCGCGAAATACATGGTATAAATATCCTTCAGACCTGAGATTGCCATAGTGACTTGCAAGCAACTCACTGTACTTTGATGTCGAACTATCTGAATTTTTAATGCAGTGATGAAATGCTATTGGGTACAGTCAAGTACTTGCGAAGTCTTGTGTGGATCAAGATGGAATTAACCTCTCTAGATTATTAGAGTTGATATATTGCTATATTTCAATTTAGTAAAGCCTTGGCCAGGATAATCCATGAGATGGATTTAAAATGTTGAAATACAATGTGGATGAAGCAATCTCGGTTAACAGTTAACTTGAGACCATCCTAGAGCATCCAGGGTCAAAAAGATAAATTATGCGGTAACCATGAGTATGGGTTCTGGAATATTTTTTATGATAATTTGACCTATCTGGACATCAAAAATTATTGCTAGATAGTATCTCGATTAGTGCAGAAATTGATTCCTGTGCTACCGACTTAATGTTTGAACCTATGGAGTCACGCACACAAGTCAGACAGAGTAGAAAGGAATTGACCTATGTTTATATGTCAATTTGAAAGTACTTAATTTGATTGAACATATAAGCTAACTTGATTGAGAATTGAATTATGAGTCAAACAGGATTGAAGAGTTGACTATGTCTAGCTAGCACTACACATGAGGTTCAGGTTCAATCCCGGAGATGAACAATTTCAATCTATGATCCATGAAACATATGAAAGATTGAATTTAAGTACTAATTAATTTCAGATTAGATCTGAATTAATTAGACTTAAATAGGTCCAAAATCCAAGTTAGACTTGTACAAAAGTCCTAAAGAGTTTAGGATTGACAGTCTTTCGAAATTATTTCGAACCGACTTCGAATCGGATTCGAATCAGACTTATTTTGGATGAGATATGAGTATTCCTACTTGCACTGAGAATATCCACTCATAAAGCATGACCAAAAATTGATTTGATGCTTATTTGGGGCGTCCCAAGTGGGTGTGGAAGTGAGTGCAAAGTGGATGTCATAAATGATGGCAATTATATCTCATGTAGGAGTTCTTCTTTCATGATATTGGATCAATTCAAATCAGATTTGAATAAAGAATCCTCCTCTCATTGGGTCATAAGAACCATCTATAAATAGAGAGGGTTTCTACTTATGATAAAAGAAGAGAATAAAATAGCAAACAAATCAAATTGAGAGAAGAGAAAAAGAGAGAGACAGGCGTGTGAAGAGAGAGGTCCTTCATCTTCTACATCTCTCCCTTTGTTGCCGCCTCCTCTCCTTGGACATGGATCCTTCTTGGGCATCCTATTTGCTGGTGTGAGGTGTCACATTATCACATCTCATCCCTCGATTGATTGAGTTGTGAAGCCAATTGAATTAGAGTTCATCCTATTTTTTTGCGGTGTCTGACGTGCATGCGAAGTAGAGGATCTGCATATCCAGGCCTCCCGAAGGTTTATATCAGATAATTTGGGATTTGATCCCTGGTTTCACTGCGATTCAGGTAAGAATTTGATCCTTAAACAAGTAGAACATTAGAGAAAATTTTTAGATGCAATCTGGACATTCTGGAGGAAAACTGTTTTCTTCCCTTCACTTAACACTGGAGGGCATCCTCTCACACTTGAAGCTCGTCTTTTCCACCACTATCCCATCGATTGCGACAGCCACAAAGCTAGCAGTAGCTCTTTGGCCTTCTCCTCTTCTTCCTAAGCTCCTCTCTTCTCCATTTTCATTTTAATGGGCGAAGAGGGATTAGCAAGTGACAATGACAATAAGAAGCAGCAGGGCAACAGAGAGGACATAGGTCGCTGGCATTATCGAGATCATCCATTGGTAGTTGTGGTGGTGGTGCCACGCTAGAACCCCATATCTTTCTTCCCTACCTTCTTTCCTTTCGAAAGCTCTCTCATTCTCTTCTTACTATCTTTTCAGACGACAATGATTCCAAGATGCCTCATATTTTTAAAGTGAAAATCTTATATATATATATATATATATATATATATATATATATATGTGTGTGTGTGTATGTATGTGTTTGTGTGTAAAAGCAGAAAGTGAGAGAAAATAGAGTGGTCAAGTAAGTTATCCACGTCAGCAGTAAATTTTTATCCATAAATACCATATGGATCAAAGCCAATTTTTCATATACTACGTATCGGGACTCTTCTATTTAACAATTATTTTAGTATTAAATGCAAGCATTATGTCATTAATGGATGGTATTGAAATTTATTTATGTCTATTTAATTAGATGATTAAAATCTGTTATTATTGATCTTCGGAATATGAATGGATATATTTTTATTATTTATTTTAAAAAAATTTTAATAAATTATTTTTTTATTATATAATCAATGATGTAATTTTATAATCCGCGTGCAATGGGTATCAAAGTGGCTGGGTTCGGGGAAGGAAAGAAAGGGAGGGTGGGAGAAAAATCCAGTACTAATAGGCGTGGAGTGGAAGCCAGTATTATATTGTATTCACCATCCCATGCCTCAGTGGGAGTCAGCAGTCAGTTTCTTTTCTGGGGCCTGCTATCATGGGATCGAAAGTTGAGGAAGAAAATCATTCTAAAAACATCCCTAAAGTTCTTATAATTTACCACACTAATCATTTCTTCCCATACATTAATATCTTTGGACGTTGATAAATTTACGTGCATGAGCCACGATCCTAACTATCTAGGAGAAACAACCGGTGAACAATCTTAACCATTCTTTCTTACTCAAACGGCCAATTTATTTTATGATAAAAATAACGATTATAGCCTTTTGCAGCACCCTAGTATTTGTCATTTTTTATATGCTAATGCTTATAAACATGCTTATTATTCCTATGTAGTGATATTCAGTCCATCGAAAAAATAGAAAAGGGAGAGCAAAAGTACTTGATGGATGTTTAAGGTGTTCTCAAGTTAATGAAAAAAAAAAAATGATATTGAAAAAAAATTATTATAATAGTAGCTCGAGATCAACATCTCTATTGAATATATTCAAGAGATATGAAGGTACATTCTTGTGACCTCTTTCTTGTTTCTTAGGTGAGCTTCGATAATGATAACAGCAATCAAAGAATACATTAAGTTTCAGGTACCAAACTGTATAAATATTTGATGTCCTTATGTACGTGAATAATCTATAAAACTCTTAAGAGCAAATACTATTAAATAATCAAATTTTTCTTATGTTGGAACGAAAGCAGATATTCTAGTTAAAGAATCAAAATAAAAAGGTTTACAAAACAAAAAGCATGGCAAAAATGATTGATTTTTAAATATTTTTACTTGATCAATATAGATATTATATTAAAAAAATTAAAAAAGTAATTAAAAAAAAGAAATGATCCATTGCTAACTCTATTTAGATTAAAAAAAAAAAAAGAAAAATGACCTTCCCTTTCATAATACTCTTTGAAAGGGGAAAAAATTTTATTTGAGATATTTAATTTTTTATTAAAAACTAAAAAAAAAATGAATGTTTCTAAATTTTTTTATTTTTTAAAAAAATTTGAAGATATAAAAAATATTTATTTATTTTTAAATATATAATTAATGTCATCACAAACGATAAAATGAATTGATAATTTTTATTCAAAATGGAAAAAAATCGATTGGAGATGACTTTACGAAAGAAGCGTGGATGATGGGAAAGGGTAACCTAACATAAATACCTGAAATGAAATGGTAAGATTACCAAACTAACAAACTCTTAAAAAAACATGAAACTAGCAATTAGTTGATCAATTTTATGATTAGTATTACTTTAAAAAATTAATTCCGCAATGGTAAACTCGAAAACTTAACGTGGAAGCACTTTGGCAAGATCAAGCATACACCAGTCTATCCTCTGTTTGATTAAAAAAAACAAAAACAAAATGTGAAGCGCACCAACCGCCAAAATTGACACAATGGGCGTCCATTCCGAAACCCCAAAAGAGGACAGCACCGTCCGCCAAAATCCAGATTCGAGGGTTCTTGTTTCTCCGTCGTTCGACCTCTCTCTCCGCCGGCCATGGCGATGGTCGGAGGAGGCGCCACGGCTGGACCCGGCGAGGTGGAGGCCGGGTTCGCGAAGCTCCAAGGGGAGGATTTCGAGTACTACATGCAGACCTATTCGATCATGCTGGGCCGCAACAGCAAGAAATCGGCGGTGGACGTCGACCTCTCGAGCCTCGGCGGCGGCATGAACATCTCCCGCCACCATGCCCGCATCTTCTATGACTTCCAGCGCCGCCGGTTCGCCCTCGATGTCATCGGCAAGAATGGCTGCCTCGTCGAGGGCGTCCTTCACCTCCCGGGCAACCCCCCGGTCAAGCTCGACTCCCAGGATCTCCTCCAGATCGGCGACAAGCGTTTTTACTTCCTCCTTCCCACCCGCTCTATCTTCGCCTCCGCCGCCCTCGCCCGCCATGTCCCGCCCCTCCCCCTCCCGCCACCGGCGCTGCCGTCCCGCCACCTTTCGCCCGCAAGGGCCGCCCCCGCCCGTCCGATTTCCGCGACGGCTCCTACGATGATGATGACGACCGAGAAGAGGAGGAGGAGGAGGAGGATGGGGTGGATGATGGCGTGGGGCACGTCGCATGGCGGTGAAGAAGATTAGGCGGAGGGGTTCTTCCGGAGACGTGGAGGGGTTTGCAGGATATGGGGTCGGTGCCGCCGGATCTGCGCTCACAGGGAAGACGGGACCTTCTTCGGGACAATTGCGTAAGATTTAGAACTGAAAGCATAGTTCTCTCCATCCCTTGCTGGTCTTGTTAGATGATGAGGGATGATTATATACATTTGGAGTTTGTTTAGATTCTTAGTGTGAAAAAGATGGCTTTCATTTTTGCATTGAACTGTAGAAATTACCTTCTATGTGAATGGAGTTTGGTAACAGATTTACATGCCTCTGGATTGGTATGGCGAACAGATCAAGAAAGGTTTGCTGACATTGGAGGAAGAAAAGTGCATTTAAGCGCTTATGATTGTAGGAGAAGATTAGGGATTTAATGGGAATCTGAGTGGACCTTTCTGGTTAAATATTTGGTATTGAACTCCAGAGAAATGAAGAATATATCATCAATGCAAATGCACAAACACATGGCATTGGATCTGACCAATATAATTCACTACGTTTCTAGTGGTTGAATGAGCATTTTCTGGGCCTCCCTCCCTCTATCTCTTGTTTGATTCAAATGAGTATAACCTGACTAGGATTTCAATTGTGGTGAGTTTTAGCATCTGTGTTAAAAGATTAGATTAGGTATTGGATTGAACCCTTGGAAGAAAGTTATTCTAATCATCGGTTGCTGCTGAAATTTTTTTAGGGCCTTAATTAGGGTTCAAGCACCTAATTCTGCATTATTATGTGTGACTTCGGTATATCTCAATTAGACAAACTTTCAAGAAAGTCTCAAAATTTTCAAAATGCTCTACTATAATCAAGTTCTCTAAGTCCTAACATACCTGTATCAAGAATGGTGTCGGCAACCATTAGTTGGCATATTCAGTCTTTGAAGTAAGTTTTAAAAAATTTGATTAGTTTGTCCAAACCAGTGGTCTAGCCTGGTTTTATTCTTCAATATTCAAGTAGGTTTTTTAAGATTTTGACTATATTATGTGGAAGGTCATCCCACCAATATTGAAAAACTTTGGACTAATGATACCTACTGTTTAAGTGGGCTGCGTCAAGTATTCTCCTAGAGGCCATTTAAGTGTCCCAATATTGCATCGGGATCTCCTATTTTACACCTATGTGCTATTTGTGTTCACCCAAAGTAGGCATTGCTATTCAACATAGTTAATAACTTTGTGATATCAACTGCAAATTCTTATTTATTTCTGACAGATATAGGTGTTTTAGGTAGTTTTTTAATCTACATGCATATAATGCAAGCTCATTTATTATTTGAGAGTTTTATATGTGAATTAGGTGCTTTGGCCTATAATTCAGCTATACTTTTTAAGTATCATTTGTCTTGGGCAGATGGATGTGAAACTAATCTTTGTGCTAATTCTTTAGAAGACCTGTGTTTCACCTTCCTAACAGTCCCTTAGCTTGTTACCTTTGAAGCACTTATTTGATTTGTTTCTTCAAGTGAATCAAGGCTGCAAACATGTTTTTTCTCTGTAGCAGTTTGGTCATTTGATGTTACACACTTTAGATAGAACTACATTTATAGATCCTCAAAATTTGAATCTTCAACATATGGAAATCTTTGAACTTTTCAAAGTCTTTGAAGGTTCCACTTTTTTGATAATATTAGGATTAATATTAGCTGGTAGGTTATTGTTAGTGGGATTTTCATGGACCTGACAAAGAACTTGTTCATTTGGGAAGGGGAGATTACTTTGCATGAAGTTCCTCCTTGCTAAGATTTGTTCGATTCTTACGGTTTTGCTAATATTGTCGATGTTTATGTATGGGAGGTAGTTTGTTACCGTATTTGTTAAGCAGTTTCCTAATTGCTGATTCATCAACATCACACACAACTATCTCAACTATCTCAACTATCTATATAAGAACCGCTTAAAACCTCAAAATAAAAAACAAATGCTTGCTTGTGTTATTCTGAAGTGTTAACATGTAGCAGAGAAGTTTATTCTGCTGCTAACAAACACTTATGATACTTCAACTTTCGTACGTTCTAAGTATTGGCTGAAATGGTTTACACAATAAACATAGAGCTAGTATAGCTCCACCATTTTTTTCCTTTTTACCTTACATTTAACATAACATGAAACAGAAATTTTTCAATATAAATACCAATGTTTTCACTTCTGGCAAGATAGAGGGGCATCCTAGCCATCTTGCCCCATTCCTATGAGAAAATATAGGGAAAGAAGAAGAAAGATAAAAGAAAGAGATGAAGGAAAGAAGAAGAAAAAAGAAAGGAAAGCAAGCAGAAGAAAAGGAAAAAGAAAGAAGGGAATGGAGAATAAAAAGGAAAAAAAGGGGGAAAGAAGGAAGAAGGGAAAAAGAAGAAGAAAAAGAAAAGAAAGGAAGGAAAGAGGAAGAAAAGAAAAAAAAAGCAAAAGAAATAAACAATGAAAGAAATATGGTAGAGAAGAATGCAAGAGAGGATGGGTACCTATCAGGATGCTTGATCTAGACAGATTCACGAGGTCACCGGGATAGGGTAGGATAGCGAGGAGTCATATATCATGGAGAAATTGGGGAACCACCACTCGCCGATATTTAGAAGTTTGTGAAATACCATATTTAAGATATTCAAATGCAAATTTATGGTTTCCTTTTGTGGAAGTAAGCTGAAATTGTAGTGGATAATGTCTGTTTTAATCTTTTTTTGTCTAACTCTATCTGGATAGGAGTGGAAATTTGAGCATCGTACTAATATCTGTATCCGTCTTTGTATCTGCCAAATAAGAGCAAATACATATATGAATTTGTACACAAGTATCCAAATCTTTATTGGTGCCATATTTCTTAGACTCATATTGCTCTCATATACCCAAAATGGATTGGATAAATGATGGCATTATGTCTTCAAATGTCTTTTGTATAGGGACATTGTTTATTTGATTGATTTCATCCCTGACCATTAACAGCGAAAATTTTAACTCAGGGTGTATGCTGTTGTATAGTTATTATAATCAACAAGATGGTCATGCCATTAAGTGGATGCAGTTACCTTTGTGGATCTTTGTACATTATCTGGTTGTTTTACAGAGATAATAAAAGAAAGTTGGAAGAAGCTCATACATAAGTTAGTAAAACATAAAGTGGAATTATGTTCTTATGAAGTTTGCATATACTAGTGCAATGAATAAATATATGTATTATTCACTAAATAATTCTGTAAATATATTTGTTACAAACAAATATATATCGCTTATAACGGATTTGTATCCATATCTTTTATGAGGAAGTATGACATTGCTAATATCCAATTTGTATCTTGCTTTTGTTACAAATAAATATGGCTTCAAATTTTAGGATCCAACTAAAATCTGTTTCCATATTCCTATCCACCAAATGTAAGCCGATAGGGATATGGAATTACAGTTGGTTCCCTTCCTTTATCACATTAGTGATTAGTTCCAACTTGATATTTCAAGATGAGTATTAGATGACAATATCATATACATAATATATAGAGACGTGACTCCATCATTGAACCTTTGGTGCATTCATTTATTTCTTGTATTGACCTTAGGTTTCCTTTTTTCAGCTAACATATTGGTACCCTGCCATGCTAGTTTTGAAATCTTATAGTTTTGCAGCTCAACTTCCACTAGGCGCTTCGTGTTGTAATTAGATGCCTGTTGCATGTGGCATTATCTGTTAGGACAAGTTATATAGAATATCAACATTGTCAAGATGCTGGTTATTAACAGACAAAGAACATCTTACCATGTGCGTCTGAAGTTGTCACCGGCTGCAGTAATTAGGGCCCTGTGAATGGTCAACTTGTAGCATTCTCTAGAAAAGAAGTTCATGCCTGGGACACTGCACTTGCTAGATAAGTAGTGCTCAAGTTTCTGAGTTTGACCTTTTCTATCGGGAAACATGTAGGCATACTTGTTCACATGATGGATTAAAGATTAGTTGCTAAACGGTATACTAAAAATATAGCTATAACTTTGTTAAATAATTTTGAAGCTTTAAATGGGTAATTTCTTTCTTAAATAAATCAAAATGCTTCTTCAGTGCATGTTGTGCTACATCTTTGATGCACCAACATCTCTTCTAAATTAATGTATTCTGCCATTAATTTGTAATTTTATCTGCTATATTCACTCCCACCTATCAAGCAAAGGGGGATAAGTGTGTACCAAAAAAAACAAAGGGTGATAAGCTATCTACATCGAACTTAACCAAAAGGTTTTATCTTATCTGTTTGAGGCTGCCCCTTTGACCAAGTCAAATGTTTTATGACTGTCTCTAGCTAGTCTCAGCCCTTTGGAATTGGCATCTAACCATTGGTCCAGCTAGAGTAACATGAAACCTGGAAGGCTAGTTGGCATGTATGGAGGCTTATGTTGTTGGTTATACACTCCAAGCTCATGCGACCAAGAAACAACTTCTAAAGCTCCCAGGAGTGTTGAATGTAGAGCAACAGAAGAATAGTTATCGATTACAAAACTACATCTCGCTTTAAGTTATCAATTGTAAATCAGAGCGAGGCACAATTTCTAGTTGATAGAATAACTAGATCTGTATTATTGCTTGCATACGAATGAACTGGAAGCACTGTTCTGATATTTAGATGTTTCAGTATGTCACAATCTTGTATGTAATATGAGAGTATAGTTTATAGCTAGGAATTTTCTTAGGACGACATAATTTTACTTTCCTCTTTTGCAGAGAAAAAGTTGGTGATGAGATCAAGGGCTGACAGGGAAGCAGATAATCATCAACTCTTGCAATTAGAAGAGAAAGATGTTGTTTCATCTGTAGCCACAGTGCTGTCTGATCTTTGTGGCCCTGGAGAGTGGATGCCTATGGCAAAACTTCATGCTGAGGTTGGTTAGAAACAATGCCTTATCAGATATCTCATATATGTCTCTCTCTTTAAAATGGGAGTATTGAAATACTATGATGGTGACTGCTGTTTTCTACCATGAGCTTAAAGCAGACTAGGCTCATCTAAGTATCTTCCATAAAGTAATACATATCATGCAATGCTGGACGCCAATACATGGAACATAGAAAAGAAGTGCTTTATCATCCACGAATGATATGCATTTGATGTTCTGTTGTAGTTTGCTTCCCAATTTTCTTTCATATGATTGGTTGTTCAGTTTTTCCTATAGTTGCAAAGGCTAGAAAATTTATATGTTTCCACTAAGCTCTGCATTCAACACAAAATCCAAATCTGACTAGGAATTGCAATTATAATTCAAACAAGACCCTACTTTGCATTGCATTTTCAATTTTTATTATTAGCTTATTCATGCTGGACATATTATATGGCTCGGACCAAATTCTCTTTTCCTTCTATTTAGTTGGAGAGCAAATTCTTATTTGGTTAGCATTTGCCATTGGTTAAATCTTGTGTGGCAATTCAATTATTGCCTTTGGATTATTGAGGTCTTACTAAAGATTAGTTCAAGCGGACTCAGTTGCATATCTAATAATATATATCTTTGTGACAGTATCAGTAGGCTAGTATTGTGTGCTAGAGGTGCATATATTTGAACATGGGTTACTGTGATTACTACATCATAAACTGCATTGTTAATAGTTTATTTTGACGAGTATTGGGTGTGTCTGATCCATACCCAAGTAAAAGATGGGTCAAGTAAATACCAATGGGCTGGGTGGATATGCGCCACCTCACAATTGGAGAGGCATTTAAATAGTGTTGCTGTTATCCAATGAGAGGAAGGGACTGAGGTGGATGGTGCCGTGACATGGCACAGAAGATAAAAAAAGGTGAACTATTGTGATCAGTGCAGACTTTGGCTTGCCAGGGCTTTACCCTGGATGGAGGTGATCATATGTTCATAGCAGCTTCTTCAGTGAAGGTGATCATGTGTTTAGAGCATGCAAAATGCATCATATGGAGATGGGATGTGTGTGTTGGCATTATAATAGTAGTATCTTGCAGACTTACAATTGTTCATCTGGTCTAATACTGAATTAAGTTTGATTGGGTATGTATTATGTGCATCAGTATATGTCAGGAGGCCATTACCATATTTTTCCCTTTATTCTGATGACATTGTAGCTTATTTTGAAGTGACTTTGTTTTCTTTTTCAACTGCTTGATGGGAAACTTCTTTTTACTATGATCAATTATTCATCCTTGGCGGATGATTCTGTCATATTTCCTTGCCGGTTACTGCCACCACATCCATTTGAGTATTCCAGGACCTGTAGCTAATTAAACTTTTGCTTTATCGTTAGTGTATTACTTCAGTACATATTCTCCTAGTTCTCGGTATATTAGAGCTTATGGTTTTCTTGCAACTTGATCCAGCTCGTTGAACAGTATGGCAACATATGGCACCACAGCAGGGTTAGAAGATATCTGACATCTGATGACTGGTTACCAAATGAAACCAAAGGAAGACCATGGTGTGGCCTGCTGACGCTGCTTAGGAAATACCCAGAGCATTTTGTGATCAACACGAGATCGAAAGGGAGAGTGACCTCAGAGTTTGTCTCGTTAGTTTCCTTGCTTTCATGAGTATCGCATGATTGTATGTGGGCCATCAAAACAGCAATATGTGGTAGTAGTACCCTATGATCCATGTTGTACCGTTCGTTTATAAATATAAAATGTCTAATGGATCCACCACCTTGGTTTAGTCGCTGCTTGTATATTAGTTCTCTCTCTCTCTCTCTCTCTCTCTCTCTCGCGCAGAGGATTTTGTCAAAAGAAAAAGTAGATTTAAATTAAAAAAAAAAAAGAAAGAAAGAAAAATCACACTCACGTTTCTTTTTGCATGTTCAAGGCGCTTATTTATTTTTTCACAGGAATGACTTAGACCTGAGATTCTGTGTTTTTGTGCAGAACTCAGTGGATCATTCTAACCATATATTTAAGTAGGGTTAAATATTTGTTTTATACTGACTTTATTTTTTTTTTTTACCCTGAGTATAAAAATTTTTATACTGAATGCACATATTTTTCATATTGAAGGCTACCTTCTTCTATGATGTAGCAATTTTGTTTAGAAAGTGCAATGCATAAGTAATTCATTCGATAAATAATATTTTATTTTTATATGCTGTAAGGTTGGCAAAGAACAATTTTCCAACATAGAAGTAATAAAGACGTGATGTTTTTTAATAGTGTTTATGATCATGATTTTCATGTATTTTAGCTGACATTACCATGGAAAAACTCTGCAATGTCTCGTGCACTAGAACACTCCACAGAATGGACGATATGAAGGCCTGAGAGAAGGTGTGGTCAGATCAGCGTTCTTTTGAAATGGAGAAGCCTTTTTCCTCATCTCTTGCGTGCGCGGTTGCCCATGAACATGCACAAAACTATAGAGGCTCCGACCCAGTGCTTTACGTTGGGCTCCGGGCAAGCTTGGGGTAGATGCGAGAGGAGCCGAGCACGGGGAGCTTGATGGGGTTTTGATGGCGATGGTTAGCATCGAGGGTGGAGTTGGCGCGGATGCCACCAGTGCTTGATTGCATACTGCTGAATGAGGTTGGTGAAGCCCTGAGTGTAGCGTTAAAATCAGATCAAATATAGATCGATATTAGTATATTTATATCTATAATTATTTTATTTAATAAATATAAATATAGATATGCATATTAAATAAATATAAAAATTTATATTGATATTTATTTAAATAGATATAAAAAGAATCAAAAATTAAAAATATGGATATAGATGCGGATATAAGTTGGATGATTAAATTTTATAACCATAAATTCAAAGATATTATAAGTAGATGATAAATCAATTAATAGTATATTAATATATTTTTATTAAAAATTAATGAGTGCTATATAATAAAATTATTAAATCCAGTTCGGGCCTTGATCCGGACAAGACACTGGATCAGTGGGTCAACAGTCCAACCGTCGGGTCAACGATTGAACCGACAGGTCAATGCACAAAACATAAAACATAAAATTTAATAATCTATTTATATCCAAAAATATAATAATAGTCTTGATAATATATATTTCAATGCTGCAAGTATCAAAATACAAATGAAACACAACTGTAATCCCATAAATACAAATAACTAGATTAAAATATTTATGAATATAAAGATTTAATGGCATAAAGTTACAAATTCATAATAACTAGTAATTTAAAACATAACCATCCACATCTGCTAGCAAGATAAAAACTTTTAACAAGCAAGTAGTAAGAATATACAATATTTCACTTCAATATCTTTTGAAAAAAAAAATTAAAAATGATAAACAAGTACATAACATAAAAATTCAAGCTAATGAATTGAAATTTATATCAATATTTACGAAAACATCTCTTTGACTTGCAATATTCTCATGTCCTTCATCTTCTCTCCTATTGACATCATTTCCATCATTTTCACTATCATCACCATTAAAATCTTTCAAGTTCAATATATCTACAAAGTGACAAATTTAACAAAAAGTTAAAAAGAGAAGTCATATCTCATGAAATTATAATGATATTTTATTCGCAAACCACACAATAAAATAATTCACTCACCGTTATTATTATTATTTTGAATAGAATATGATGCCAATTTACAGTGAAAAGTTTTCAAATCCTCATTAGTTAACTGCGATGGCTCATCGACTAATACCCATACATTATTATCACCAAATGATTCAAAGTCAATAGGATCGTAGTTACGACCCTTGAAATAAAACCTGTATTAAATATTTATTAATTTGAAAATTAAATAATAAGAAATCAATAAAAGCAATTGGATATCATTCACAATAAAATTATCTTTGTTGTAGTCTCAAATTGCAGTGCACAAATACTAGATCATTAAGCCTTTGGTGCTCTAACCTATTTCTCTTTTTAGAATGAATATGTTCAAAGATGCTCTAAATTCTCTCGCATCCGGATGCACTATAGGTTTGGCTTAAAATACAAATAGCTAACTTTTACAAATTAGGTGCACAACTTCTATAGGTGACCCACCATTCATCTAGATTTTTTGTTAAAATAGAATACAATTGAAAAAATTTTATATCAATGAAAGCATAAGGACGTACCAAGGAACAAGCTTATCTGGAGCCAAGCGACTTCAATCATTTATAGCCGATGAGCATCCAAAGTCATCCTCTGTATTTCTAAATAACCTTATCTCATTAGTTAAGTTCCCCTATAAGTTTGGATTACCAAATGAATACCTCTCTATGACATTTAAGAGTCCAGAAACACTACGAGGATGTTTATCTATAAGTTTTGAGTCACATCGAAAATAGGATTCAACCAAAACCCCGCTGCATGAAAATTTTAGTATAATTGCAAATCCCATCGAGAATCAATTATCCTCAAATATCCTCAAATAAGGTTTAACTATAACCTTTCTCCTTCTAAATCTCTTGATCCTTTCATCTCTAGCTTGATGTATAGCATGATACAAGTAACCCATTGAAGATCTATCATCACTGTCAACAATCTTCAAAACTCGAATTAAAGGCTCTATTAGTTTAACAATGGTTGCACATTCATTCCAAAAAAAAGAATTAAGCACATCATTGGTGACCCTTTTTTTCCTTTACTATTCTTAGCATAAGCTGAAGTTGTCTACTCTCTAGAAGTCACCATGGCTCTTAATACATCTTTATGGCCCAATATGCTTTGTAAAGCAATAAAATTGATAGCAAAATATGTAGATGCCAGGCGAATTATCTCCACTCTACCAGTAAATTTTCTCATCAAATACAAAGGATAACAATGGTTATAAATATATTTTATGATACTTGCAGCATGGGCTATAGTGTTCTTAACTGAAACTAACTTATCAATATTTTGCATGATGAGATTAAGACAATGAGTAACACAAGATAACCAAAAAAGCATAAAAAAGTTTGCTCCAACTTCTTACCAGCAGCAACATAGTTTGCAGCATTATCGTCACTACATGAACCATATTTTCAGAACCAACAGACATAACAATTTCTTTGAACAACTTGTGCAATATATCAGCTGTCTTTGAGGTATTTGAAGCATCCATACTCTTCAAAAATACGATTCCTCTAGGACAATAAACTAAAATATTAATCAAAGTTCTCCTACACTGATCTATCCATTTATCAACCATGATTGTGCATCCTATTTTCTTCCATATGGCGTGAAAACTTTCAACATACTTTTTCACCTCATCAACTTCTTGGTTAACAAATAACCACAAACAGAATAAAAATTTGGAGCTTTGTAATCAGGCTCCATACTAGATATGGCATCTATCATGCATTGATAATACTTAGAGTTAACAGTATTAAATGGCATATATGTATCTATCATCCATTTTGCCACTGCAAGATCACACCTTTCAACTGCTTCTTTATTTTGCAACAAGCTTTTTATAGTTGGTTGAGCACCAAGAGTTGTTCTTAGCATGAAATAATTTTCAATTATTCTTGATTGTTTTCCTTTTCCATCTTCTATGTTTTTACTTTTTGCATTATCTGTAGACTTGTTTAATGAGGGAGAAATTTCTTGTATGTCATTATCTTCACCTAATTATCTATAATATATTTATTTCTCATGTTCCTTATGCCTTGCACTAAAAGAATTGTAATCTTCACCCATTTCCTTTGCTCTTTTCTTCTTCTCACCAATAGCTTGAATATTTTGTATCATTTGATAGCGAATATCCACCGACACCTTGTGGCATAATTCTACTTCTCCTTTTACTTTTACAAGATGTTGTTTGAAGCGATTGAGCCCACTACCAGCAAATGCTTTTCATAATACAAGCATGCCAACTTCATCCTTTTGGTATTACCACTAAGTTCAGGAGCTCCTCTACAATGATTCCATGCAGGATCACTTTTACATCTAACTCCATTTATTTGAGAGGAGAGGATGAAGTATTATTTGAATCACCCATGGATGGCATAATCTCCTCAATAAAGGCCATTTTGATAATCTACAAAAAAAAATTAAATTGAGCTATAATTTACAAGTAGAAGGTAAAACAACAGCATCAAGCCATCGACATCTTTTTCCACTCCTAACAAAAGAAAAAAAATTTCCCATGGTCCTATAGAGTCAGACTCACGGTCACGGGTCACAGGCAGCAGTTAGACTTGAAAAAGTGGTGCTTCACTGTGACATAGCAATCAGCACCATTAAAAAATATTTTTTTTCCTCCATACTGTCCACGGCTCCTAAGTCCCAACCTCCCAATCCCATGAAGGCAACAGTAAGTCTTCGGTCTTCCAGCCATCATTACCTAGACGGAGGAGGAGGTGGAGGGGGGAGGGGGCCGAGCGGAGGTGGAGGAGGTGGAGGGAGGAGATCCCATATGGAGGAAGAGGAGGAGGTGGAGGGGGGATAGAGCTGAGCGAAGGAGGAGGAGGCAGAGGGAGGATATCCCAGACAGTGGAGAAGGAGGCGGAGGGGGGAGGGGGTCGAGCGGAGGGGAAGGGGGTTGAGCGGAGGATGTCCCGGATGGCAGAGGAGGAGGAGGTGGTGGGGGAAAAGGACCGAGCGGAGGTGGAAGAGGCGGTGGGAGGAGATCCCATACAGAGGAAGAGGAGGAGGTGGAGGGGGGAGGGAGCCGAGCAGAGGAGGAGGTGGAGAGAGGATATCCTGGATGGTGGAGAAGGAGGTGGAGGGGGGAGGGGGTCGAGCGGAGGAAGAGGAGGCGGAGGGAGGATGCCTGGATGGCATAGAAGGAGGAGGCAGAGAGAGGTCCCGAACGGCAGAGAAGGAGGTAGAGGGAGGTCCCGAACGGCAGACAAGGAGGCAGAGGGGGTCAATCGAAGGTCGCAGATGGAGGAGGAGGAGGAGGCGGAGGGGCCAATTTCGGGCCCTATTCATCAAAGATTTGAAAAAAAAAAGAATTGACAGTTACTCACCAGAGAAGGAAGCTCCGATCATCCTCATCGGCTCATCCTCAGTCCCCACCATCGTCGGTTGCTCGGTCTTCCTCCTTCATTGCCGCCACCGCCGACTTGGTCACCAAGGAAGGGAAGACAGGATGGGGTCTTAAACTCGAGAAGTCGAAGGGATTCAAGAGATGATGGACCAATGCACAGTAATTTTTTTAAGATTAAACCGATTTGTTAGCTCAACCGAGTTACTTCGAATCAAACGGTTCGCGGCTAACCGGCCAATTCACATGGGTTTGGCTGGGTTTTAAACGTAAGTGGTTCAATTAGGTTACCGGCTCGATCCCATGGCCAGATCATCGAATTTTCGGTCCGACCGATCGAGCCAGGTCAGATTTAATAACCATGCTATATAAAATTAAATAAGATTATAAATAGAATCGAATATTTGGATATAAATTGTCTATCATATCTTTTTTTCTTTGATGCATATAGTTGTAGATATAAATATTAGTCAGATGCTTAAATTTCTATCCATATTCAAATAGATTTGGATATGAAAACAGATTTTGATGGATATTATCCAATCTACTTTTCACCCCTACCTGCACAATAAAGTTGATGAGGCTATGGAAATATTATTGTTTTATCTAAAAGGAAGAGTCGATCTAGTGGTACCTAACAAGACCCTAAAGAAGAGATGCAAGATGGATAGATAGGTACGCACACGGGTATAATATAAATGTCATGGCCCGGCCCATTGGGCCTTCAACCCAGCCCAATACACAAATGAAAAAAAAAGAAAAGAAGAAACAGAGGAGATCCTCCTCTCACCGACTCCCAACTGGAGTTGGAAAGAGGCCCCCTCCGGCTCTATTTAAGGAGGGGATCCCTCCTCTCTTCCCTCACCGAAAATCCCGAAGTTCATCAGCGGCAATCGTCGGAAAATCATCGCGGAAGACCGACTCTGTGTCCATCCAATTTTCTCGCCAGAAAGCCTCGCCGGCGTCGAAGGTGAGCCTCCTCCCTTTCCTCTCTTCTCCTCCTTTCTTTCCATGCTGGTGTGCAAGCTCGTCGGCGACCGAAGTCGCCGAATTTCTTTGAGAAAGGGTTTCGATTTCATTTGGGTTTGGACGTCGGTGGTCACTGCCGGCCATCGGATTTGTGTTTCCTTAGGTGGTGGGTCGCCGCCCTCCTGCCGATAGTCGCCCCCATGCTAGCATGCGCCACTGATCGGCCGACTAATCGAGGGGACTGTGAGGTCCCCTGTTTCGGCCCAAGTTAAGCCGTGGGAAGAAGAAAAGAAAACGAAGAAGAAGAAGCAAAAGAAAAGAAAAAGAAAAAGAAAAGAAAAAGAAAAAAAATAGAAAAAAAAGAAGAAGAAAAATAAAAAAAAATATATAGACTCTCTGCTTTCTCTCTCTCTCTTCTTCTCTCTACTTTCTCTTTCTCTCTCTAGTCACTCTCTATTTTCTTTCTCTACTTTCTCTCTCTAGATTATTTCTCTCTCCTAAGATTTTTTTTAGAATTTTGAGAAGAATGATGATGAATTTAAATGATCCTAGTGATGAATTTTTGATCTGTGATCATCGGACGGTACACCAGCACCCACTTTAATCAGATCAGGTATTTTTTAGATTTTATTTTTTATGATTTTATTGAATTATCCATATGATAATTTTAGCATGATTTGATCTGATCGATCAGATTTATTGAATTATATCATTTGAAGAGTCCAAGATGAATTTTTCTCTAAAATTTTTTCTCTCTAAAATTTTTTCTCTCTAAAACTGTTTCTCTCTCTTGATCGATTTATCAATGAAATTTTTTTTTTAATATTTCTAATCTGATGAAGAATCCTGATCTATGATTGTCGAACAGCATACTTTTACCTATCTTGATCAGATCAAATATCTTTAGATTTTATCACCCATTATTCTATTGAATTATCCATGTGATAATTTCAACATGATTTGATTAATTTATCTTGATCTGATCAATCAAATTTGTTAACCGTATCATCTAATTAGTACAGATTCATCTTCATGAATTTTTCTCTGTAGAATTATATCTCTTTAGAAGTTTATTTTTTTAAAATTTATCAAGAAAAAAAATTTTGTTTTGATGAGTTTGAGTGATGATGAATTTGAATGAGTCTAGTGAAAGCATCATGATCCATGGTTGTCAAGTAGTATGCCAGCACCTTGATCAGACCATGAATCTTTAGATTTGATCATCCATGATCCCGATCTAGCCATGACTTGATTAGATCATGTTGATTTCACCAATCGAGATATTGGACTAATCGTAATGATGGATTGTGTCACCTGATCAATTCGAATGTACCTCATAAATTCTCTCTCCTCTAATTTTCTCTCTCTACTTGATTTTATGAAACCAATGAAGAAACCTCAGTCCTATCACTTCGAATCTGATTTGATCTGATAGTCAAATTTTGGATCGTTTATGTCCTAATTAGATTTTGAGTAGATGAAATTAGATGATCGGACCTAATCTAAACCATTGAAATATAGTATTCATATTTTTTTAATTATTAAATTTAATTTTGTATAGGTATCGTTGACATCTGATAATCGGATATTGTGATATGATTTATGAACTGAAGAATTTTGAAAGAAAATTTATAGAATTATGTGAATTTATTAGAATGCGTTCGAGATAAGTA
Organism: Elaeis guineensis; assembly: GCF_000442705.2. Taxonomy (NCBI): domain Eukaryota; kingdom Viridiplantae; phylum Streptophyta; class Magnoliopsida; order Arecales; family Arecaceae; genus Elaeis; species Elaeis guineensis. Next base: position 128,746,587 of record NC_026000.2, read on the forward strand.
ATATTTTACTTTTTTAGATTTATTGATAAATTATAATATATTTTTCTGATATAATTTATAAAATGATGCATGAATTGGATGAATGATATTTTATTATAAAAATATCATATTTTGATATGTTATGATAAAACATGATTGAACATATTAATTTCATGATGCATTACATTGATTGATTTTGATACTACATGATTATATATTTTTTATCAAAATTAGAATATAAAATATGATTTATGAAGAATTCTGATATAAGAATAATATGAATTAACAATCTGACTATGTAAAGGACCCCACCAATGGAGGCATATATGTTGGTAATTGATTTATCCTGAGGGTTTATGTCGTCAGAGAGACCAGCGACAAACCGTCAGAGAGACCAGCGATTTCGAAAGACTTTGCTGTCAGATGATTCGCAGCTCACCGCAAGAAGATACGTGATGTTATGATCCTGCCACAGAAAAAATATGGTCATAGCTCATGGTTGACGAAAAGAACTTAAGAATGAAAGAAATTAAAATCTCGAAAGAAACTTAAATTTTTTTTAAAAAAATAAATTTGGCATGAATTAGGTTACATAATTGAAATTGATTTCGAATTAATGAATTCTATATGCTTATTTTTATAAATAATTATTTATTTTAATGCCTAGTAAAATCTGTTGAAAGTAATCATTGCTTACTGGACTATCTAGTGTTGGAAAATATGTCCTAAAGCCAATTATCTAAGTGGTAGATGATTGGAATTAGTATATGAATTATCTAATAATAATAGTTATTTGGCAGATTCATCATAAAAGTTCTATCTTCCTTAAATGAACTCTTAAATTATGATGAAGTCTTTAAAACCATAATCAATCGATAAAGAAAGATTTATCGGATGGTTCTTAAATTATTCACGATCAAATGATAAGTTATTAATAAGGATGATAACTTATCAAGTGTAGGTCGCTGTATGCCATATGCGTTGGTTGTCTTCGTAACCAAGTGGTGTGGAGACACTGGTATGGCATCCAGATGAGATGTAGGAGTACATCTGTATTGAACGTGACCAATGTAACACTCTACTATCAAGAGTAGTTAGCTAAGACCAATGGGTATAAGTGTCCCTCCGACTTGAGATCACCATGGTGACTTGCAAGCAACTCACTGTGCTTTGATGTCGGATTGCCTGTATTTTTAATATAGGTTTGAAAGATTTTTGGGTACAGTCAAGTACTTGTGAAGTCGATGTGTGAGTCAAGATGAGATTAACCACTCCTGATTAATTTCAGAAAAAGAATGTCTCGCTGTGTTTCAATTTAGCAAAACCTAGGCCTGGATAATCCTCGTGAGGAGTCACGAAATTTGTAAAATTTTGAGACACAATAGAGATGACTTGTATGAGTGATTGACAGCATACTCGAAGTCATCTTAAGCATTATTAATCAAAAGGATGAATTATATGGTAACCATGGATCAGGGTTCTTAGAATGTTGCTTTGCATACATTTGATCTATTTGGACGTCGAAAATCATTGCTAGATGGTTACTTCGACTGGTATAGAAATTGATTTCTGTGCTACCAGCTTAGGTTCGAACCTATAGGATCACACACACAAGAGGTTGTAACCTAATCAGATGGTTAATCGACGATTGAGAATCATTCTAAGGTTAAACAATCAATGTGATTGATGTTTGATCTAATGCAAGTGTTCCAGGAGGATCATTAGCAATTGGATTGCTAAGTGGCTCAATCTGATTGAGCAATTGGGCTGAGATCAAGTCTAATTGAATATGATTCAATTAGAATTAGTTTAAATTTAATTGGATTAAGTCTAATTGATTTATTGGATAAGCCAGTTGCAAGGGAGAATAAGTCCCTGTTTGACTAGGACTTGTATGCATCTAATTCTTAATTAAGTTAGGATTTAAATTAAATATAATTTAATCTAATTTAATTAAACTCCTAGTTGGACTAGGATTCCATCTTCTCTTGTGCCACCTAAGAAAATCAAAGCCCACACCCATTAATTAATTTTAGATAATTTTTTTATGATTTCTACATCTAAGGGAAGTAATCTCATACCACTTATTTTAAAGATTTAAATCAGATTTAATCTGGTTCAATATAAAAATTAATTTAGTTCATTGTGGAAAGTGGTTTAGCCTATTTCTCTTTTTGAAAGAGTCCCTCTTCACAAGGACTCTTTCCTCCCTCTCTTGCGCCAACTTTCCCCATGTTTATCTTTTTTTTTGTTGCCCCTTTTGTGGTTATTTTCATGCTATCCACAAAATAAATGAGATAGGGGGCGTCCAAGAGTTGGACGCCCCAAGGACTCCTTGTTAGACTAGGTCTTATGACCTAATCTGCCATATAAAAGGAGGCCGCCCCATATGCCATGAAATAGGAGTCAAAAATTCATGAAAAATTGAGAGAATTACCAGAGGAGAATGAGGAAGACCTGAGAGGTTTTAGACACTAAAATCCATGGAGGAGAGTCCTCTAACAAGAGATCAAAAGTTGATGTCTTGTAGAGAAGAAAGATAAAAGAAAGATTATCTTCTTTTATTGGTTTTCTTTCATATTTTTTTCTCTTTGTTTTTGTATTTTTATGTGATAAAAATATGAGAGAGAAAGAAGAATTACATAGGTGGTTTGAGGTACCAAAATTCTTGGAGGAAAGTCTTCAATCAAGAGATCAAAGGTTGATGTCTTGTAGAGAGAAAGGTAAGAGAGAAGATTGTCTTCTCTTATTATTTTTTTCTTTCATATTAATATCTCTTTATTTTATATCTTTTTATATGATAAAAAATCTGAAAGAGAAAGAGGAATGGCGTGGTGAATTCATGCTCCAAAGAGTTGGAGCATGGTGATCTTATTTTGGACATGATATGATTATGTTCTGATGGAAGAAGAAGAAGAAAAGAAGGTCGTTTCTTAAAGTTTCTTTTAGAATCCTTCTTCTCCATAAATCATGAGATTTTTCTATGAGAAAAATTAGATATCATAAGATCTAAAAACTAAAAAAATATCAAGAGAAGAAGGTCTTCTCATGTCTTAGCATAGAGATATTTTTATGATATCAATTGTTGATGTACTGAAGGAGAAGATCTGTCTTCTCTTAGGATCCTTTTCTATTAAATATTAATTTTGATTTTAGGAAGGTCAAAAGGTTTAACTTCTTCCTTATTCCTCCTTATATTCTTCATCTCTTGAAATGTCCAAGAGATCCGAAGAATATTTTTTAGATTAACCATCCGGAGAGATCTGCAACAAGCTAACACTTCGAGTGGATCTTCGTTCGATGGACCTTCGATTTTGTTGCAGCCTCGTGTGGATCACCTGTAGAGGTCGGACGCATGTGCGGCTCCAAAGGCAATAAAAAAAATCAATCATAGAGTTCTCGACCTGCGTGAAGGTAAGAGATCTGATCTCTTCTTTTATCTAGATGTGATCTAAGTTTTAGATCTAAAAATATTTTAGATCTAGGGTATTGATTTGATCAATACCAAATTTTTTATTTTTTGATTTATAAATACAATATGACATGCTATAGATCCTAATTGTAGGGTTTAGTAATTTGATTACATGCATTTATAGATTAAATTATTTAATTTACATGTTTCGATGCGTTATATTTCAAAAAAATTTTGAAATTTACGCATGAAATCCTGCACCTTATCCAACAGTCTAGCTCATTACCTCCTATTTTACTATTTTTATAGATGTTGAAAAATTAAGATGATACAAGATATGAATGGAAGAGTGATTAGAAGTAGAATCTTTATACTTTTATTTTAAGTTGAAAGTCTTATTGAATTTGATGTAAGGCTATGAGTTATTATTAAATTTATTGAGATATTAAAAAAAAAATTAGATCGTTATATTTTAAATTTAAATTATTGACTAATTATTTCACTGTGAAGTATTGATATCATGATAAGATGCCTTGCATGCTTATGGAAAGAGTTTCCTATGAGTATGCGGTAGTTGCCATAATCCTCGATTCACAATCTCGGATCGCGTGCGTAACAATTAAGATAGTATTAAAGTATTAGTGGATGAACTATAACATATAGAATCAAATATAGAATAAGTGTTAGTAGATAGACACTAGAGATATTATGGTATAGATCTTTGATGATTGTAGTGTAAGAAATTTTTATAATTTTTTGTTAAACATTGAGATTATGTATGAAAAAATCATAAGAGATTATGATATATAGAATTTGAAATATGATGGATAATCTATGGATCATGATATGATTAATTAGATTTTGATCGAAAGTAATTACAAAAGAATTGACATAAAATTTTATTGTGCATTGTGGTTATTAATTTGATCATTGATTATTCAAGTGAATCGTAAGCTCAAATTCGATACAAGAATAATACTATGATATTACTTCTAGTTGAAAAGTTGACTATTATTGATAAAATAAAGATTTGATGATAAAATATTATTTCAGGATGGATTAAGAAAGTCTTTTATGATGCTTGATTAGAATATTTATCGAAATTGAATTTGGTATGTGGATCATATATAAAGTGGCATATTAAGATGAATGCATATTTGAGAGTATTGCAAAGAAGTCTATTTTTATTGATGAAATCGATTATGAGATTATAGGATATTCATTGTGCTGGAATCTTTAATTATCATCTTTAGATCTAAATAATAGATTTTATTTATGTTTTTTGGAGACTACATGATGTGTATAAAATTTTAATTTAAAAATTTTGTATCTAAGTTGATCAAAAGATTTTTTGATATTATTGTTGAGATTATTAATAAAAAATTGATATCTTTAGATTAAGATAAAAGATCTGATTTATATTTATTCGAGATTATGGATTTCATATGAATTTGTAATTTAAAATTTTTGGATTTAGAAATTGATATGAAGTTCTTTTATTTTTGTTAATGAGGTCTCTGATTGAATCTATTAAGTAGAGAATTAATTTTTTTGAGGCTTGTATGATTGTTACAAAAGGATACTTGATAGATATTGAAGATCCTGATGACAGAAACTTAAGAAAAGATAATGATTTGAAATTCATATATATTTTGATTATATCCTAACTCAATGGAGCATCGAAGAATTTTCTCGTTGATTTGACTTATAAAGATTTTGATTTGAAATTATCGAATTGAATTGATATAAAAATTAAGATTTGATTCATACTGATTATAGTAGACCTATATGATAGTTTTAAATATGATATTGGACTCAAAGGTTAATCAAGATTATTGTATACCAGCAAAAGTAGAAATGAGAATAGGAAGTAAATCTTTGGCTTCAATTAAAATTTGAGATTTTAGATCTTTTTCATTGATAAGATAAAGAAATAATTTGATCAAAATTTTTTTTGATGAACTTAAAAATTTTGATTGCTAGAATAGAGTGCGCAGTGGAAGCATGGTGATCTGGATTACTTTGAGTAAGTCAGGAATATTGACTCTTTGAGTTAAAGAATCATGATAAATGATATGATTTGATACAAAAAATTTATTGATATTAGAAAGAATAATATTTTTTTTAAAAAAAATTGGATATCCTTAATGTGATTTTTAAAAGTAGTGCTTCCACCTACTATGCTATAAAAATAATTAGCATCCTAATTCTAGAATGAGTGGACCCTTAATTTTTGATTTTTGATTTAGAATATTTAGAGATAATTTTTTTTATCTTAGAATTGAATTGAATAATTCTCTATTCATTAGAAAGAATTTGAGATTGTTTATCGAATAATAATTTTGATCTTAGATTTTCATACTCAAAAGTTTATCTATGGAGAATGTGATAAAATTTATTTATGATCTTGTGTTAAATTGATTAAATCATAAGCAGTTAAGAATTTTTGGTGAAAAATTTGATATCCTTATCTAGAATTGAGAGATTAATTTCGATGATCAGAAATAGTGATATTGATTCTAATCAACATTGATGATATTGATCTTCATGAAATGACTTAATAATGAAGTTACATCGAGAATTAAAATATCAAAAATTCGAGAATGAGATTGAAATGATAAATCTTCAACCTTTGAAAGTATGAATAAGAAAAAATATTTTTGAATTTTGATTGATTGAGATGTCATTGTATGATTCACATAAGTATGTTTTTCTATCTTATGATGGGTTGATTAATTAAGAGTGGTTAGTATTTTGAGAAAAAAAATGATGATGATGAATGAAATTCTTATTCAAAAATTAAGATATTAATTTTCTTCTATTTACAAGAGATAAGTTTGATTTTGATCTAGTCATGAGGTATTAAACATTATTTTACAAGAAATGAGAGCATGATTTTAAAATTTTAAAATATTAAAAATCTTTGAGATGTTGATTTTGATAATAAGAAATGAATGATTCTGTTTCAGATCGATATTTAATGTATTGATTTTTTTCTTATGAAATGATTTAAGAATGAATTTATATCAAGAATTAGAATATTGAAATATTTGAGAATGAGATTCAAGTAAGAAACTATGAAGACTCAAGAAAGAAAAATTTTGATGATGAAATTTCTTTTAGAGGGAAAGAATGTCATGGTCCGGCTCATTGGGCCTTCAACCCAACCTAATACATAAACGAAAAAAAAAAAAAGAAGAAACAGAGGAGAAGACTCCCAAAGGGAGGAGCCTTCTTCCTCCTCTCACCGACTCCCAATCGGAGTCGGAAAGAGGCCCCCTCTGGCTCTATTTAAGGAGGGGATCCCTCCTCTCTCCCTCTTACCAAAAATTCTGAAGTTGTCAGTGGCAATCATCGAAAAATCATCGCGGAAGACCGACTCTATGCCCGTCCAATTTTCTCGCCAGAAAGCCTCGCCGGCGTCGAAGGTAAGCATCCTCCCCTTCCTCTCTTCTCCTCCTTTCTTCCTGTGCCGGTGTGCACACTAACCGGCGATCGGAGTCGTCGGATTTCTTTGAGAAAGGGGTTTCGATTTTGTTTGGGTGCCGTTGGTCACCGCCGGCCACCAGATTTGTGTTTCCTTGGACGGTGGGTTGTCGCCCTCCTGTCGATGGCCACCCCCATGTTGGCTATGCCATCGATCGGCTGACTAATCGAGGGGACTGTGAGGTCCCCTGTTTCGGCCCAAGTTAAGCCGTGGGAAGAAGAAAAGAAAAAGAAGAAGAAGAAAGAAAAGAAAAGAAAAAAAAGAAAAGAAAAAGAAAAAAAAAGAAAAAGAAGAAGAAAAATAGAAAAAAATATAGACGCTCTGCTTTCTCTCTCTCCCTATTTTCTTCTCTCTACTTTCTCTTTCTCTCTCTAATCTCTCTCTACTTTTTCTCTTTAGGTTATTTCTCTCTTCTAAGATTTTTTTAAAATTTTGAGAAGAATGATGATGAATTTAAATGATTCTAGTAATGGATTTTTGATCTGTGATCGTCGGATGGTACACCGGCACCCACTTTGATCAGATCAGGTATCTTTTAGATTTTATTTTTTATGATTTTATTAAATTATTCATATAATAATTTTAGCATGATTTGATCTGATCAATCGGATTTATTGAATCATATCGTCTGAAGAGTCCAAGATAAATTTTTCTCTAAAATTTTTTCTCTCTAAAATTTTTTCTCTCTCTTGATTGATTTATCAATAATTTTTTTTTAATATTTTTGATCTGATGAAAAATTTTGATCTATGATTGTCAGACAACGTACTGGCACCCACCTTGATCAGATCAAATATCTTTAGATTTTATCACCCATGATTCTATTGAATTATCCATGTGGTAATTTCAGCATGATTTGATTAATTTATCTTGATCTGATCAATCGAATTTGTTGAACCGTATCATCTAATTAGTACAGATTTATTTTCATAAATTTCTCTCTCTAGAATTTATATCTCTCTAGAAGTTTATTTTTTTAGAATCTATCAAGAAAATAAATTTTATTTTGATGAGTTTGAGTGATGATGAGTTTAAATGATTCTAATGAAAGCATCATGATCCATGGTTGTCAGGTAGTATGCCAGCACCTTGATCAGACCATGAATCCTTAGATTTGATCATCCATGATCCTGATTTAGCCATGACTTGATTAGATCATGTTGATTTCATCAATCGAGATATTAGACCAATCATAATGATGGATTGTGTCACCTAATCAATTCGAATTGTACCTAATGAATTCTTTCTCCTCTGATTTTCTCTCTCTACTTGATTTTATGAAACCAATGAAGAAACCTCGGTCCTATCACTTTAAATCTGATTTGATTTGATAGTCAAACTTTGGATCGTTTATGTCCTAATTAGATTTTGAGTAGATGAAATTAGATGATCGGACCCAATCTAAACCGTTGAAATATGGTATTCGTATTCTTTTTGATTATTAAATTTGATCTCGTATAGATATCATTGACACTTGATAATCGGATATTGTGATATGATTTATGAATCGAAAAATTTTGAAAAAAAATTTATAGAATTATATGGATTTATTGGAATGCGTTCGAGGTAAGTAATGTTTCATTTTTTCTAGATTTATCGATAAATTATAATGTATTTTTCTAATATGATTTGTGAAACAATGCATAAATTGGATGAATGATATTTTATTATGAAAATATAATATTTTGATATATTATAATGAAGCATGATTGAATATATTAATTTCATGATGCATTATATTGATTGATTTTGATTTTATATGATTATATATTTTTTTATCAAAATTAAAATATGAAACACGATTTATGAAGAATTCTGATATAAGAACAATATGAATTGACAATCTGACTATGTAAAGGACCCCATCAATGAGGGCATATACGTTGGCAATTGATTTGTCCTAAGAGTTTATGTCGCCAGAGAGACCAGCGACAAACCGTCAGAGAGACCAACGGTTTCGAAGGACTTTGCTGTCAGATGATTCGCAGCTCACCGCAAGAAGATACGCAGTGTTATGATCCTGCTACAGGAAAAATATGATTATAGCTCATGGCTGAGGAAAAGAACTTAAGAATGAAAGAAATTGAAATTTCGAAAGAAACTCGAATTTTTAAAAAAAAATGAATTTGGCATGAATTAGGTTACATAATTGAAATTGATTTCGAATTGATGAACTCTATATGCATATTTTCTATAAATAATTATTTATTTTAATGCCTGATAAAATCTGTTGAAAGTGATCATTACTTACTGGGCTATCTAGCTCATTACCTTCTATTTTACTATTTTTACAGATGTTGAGGAATTAAGATGATACAAAATATGAATGGAAGAGTGATTAGAAGCAGAATCTTCATACTTTTATTTTAGGTTGAAAGTCTTATTGAATTTGATGTAAAACCTATGAATCATTTTTAAATTTATTGAGATATTAAAGAAGAAATTTAGATCGTTATATTTTGAATTTAAATTATTGACTAATTGTTCCGCTGTGGAGCATTGATATCGTGATAAGATGCCTTGCATGCTTATAGAAAAAAATTTCTATGAGTATACGGCGGTTGCCATGATCTTCGATTCATAATCTCGGATCGGAGACATGACAATAAATATATTATTTTTATGAAAAATATAATTAATAGAAAAAGATATTAAAAATTTATTTTTAATAATATTTTTAAAAAATAATAATTTATAGTATCCTTAAAATTAGGAGGTATATAAATATAAAAAGTCATAAAAAAGAGGTACACAAATGGAGCTTTTTGTAGGCAAATACTTCGTGAGGAGTCAAAATCATGGATGAGGAGTTCAAACAATTTTTCTTATAATAATTAAATATAATATGTGTGATACCATCTCCTCGATATCCTCTTGATTATTGCTATATGTGGATTATATTTCGCAAATCAAATTCCAATATTATATGCATGGCTTTAGCAAATATTTTTTTTTCCTAGTTTTCAGAAAAAAAAAAAAAATCTGTTCTCATCTCAAATCCAACCTATCCCCAGCAGCCTCTTGTTCTCAACCTTGACCTCTTTTTCAACTTTTTTTATTTTTTGTGAGTCACCAGCCTCGATGCATTTATAATATATTTAAAATAGTCCTACATATTTGACATCACTGTTTAAATTTTAGTTATAACTGAAACTGAATTTGGCTTTGGCAAATGAGATATAAAATACACATAAATTTAAATTACCTAACCCCTGAGCCATCGGGGGCATGGGGCATATATCAGTTCAATTAAATTAAAAAATATATATATATATATATAATAGATGAGATCACAACTTTTCATTAAATATTTTCATCTTTTTTCAATTATCAGATCCCGCAAAATCATAAACAAGCAAATTATTTATAAACTAACTCAAATTTAGCTCGCTTAATTAAAAAATGAGCTAGAGCTAAAATTAACCTATTTACGTTTGACACGAATTAACTGGAAATACTAATTTACAAATATTTATATATTATTATTTAATTATTATATATATAAATAATTATAAAATAATTATTTATTTTAAATTAATATATCATGCCAAATATAATAAATTTTGATAATAAAATCAAAATATATTAAAATTATTATTTTAAATTATATAAATAAAAATTTACAATAATTCCACACTGCTGGGTTTTGATAAACAACTCGATGTCTGCTCCATCTGTTAAACGGGCGTGTTTGGCTCGTTTCCTCCCCTATTTATAGTAGGAGACCACCGAATCTCTCTCGTGTCCCCCCACGCCTCTAAAGGAAACAAGCGAACGCGAGGAGGCGATCCAATCCCTAAACCCTAGGTCCGTGAGGCTCGCCGAAACCCTAACCACACCACCATGATCTACGATGTCAACTCCCCCCTCTTCCGCTCCTTCCTCAGCCAGAAGGGCGCCGCCGCCTCCGAGAAGCGGTACTCTCTTTATCCCCCTCCCCCCTCCATCTCTCCCTATCACAATCTTTGTTGTTTGAATAATTCCCATCGAAGGAATTTAGAAGCACCGATCTTATTGATTAGATTCTTAACCCGCAACAACGATTTCTCTTCATTCCTTTAGATTTGTTCTTTCACTGATTAGAAGACCTAGATCATGGATACTATGCTTTTTTCTATTTCGTTGCTTTGATTTCTAAAAGGATATCTTTTATTTGCCAAAATTAAGTTCCCTTTTCAGAAAATAGAAGTCTTTTTATTTCCTTCTTTCGCATTTGTTAAGCCAAGCTGTATAGGTTTGAGGGACGGAAGAAGGGGGTGAAAAATTAGAGTTTTTGATGTCGCTTATGTTGTGGCTTTATCTCGATCAAATTGTCATGCTCTCCATCTTTTCTTGAAAGGTTAATGAGGTGTTAAAGATGCTCAAAGGAGGTATTGTAGTTGCTATGATTTTTGTGTTTGAAGTTATGCTGTAAAGGAGCAAGCAGTAGCTCGAGAGAAAAGCTTATGCGAATATTTGGGAGGAAAAAAAAGGATGTATGCTAAAACTCTTGCTGGGAAAGCACCTTCCTTTGATAACAAAGGAGTGGAATTGGTTAGATGAGTATGGTGAAGAAGGCTACGGTCTAGAGTTGATGCAGCAAAAAGCAGGAATGAGCATATAAGTAGATTTATAGACGTGACAATGCTTTACCACTCTGGCTTGTAAGGTAGTGAGTGCTGAAGAGGTTCTAGTGGGTGTTGGAAAAAACTGATGTAGAAAATATTGCTTGAGATATACTTGAATGTAGTAGCATCAAACTGTAACCATTGGCTATTTCATTATTTTTGTTAGTTCATTGTCTCATTTCATGAAGATAGTGACTTTTGGGTGAATCTTGGTGATGAAAAAGTGTCATCAATGGAAGTTGCGTATTTAGAAAAAAATGGAGAATACCATCCATGAGAGGCAATGGATTTGTACCTTGAATATTCAAATGCTTAGATAAAGATGTGATGGATGCACTCAATAAATTACTATTGAGATTGGCGTTATATATATATATATATATATATATATATATATATATATATATATGTATGTATATATATATATATATATATATATATATATATATATATATATATGTATGTATGTATATATATATGTATGTATATATATATGTATGTATATGTATGTATGTATATATATATGTATGTATATATATGTATGTATGTATATGTATGTATGTATGTATATGTATATGTATATGTATGTATGTATATGTATATATGTATATGGTATATAATGAAGCTATACCCTCATATAAATCTTGAACCATGGTATAATAAGTAAACGGCTTCTTATGTCATTTTCTTGCTTGTCAACCTACGTATTTGTTAAGTACTAATCTGTGATGAATATTCATGAATATCACATACGATATTAATCAAACATCTAGAAGTAGCTTTCAAACATCATCTAGGGTTGTAAGCTTATGATTATCATAGGCCCATCCAAAAACATTCATCTCTGATAACTTTTTCAAGATTATACATGTTCTCTTCAATTGTTGCTTCTGGTCTCTAATTTCGTCCACTTAGTTTTGTTGTTGGAACCTTGGCATTCATTCACAATGTTGTGACATGCATCTTATTCGATCCATTTTGTGCTTGATATCTTGGAGAATTATGTTGACTTATTAAAGAAACTAGACTAGCCTTTTGCATGTGTTCGATTGGGCTCTATTTTTTTTTTTTTTTTTTGCTTCACCAAAAATTAATGCAGTAGTTCATGGCAATGTGAGGAATGCTTAACAAGCACTCGTGGAAAAAAATGTCACTGATTTGAAATGTCTATAAATAAATTCATTAACATCATTTGTAAATGCATCGATATGTATCAGAGGAATGGGTCTAAATTTGCACATGTTGCATTCATCCATTTTGTCCTCGGCACATTGGAGAAGTATGTTGACTTAGTAAAGAAAATAGATGAGCCTTTTGCATGTGCTCCACTGGGCTCTATTCTTCTTTTTTTTTTTGGCACCTAAAATTGATGCAATAGTTCATGGCCATGTGGGGAACGCTTAACAAGCAATCATGGAAAAGAATGTCACTAATTTGAAATGTCCATGAATATGTCTATTAACATAGCTTTTAAATGCATCAAGAAGTATTAGAGGAATGGATCTAAATTCACATATATTGCATTCATCCATCTTATGTTCACAAATCCACTCCATGCTCAAAAGAAAAAGCGACTCGAAAGATTGGAAAGTAAAACAATAATTAAGAAGCTCAAATTCACCAATCAATTCTACTCTAATCAAATCTTGTTTCAATAATAAGCAACTGAAACAACCAAACAGAAGTAAAAGGACTGTACCTTTCTAGTAAAAGTTGAACTTCTAACACAAATAAGATAACGAAAGCAACCACAAATCTCAAACATTTTCAATTATATAAATTCAAAACCCTCAATTTCAACATTAGCAAATAGGAGAAACAAAACGATCTCAGAGGGAAAAAGTAGGACAGAACTGAAGAAATAAACCAACATCATCTCCTCTGGTTAAACAGACTAGATGACTTATTGCAAAGAAGCCAGTGGACTGAGAGCTTCCTAGGGATCCACCATATGATGGGGGCAAGAGGTAAGAAAAGATTAGAGAAGACCTACTTCCTAGTATTTAGAGTGAAAGAAGAAGTGGAAGAAGGGAGAGGCTAAATACTTGGTAGACGGGAAATGATGGGACGAGGGAGAGGCTGGTGGAGTCTCAGAAATCCTCTCCTCTTTAAGGGAGAGGAGGTCAATGCCTTCTCCATGGGCTGCCATAGCTATGACCTTTGAGAGAGAAGGGGGGAATGCATCCACCATTATCAGCTTTAGTGCTTGCACTGTCATGGATGGTGGAGGCCATCAGTGCTGTTTCCATGGCCATGGTTGGTGGAGACCATGATTGGTTGGGGAAGATAGAAAGCATGGAGGACCCGTTGGGCCTGGTGATAGTTGGGCCCGATGAATGCTAGAATTCATTTTATGCCACTCTTAGTGAAGTATTTAGTCTATTCAGGATCATTTCCATACTCCAGATTCAGGACCCAAGCACCTCCATGAAGTTTTATCCAATGCACACTAATGATACGCTGGTATTCTTCGGCATCCAAGCTGGGCCTAAATGTAAAGTTGAACTGCATTGTGATGGATGTCTAGAAGAAGATTTTTTTTTCTGCACGTAACCTGTATAGCTACGCTCAAATGCCTTTAAACGTTGTTTGAATGTCCTGAATTTGATATCTTGACATGATCTCCTCTCTAGTAGTTTTTGATTGGGAATTTATTGCTTTCTTGGTAATAGGAAAGCTGAAGAGCAGAAGCCGAAGGAGCAGAAGCCAAAGGCAAGCGAGAACAAGCCTGTGATGACGGAATGACAGTAATTTGAGCAAATGAGCGTACTGCATTGGAACACTCGATTAAACAAGGACTGTATTGCTTATCTTGGTCTATATTGCCACACTGGATTCTGATGTGTGTACCTCATTTATCTGAACCAGCATAACTACTTAAATATCGCACTTTGGAAGTTGTGCATTTAGCATGTTGTTGCAAGGTTGTCCCGCATCTTCATGGAATGGTAGTTTTTCATGTTCTGTAAGTATTTACACTCCTATATCTCTTTGACTGTGACCCAGCTAGGAAGTTTATTGCAGAAAGAGAGAGGTGGAGGAAGCCATCACAAAGTATAACCAGAAAGAATGCGACAAAGCTGCCACCAGTAATCCATGTCTTAGTTCAAAAACTTAGAAATTTTTACTTTCAATGTTTATCTTGATCAGAGAAAATTATACGAAATCTGACCTGATGACGTACTGCAATCTCATTTTTATGGAGAACAAAAATTAGCCATACTGACTCAGAGGGAAGGGCCAACCAGAGTTAACGATAAATTTCTGGAAGATGTAACGCCGTCTAAAAGTATTTAAAGTTTGCATCGTTCTGGGCCTAACTTTGCCCTTGTCTATGCTGGGCTATTTCCATTCTGACAAGTTTGTAGCGGCATAATGTCCCTACGGTGGCGTTTGATATTGGGTAACCTATCAAAGATCAAAGGTGATATGGGTAAACGTGATAAGGTTATTGTATTGATTGCATTATGATAATCATAAGTGGCAGTGATTTCAAATTATTTATACTTTTCAAATCATCGCAATCTATTTTTTTTATGGTGATATTTTTTCGCACGTATATGCGATATTATTTATCCATGCCAGGTGAGTAGTTGGGACATCTTTTTCACAATAAAATCTTTCCTTCATCGTAACATATCTTTTTTTTCGTTGCGACATTTTTTTGCATGTAATCTATTAGATATCTTTCTAAATTTTTTCTATCCTAATCTTCAATCTCAACTTCAAAACTTTGTTGAGAGTGTGACTGAAAACGGTGATTTTATTTCTTCAATTCAATCACGGTAAGGTAATCTCAATTTCTCAATCCAATCACGGTAATCTGAGGTTTTCCTCTTCTTCTTTCTCTCCGTTGTTATTTTTTCTCTTTTCATCTGAGATTTGTCAGAAATATTTTTAATATTATATGGTCAGTGATCTTGGATTCCCATAGTATACCAAACAAGTACTTATACATATTCAGGGATTTTTAACCACTGGAGTATGGTCAATCAAATATAATGATCTTAGATCATTAGATTAGATCATCCCAAGATTTGGATCACCAGTGATCCTAAATTAATATGATGATCCATTTGGATCACCAAATACTCTCTAAGATTGGATAGCCTTTAACTGGAGAGCAGTTCTATCGGAACCCTTCTCAGGTGGTCTCTGCTATTTTGACAAGGATCACAATGATGGTTCTTGCACTTGGAGGCTTGAAAGATCTTGGAGTTTTTATTTATTGCAAACATATTCTTCGGATGAAATGAATATATTATGGAATAGTTTTATGATATTATCATCGGTAATATGAAGGGACCTACATAATTTTCTTAATGTCAGTTTTCTTTATTTGATATGCACAATTATGATTTGTAGCCTGTATAATTTCCCTGTAAAATTCTTCTCTCAATATGTGTGTTGCTATTATAAATCATAAGTTAGCAACAAAAAAAAAAAGGTGGGCTGGCCTACCTCAGTTTTGATTGAGTTTATGGGAATACATATAAGATGAGGTGATAAGACGGGAGCTATCAGTGACACAAGATACCCTAGACATCATTCAGATAGTAGATGGTTGAAAGATGGCAAACAGAATCAAAGTATATGTACTAATTGGCTGTATACTAGCAGAATTCCATGATGCTGAACTCAACAATGTAGCTGCAGACTATCTCCTGACGACTACCGTTCAAATGCCAATCATTTAACAGGGCATCTTCAACTGTTTCCTGAATTAATGTCTAACTAGAAACATGTAGTTTTCTTTCTACATATTGACATAAGAACAAGGATACATACAGATCTTACAAACAAGGCAATAAGAATCCAAGAATGAAAAGTCATCAAGAAAATATTTGGTAGCCAAAAAAAAAAAAGAGCAGAATTCCCTAGTTTTCATCCATGGGTCAAGTCTCCAATGAAAAATGTAGAGGCAGATACAGTCCTTCAAGGAACCTATGCTTTAGGACCGCACCATGGTCCTTGGGAAATGTAATGGCATGTCAAGAGTCACAGTGAAGTTTATCCCAATGAGAACTATTGTTTGAGTTGGCCTTTCCAACTGAACAAAACAGAATTCCCTCATTCTTCTGAAAAATTATAGCCAGGTCCTTTCTCTGTGCTCCACAAATATGGTCAGAAAAGATACCAGATTCATCTCCGTCTTACAAAAATTTCATGGGCTGTCTCATGAGAGTTTCAATTCAAAAATACGAGCCTTGAAGTGTTACTTGACAGACGACAACCTTGACCAAAGAAGGAGAAGAGTCTTTGCTGGTTCACAATTCCTACGAGTTGCTCAAAGCTGGAGGTTCTGTGGTTGAACTGTTACCCATATCTTTTGTCTTGTGAAGAAGGAAAGTTCCCGAAAGAATGGTAATGAACCCACATATTTCAGTCACAATCTGTGATGCATTCTGTGAGTTCCAGTCCTGGTTCATAACATAGTAAATCAGGATACAGAAATATGGAAGTAAGATTAATACTATGAAAAGATGCAGCTTTAGTAAACGACAGTTGTTGCTGAAAGTCTGGAACCAAGTCCAATTTTTACTAGGACATGGCATGTTGAGTGTAAGGCTGAACTGAAAAGCAACAAGGAATGCTGAAACCACATGATAAAGACAGGTTGACATTTTCAAAGAAACTAATGTCATGCATCAGTTTATCTATGAATGAATCACTAAATCTAGAAGCACTCATGGACAGTTATCAGCACAGCCACTAACGTAATCAACCCAATCAGCCAGCTCAAGCCAGATAATCATTGCATTGTTCAACTTGGGAGCTTGAAAGGTACTCTCAAAATTTTGATTAGTGACAGAACGTCATGTTTACATGTGGTGAAACCTATTCAGGAATTTTACAGTTTTTTCGCCATTCACATCAAAGAATTTGGTTATCAAACATTAATGTTTAGTGTTGGAACCTTAATTTCTGAATTGACAACTGGAGGAGTTTAACAGGTAAGGAAAGAAGTGGCCACATGCCAATCCTTTTCTTCAACATGGCAACCGTCCAGTCCTGATAGTGTTATGTGCTATTGACATAGGACAGAGCAAGCTCTGATACCAAATTGACACAGGATGGGCTCGAGGGGCAGGGAGAATAGGGTGCTCTGATACCAAATTGACATAGGATAGGAGGAGGAGGGAGAATGAGAGGAGGAAGGAGGAGGAGAAGGTTAAGAGAGAGCGTGCAACTTAATATCCTGTATTCTGAACTCTCAGTCATACAAACTGTATTCTCAATTAACACAGCAATGAGTTTATGTAGACAACCCCAAATCTTAATTAAAGTCCACATGGAAATAGAATTCTGGAATCTTAAAATTCTGGTCCTAAAGTCTACATAAAATAATTTCGAATTCCCAAATTAAATAAATTTTTCTAACTTCTGTATTTGTGCATATCAAAAGTGTGCCTGGATTTCTCATTAGATGGTCTTCCATCAACTATGCTCTGTTAGCCATTTTTCTCCACCTTCATTTGTGAACATTAATTCTTGCTGCACTTTTTCCCCCAATTCTATTGATATATTTATTCTCTAATCATTTCCGGTCTGTTGATGATAATCTGAATAATTTTTTTCTGGTGAACATGATAAACTAAACATGAATCTGAACAGCATCTACAAACATTAGCACTGAATGCACATGATGCTACTATTATGCAACTATTAATGCTTGTCAAATGTAAACATAAGACAGAGAAAGCTATATGTTTACTAAATCACCTTGAACATGATCATGCTAGCAAAAATGGTGAGAATGGTAAACATCACATAGTAGACTGGAGATATTACAGCGGTATTGAAGGTGTCCAATGCCTGCATAGATGAGTTAAACAGTTATTAAAGTTCCTAGAATATATGTTGATCCCTGGAGACTCGCAATTATATCAAAAAAATGAGAAAAACATTGATAACTTTATGATGGCAATCTGAGTCCCATTTGTCTGGGATATGTACGTATAGGGGAATATTTAATGGACTTCATCACATGAAATATTGAGACATGAGAAATGATGCATTTGCATTACCCATGTTACCATGCATGATTTTTACAGATATGGAATATGGATTATGCATTTCATTGAGTTAGTGAAGTAGCTATGCCCAGGTAGTGTAAGATCCAGTTAGCAAAGGCTGAGTACTTAAAAAACAACTACCCAGGCCTAAGGAAGCCATCATGTAAAGCCCTCTTGGTCTTAATGACATCTTACCTTGGCTACAAATACTCACCATTTCTTTTGGGGGAAGGGGACTGCAAAGCAGGAAGAATTGAGGGCATCCTTTGGGAATATTCACAACAAAGACTTTTAAAGATTTAAGAGGTAACTCCCAAATGCCCTTCCCTCCATCCCAAACAAGACCCCAGAAGGACCCTAAATTTCCTAGGCTCTGCTTGGTTGCTGAGAAAGTGGGAGAAAAAGGTCATTAGAGGAGAAAATGACTTTCCAATGTTTTGAAGGGGATATTCATAAAGAAAATATTCAGCAACAATTACAGTTTATATTATTTCTAGCCACCGTATATTTTTTTTCCCCCTCACCAAAGTGTAGTGTTTTTGGTTAAGAAAGCTAAAAGCTAAGTCATCTCATTTGGATAAGACAACAAAAAACTTGCCCATAATAAGCCACCTCCTGCACAACCAAAATAACAAAAATGTTCTCCACAGCTTCTTTGCTTTTCCTAGTGCAACCAAACAACTAAAAATATCCCACTTTTATTTTTTATTCAAGAAAACTTCTATTTTTCGTTCACTTCCTCAGCAACCAAACAGAGCCTTAAAGTGAAGGGAATTCAAAATCTTTTATCAATTAATATAAAACAGATACCTCCAATTAGATCTGAGATGAATGCAAGAAGAAAGTGATAGGAGGGAGATTGGAAAAGAGAAATGGAAAGTGGATCAATTCTCGAAAGCTCAAGGTTTATTCAACAAAATAAAAGAATCTCTCTCTGTGCTGTGTGTAAATAGTTTACAATGAGAAGAACGAAAAAACACTCATAACTTTAAACTGTTGGATGGGATCATTTTAATTACAATTGAAAATAACTTGCAAATACCAGAATACAAAAAGATTCATCCAGTGTTTCACAAGCTAGGTTCAACCTGGTTTTGCACTTGTTTCTGTCATTCTCTTAATGAAGCCCCAACCTTTTTCTTTTTTTTTTTTTTTGGAAAAAAAAGATTGCCCAACTATTATAAGGCCCCTAACATGGCTCCTACCCAACCACAGAACCACAAGCAACATCCATAATATCACTCTCAATGGTCCTTCAAAGAGGTGTGGTTATGAACAAATTTAACTTCTTTCATCATCTTCTTTCCAAAGGAATATCTTCTGTGTTAATCTGTTCCTCTAAAATCTATCTCGACATATATCTCTTTTCCCAAAGTAGTTGTGAAGATAATATACAATATTTTCCTCTAGTGTCCTCACTCCTCAGGATTTTAATTTATTGAAATAAGGATTTCAATCAAGAGATCTTGACTCGTACAGTTGCAAATATGATTTTCCACTTGGCACATGATAAAAAGGGTACAATATTCTCCTTATATCAAATCTTCTGCAAATTGTCATCTCCCACGAATCTATTTCATTCTGAACTATTTATAGTAAACTTTAAGGGCAATAATACTGTCTTCCATGATTAAGGATATCCTAGAATTCAGTAGCATCTACATTATCAAAGAAATACTATTCTTTTGCTTCTTTCTAATTTTATCTCTATTATATTTTTCTTTACTTCTATAAACAATTCCAACAACATTTTGCCCCTAGAAAATGTCCATTCTCTGCAAACCATGTAGTTCCAAAGCTCTCATATTCCAAAAACATTTTCTACGACTTAGATGGTCTTAGGATACCCAACCCCATCAATTGCTGTTTAACTTTCATCGACACACTGCAACCACAAATATTTATGCAGCAACTCCACTTCATACAACCCACTATTTTTTTTTTTTTTTTTCATTTTTTCATCTAACTCCTCAGTTTTCTTTATGATAGAGTCCAGATACTGGAAAGGTCATTCTGGAGTGTCTCTTGGCAACCAGGTTTGACTAAGCCTCATTGTCATTTGGTGTCCAAAGAAATGGCATTTCATGAATTCTTAGTGAAAAACTGGGAAAAAAAAAACAGTTGATGTAGGTAGCTTTTATCTTCCAAAACCATTTACTTGAAACTCAGCAGTCACACTTATTATTTGAACAGTCATCAATTAGTGCTTTGTTTTACAAAAATTGCATAAACAACAAATCTTCTTTCTTTATACAATCAGTCACTTCATCTATGACAAGTGTTAATGGCTAAAGCCAACAGTCTAAACAACTTAGTAAACTACCAATTAGACTCTTGTATTGTAACATGGGAATTATTTACCAAAGTGGAGAATAAATGGCCAACGTGTTAGGTATCATTTTGCTCTGAATGAGCAAAATTAATCTTTGAAAATACCTTGCAGATTAGTGCATTCATGTTCACAACCACTGATTACCTTGTTTAGATAGTTCATCTGCACAAGACAGCAGATAATTACGACAACTGTGAAAAACCAAGTCTGAGGAAAGACAAATTGATTCATTCCTTCAAACGTAAGCTTTAGGCCAATACCCATAGCTTTTACACCCATAACCTGCACCAAGAACACTAATGAATAATTAGATGCCGAAAGCATGGATACATGCAGATTAAATTAGTATATGAAAGCTGCTGAACATACTGTTAGGGAACCCATGAGCGAGCATATTCCGACATATACTAGCAAATGTGTTTGACCATAACGTGGTGCCATTTGGATGATGAGTAAAATAACCAAGAACACGACCACAACACTATATGCAATAAAACCTGTAGAAACAAAGACCTAGTTGTTAGTTTAATATCTATGAAAGCACCAAGGTTTCTGCAGCTTGGGAGATACACATATACATAAGTACATGTATGGATCTATGTATGTATATGTATATTTGTATGTGTATGTGTATGCAGGTCATGTAGTGCATGAGAAATAATCAAATGCAAACCAAGTGATTTACATTCAATATTTCTAAAGCACAGGATGATTAATCATGGATAATATCAAGCACAAGATGTTTAAAAAAAAAAAAGCTTTTAGAAGACTTCAATATTTCCACGAGCTAACATTCAAGATATAAATCAAACTAATATAATGAATTTGACTGAAGAAGCGATATCAATCTCATAATATAATGAATTTGACGAATGCAAAAAGGATAAACTGACCGTACTGATGTGAAAAACATTTGGTATATATTTGCCAAATTACCTGGTTCAGTAGCAAGATCCCACACTTGTGTAACTGATTCAATATCCCTTTCTTTTGGGGCATGTAGAACAATACTAGTAGAACCCACCACGCAGAGAATGCAACCAAGAACCCCAAATATGTGCAGTTTTTCCTTCAGTATAAAATGAGCTAGCACTGCACTGCATGAAAGTAACTCTCAGTACAGAAACATTGTGTATTTCTGTTCTAAACATTTTCAGTCTCCTTCTGTTTCTGTACCTGACAATAATACTAAGAGCTCCCAACGGAGTTACAAGAATTGCCGGAGCAAATGCATAAGCAGCAAAGTTCGCTATCTCACCAATTATCACTAGAAAACAAAGATGAATTTATAATTTAAGTCACCACAGCTGTCAGAGTATGCTTACATGGCTTTGAGAAAATGAAGGCTACAAGAAGATATGATGTTGGGTGTTGAGAAATTTCTTCAATGATACAGTTGTATAGCATGGAAAGCCAAATTAAAAAGGTTTCTCATCCCAAAGTACAAATGCCTCTACATTACAAGTAAGCTGAAGCAAGATAATCTATTTCTGATAAGCAACTTCCTTAAAAGTCAAAAGAAAGAAGCGTACTTTAACTTTAAGAAAATTTTGTTGGCATGCATTATTAAATAGGCAAGATTCATCTCAAAGTGCCAAGTAATTGGACCACATATTATGCAAACAGAGATAATCTTTGAATTCATATGCCAAGCTGTCAATCTTGATGTGAGAAGATATCTTGCACTACTCTAAAGGATGTCAATCTGTCCCAGGGGCAAAAATTTTCTGCACCTTACCCTTGGACACATTAAGATAAAATTTGCCCCTCAGGGCTTGCCCACCTATAGGCCTATTGAACATCAACTCCAGAAGGCCCCTTGTTTGCTTCTTCTCTCCATGATATAAAGTCAAGATATTCTATTAGAAGTTAATTGCTCCTTTTCAATGCATTTACTTGGCAGCAAAATTGTTTTGGCTCCTGAGACCCTGACTACACAAGTCCACATTTCTCATCATGATCACAGGCTCCATAAGTCCAATGTGCTGAAAGATAAGATCATAGAAGTATACAAGAAGGATGGGTTCAATCAAGAGGGCAATATAATTTGATGGGCTGAGAACTAGAATGGTAGACTTCCTGGTCAAATTTGGGGGATGACGATCAGATTCAAATCCAGATCCTTAGTACCAGCATCCAAAGTCTTTACCAACTGCACTAGTTGACACCCTCAAGTCTAGAAGTAATATTATTGAGCACCAACAATGTACAGGCTTTATCTGTAAGCAGTATGACTTAACCTTTTATAACTAAAGCATGTTGGAACCCCACAACATATGATGACACAGCTAGGTCAAGTCCACTGCACCCAACCAACTGCATGGCACCACATCCAATTATATCCATACATTGCTCATGAAATAATAACAATGACAAGGGGTGGAGCTGCTTTAAATACAAACATGTGCTCTCTGAAGGTTTAAATCTTTGTCAACGTTCAATTCTCCGCCTGCACCTTAGAAGTTCTGATGCTTGAAGCTCTCCAACATTTGTCCCAACAAATAAACATTGATAACTGAAAGAAATCAGAAAGGGTGAAGAACTACACCTAAAACCATCTAAGCGGTCGATCATTGTTCAAGAACATGGAAAATTGGATGTATCAAACCCAAAAATTTTCTCTTTCAAATCATTTCACACTCGTGGCCCATGGACATATTTCAGAATCTTGTAGGCTTGCCACCTAAAAACATGGATTAAAATTTGCATTTACTACAGTTTGATAACATCACATTGATCTGACACCTGGTGTTGGAAAGCTAAAAGATTTGGCAAAGTTCATATAAGTATGCATTTATGTGTGTATATGTACACACGGTTGGGGGGTGGGGGAGGGGGTGAGGGGGTGGGGTGGGGGTGAGACCTAAACTTTTCTCTTGCCTCCTGGTATTCCACAGAGACTCCTGTTTCTCTAACTAATTAGCCACTCAGTCCAGTCATCAAGTGAATCCATGAGTGTCCACTGTGGGTTTGCAGCAAGATTGGTCATCATGAGCTCGTTAGTTGTCATGTGGACATAAACTCAATTGAGAAAAGCAAGGATCCATTGTCAGGAATTCAGAAATGGTTACTGAAATACCTAAGCACTAGCTTATATCTTTGGTGACAGGCTCGATGGACTTGCTTTCCATACCAGAGCATAAGGAAATTAGGTGGGAATCCATGGATCAGCTGAAGGACCATACCAGTCATTTCGAAGAATCATACGCTCTTTTTTACAGATAATAACGACATGGGGAGGTCAGAGCCCATACAGGCTTTGGAAGCAGACGGTATGCATGACATTGTGTGCAAGTTCCCCGGCTATCACTATAGACCAAAAATCTGAGTATTTAGAGACTGGTGCTTCTTTGACCCTTTAACAAAGGCTGTATATTCCAGATGAAGTTTATGCCTCTAGCTCTCAAGTGGGCACATTAACTCTTATGAATGCACATAGGCAGAGCAAGTTTATATCTAAACCCATGCCAACATGTCAAGTATGGGCCACCATAGCCAGCTGAACTGAAAGGATTTGAGTAAGACAGCACCTATCATGAATGAATTATTGACATCACATGGTGAATTTACATTAATGCTCTCATCTAATTTTAAGAGATGAGACTTGCTTCTGCATGAGATCCAAATGTAAAAAAAATATCTATAATGCATTATAACACATTTGCACATTCTATAGAGAAAGTAAATATTAGAATGATTTTTTTTGAAAAAAAAAAACGAAGAATTTTCAATAGTTTGCTTACTAGTAATCATTCCAGCCCACCACATTGGCTCATATAAGTATGAATACCCTCCTGATCCTGCAATGAAGAAAAAGCAAAATGTTGTCACCATTTTCATTCAGTCACATTTCTTCAATTATCTCCTATCTAAACAAAACAAACGTTTCCGAAAGCACCATGCCTGAAGATGAGCCCCAATACCGTAGTACCAAACCCCACAAAAAAAACATATAAAAATATCAGCTTTTTGACAGCCAAATGAGTTCCGATCTTCCCGAATTCAAAAATAAAGAAAAAAATAGGAAAAAATAGATAAATTTGATGATTGATTCAACAAGAACCATATAGAAAAACCCAAATTTCTGAGAAAGATTCAACCTGCCCTGATTCCAGTTGCCCCTGCTTTCTTGAGCCCCTTCTTCTTAATAATAAAGCTGGACCCGATGAAAAAGCTCGACGACAGGGCCAATGCGAGTCCACGAAGATTGTCCGTGGACAACCCCGAGGCCCCATGGCCCCCATGGCAAAACTCAATTTAATTTCCTTCACCTGAATCCCTCGAAACCTAATCCCCTCAACCCAATCCAAATCAACCCAAATCCATAACAATAAATCGTCATTTCTCTCCCAAACATCAAAGAAACATCAAGAGAGAGGGAGAGAGAATGGGAGAAGAGCTCAGACCTTGGAATTTTTGGGTCAGAAACCCTATCAACAGCCACCGAAATGCTCGGGATGGATCGAGGGATTCAAAGGAGGGGGAGATTTGGTGGATTCCGCTGTGTTCATGGGATTTGGAGCTCGAGAGAGAGAGAGGGATGGGACGGGGGTAGACGCGCAGAGCAACGGGTATTTCGGTTACTCGTGGAGTCCAAGGGGATGGTTGCCTCCTCTCCACGATTTAAGATGGCCTCCGAGTCCCGCGTTCCCCCGTGCGGATTCCTGTGAATCTTCTACACCGTGATTTATCTCAGCTGCCTACGGATCCTCCGTCAGATTATTAACATACGGTGCTGATAGGTTATACAGGTGTTTCCATGTGGAGACTCTCACTTTGAGGTGCGGTTAAATTGTTTGCTGAGTTTCTGGAGAGCATCATCGGAGGGTGGGAAGATTTAACAGGTAAACTAAAAATTTTATTAGATTTTGGCACGTGGGAGACACATTGGAGGAGTGTGATCTTTCAGTTTAATTAAAATATTTTGTTTATATAAATTGAGAAATATATTTTCCTTCACAATTAAAAAGGACCAGGAATGTGTTTTCTCTTTTTTTTTTTTTTTTTAAGAACTAAAAAAGAGTGGTTATAATAGTGGACCTGGATGAACATTGGGTTGGAAGCTTTGGGGATGAGTGGCTGATTTTATAGGCTTTTTGAAAGAGTGTTCATTTGAATAAAGTGCTGAAGGAGAAGAGATTTTAAATTTGGGACAGCTAAAAGTATTAGAAATCTTTATATTAGAAATACATTAGAAATCTTTATATCAAGAATCTTTATGGTGTAAATCTTTATTATTTATGATGTAAATCTCTTTAGAAATCTTTATTATTTATTTATGATGTAAATCTTTATTATATTCTTGCTATAATTTAGAGAGAATTTAGGAGAAACTTATAGAAGGAGAATATAGCCTTTCTTCTTGTATAAATATGGTGATATGTTGACAAGTTAATGTAAGAAAAAATTATTTTAATTCTTTTATTTTATATGGTATCATAGTGAAGCTATCTTCTTTCGTTCTAATCTACTCAGTAAGCTCTTGCTGGCACCCATTTTCTTAATTGAAATATTTTTAGTCTCAGCAAGTTGTTACTAGACAAATCAGTCATGTCGAATGTCGACAAAATCAAAAGCCCCAATAGTTCTTCTTCAAGTGCAGCTCATGACCCATCATCACCATATTTATCTCCTCCTCAGAGAACACTCGAAATCCTCTTGTCTCGACCATTCTTAAAGAAGACAACTATATAGCATGGTGGCATGCTATGATTGCAGCCTTACGAGTCAAATGAAAGATCAACTTCGTTGATGGGACCCTCAGATGATCAAAGGATGATTCGCCAAACTAGTTCTTGTGGGACACTTGTAATTCTATAGTAATGTTCTGGTTTTATAGCTTTATTTCTCTTGAGGTCTATGATAGCATTTCATATATAGAATTAGCTCATGAAATATGGGTAGATCTAGAGGAGCATTATTCCCAAGGCAATGCACCTCGAATCTACGAATTAAAGATCCAAATTTGAAAATGTCATCACGAGGGCGGAATGTCTATCGTTTCGTATTATACATGCCTTTGGGGTCTATAGGAGGAACTTGCTGGATATTCAAAAATCTTGAGTTGTTCTTGTGGAGCAACAAAGGAACTCCATGCTGAAAGAGAAGAAAAGCATCTTCATCAATTTCTTTCCAGGCTATGAGATTCTTATGATTCATCACATGATCAGCTATTAACAATGGATCCCCTCCCAACTGTCAATAAGTGGGGGTGGCAATCGGATTGGGTCGGATCATAAACAGGTCGGGTCAGATACGGATTAGATCAAAAAACATCAAATCTGAACCCAGCCTGTTTATTAAATAGGTCAGATTTTCAAACCTGAACCCGACCCATTTAATAAACAGGTCACCCAACCTGACCTATTTAACCTGTTTATTAAACAGTTAACCTGTTTAACCGACCCGACCCAACCCATTTAATACGTTTATCATTTAACCTGTTTATTAAATAGTTAACCTGTTTAACCGATCCGATCCAACCCATTTAACCTGTTTAATAGATGAACAACCTATTTAACCAATCTGACCCAACCCGTTTAACCTATTTTTAAATAAGACAAACATCACAATTCACAAACAGCCAGCATATTTAATTTAAGACAAAATATATCATTTCAAACTGAAACACATTATCCTTAAAGGAGAACAAATGCTACCACTATTTAACATATGATCACTTTAAATAACATAAAGCATGAGGAGAAAATCTGCTCAAGAATTAAAAAAAAAAAAGCTTTCCAACAAAACAAGTAATCATAATGTTTTTAAGTCCAATCTCACATCATGCATGAAAGTATGAAACCTGCAATATCCTATTGTAGAACATAAAATACATATATCAAAATATTAAGTTAACATGTTACTGTAAATAACATCAGAATTCAAAACATATTTTTAAATTACAACCCAGTGATGACAAACAAGATCAACACTGCAATAGTAATTAATCGGAGATGCTTGGGGCTCATGTTGCCCATCATTATAGTTTATAGAAGCTCAGAGCTGATTTCTTAGAAGAAACTTATCCTGGTTCCTGCATGAAAAATTTATATTTTAGCAATGTTCAATTGAGTACAGAAAAAGTGAAGGATACAAATATATGGTACAACTTCAAACATAAGGATATGCTAATTCAGATTCTCATCCATCTCAAAAATGATAATAAGGTTGCTGCATCTAAAAAATATCAGAATAGTAAAGAATAGAAAAAAAAATCCATGCATATCTAGAAAAAGAAGACGAGGCTCAAATCTGATAAAGTGATAATTAATCCACAGCTAAATCAAAATGACTACAATCGATTGCCGATAGAAGAAAGCCATCCAAGATTGTTACCGTTAAAAATAGTTGAGTCATCAAATATATATCCAAAAATCATCATAGCCTCTACAATACATATACATGTTCAAAAACATGAACAATGCAATCCAAAAAAAAAAATGCATAACCATGAAACAACCTATTTAACCGATCCAACCCAACCCATTGAACCTATTTTTAAATAAGACAAACATCATAATTCACAAATATCTAGCATGTTCAATTCAAGACAAAATATACCATTTCAAACTGAAAGTCTAGAAACACATTATTCTTAAAGGAGAACAAATACTGTCACTATTTAACATATGATCACTTTAAATAACATAAAGCATAAGAAGAAAACCTGCTCAATAAAAAAAAAGCTTGCCAGCCAGGCAAGTAATTACAATATTTTTAAGTCCAATCTCATGTCATGTATGAAAGTATGAAACCTGCAATATCATATTATAGAACACAAAATATATATATCAAAATATTAAGTTAATATGTTACTGTAAATAATATCAAAATTCAGAATATATTCCTAAATTACAACCCAATGATGACAAAGAAGATAACAACGCTACAATAGTAACACATATAGAAGATTCAAATAGGATATAATGTTAACTCTAAGCCAAATTTCATTACCAACAATATGGTCAAATTAAACAGATGATAGCGGTCTAAAAGTCAAGATTTTATGAGTTTCAGCAATTAACTGGAGAGGCTCAGATCTGATAATTAATCCATAGCTAAATCAAAATGATTACAATCGGTTGCCTATATAAGAAGGCCATCCAAGATTGTCGCTGCTATAATTATTTGAGTCATCAAATATATACCCAACAATCATCATAGCCTCCACATATAAACTTTAAAACAATCTCAAAATTGCTTAAAACCCAAATAAGTACCTAAAATTTCAAACAAAAATAGCATAACAATATCCATTGTTCTTAATTAAATAAAAATCAAAAAGAAGTTCCAAATAAAACACAATATAACAAGATAATATGTCCGAAAAATATGAACAACACAATCCAAAAAAGAATACATAACCATAATTCATCTCATTATGGGTTGGGATCAATATTGGCCGAGCCTTGAGTTGATTGGACTTCATTGATGGAACTGGAGTTCATGACATCTTCTACAATCTCATCTAACTCGGACTCCAAAATATCTATATTGAAAGATTACAATAGTTAATAATAAACTCATTCTAAAAATATAATAGCAATACAATAATTAAATATTTAAATTATATACCTTTCTTTCCAAATATCTAATCTCGAGTGCAAATCATGGCCTCAACGCCATCTAGTTTAAGTGAACTACGATACTTATCAAGTACCCACCCATCAATACTAAAAGCAGATTCAGAGGCAACTGTAGATATTGAAATAGTTAAAATATCACGTACCATAAGAGAAAGATGAGGATATCGAAAATGATTAATTTTTTAAATTTCAAGGATGTCTAAATTGGACTTTCTATCAACTCTTGGCTCATCTAAATATAATTTTAATTCAAATTTCTGTGCAGTAGTTACAAATTTAAAGCTTTCAAATGTATTAAAATCCTACAACATTATAAAAATAAAATAAGTTATTAATTAGAACTAATATCATGTACAAGATAATAAATTTATTTTGATAAAAAAAAATTTATATTACTTTAGAAATATTTGCTTTTCTACATAGCTCAGAAGTCTCACAAGAAGTACCACTATCAATGTCTGCATTAGTTGATGTACCAACAGCTGGAGTTTTAAAAGAAAAAACTATACACTGATTGAAGAGAAAAAACATACAATCATGGATGCGACAGTCTCGATACAGCCATATCCATACAACTTTCTGTAACAATACTCTATAAACTGAAATTTATATCGAAGATCCAAAATAACTATCATGGCCAAGATTAAACAATAATCTAACCAATATTTTTTAAATTTTCTATACATTTGTCCTGTCATTCATTGTATGAAAGCATCTATACTCTCCATCTCTTGTCTTAAAGTGAGCTCAATCAAAAAAAATGAGAAAAGTATAAATTTGCTGTAGTATACTTAACTCAAGAAAATACAAGAGTAGCATCATAGAATACACTCAACAACTTGTTAATCTTCACAATTTTGTCACACTCTTCTTCAGATGGATAATACTTGTAATTGAAGTCACTTAATTTCAAATGAAAAAAAAATACGTCGATAAGCAAAAGCACTGTTTAGCATCAAATAAGTTGAATTTTACCTTGTGGGAACATCTTGCCTTAAACTTTTTCTACTTTCTAAAGATATTTGTCTAACACATTCTAAAAATTTTTGTTTCCAAACTTATGAACCTCTCACATATTTAACACTTTCATGAACCTTGTAAATAGATTCATCTATCTCTTTTAATCTCTCTTATATAATTAAATTAAGAATATGAGCATAACATCGAACATGAAAGAACTCACCATTTGAGTAAAATATATTTTTTAAATTAAGTTGGATCTTTAATGTATCAACAAAAATATTATTTACTAATGTATTATCCAACGTCATACAAAATAATTATTTTTTAATCTTCCAATCAATTAACAAACCATAGATCATTTCACATAAAGATATGCTATTATGTAGAAAGGCATGAAACGAAAATTAAGAACTTTCTTTTGCAACACCCATTCTTCATCAATAAAATGGACGGTTAAACATAAATATCCATCAGTGGTAATAGAGGTCCACAAATATGAAATCAAGCTTATCCTAGTAGAAATTTAGTGTAGCCATAATAATAACTTTTCTTTTTTTTTTTATACAATTTCAGCATATCTGTCTTAACAGTATTCCTTTATACTAACTTGACATCCTTACAAACATAAGCAAATAAGGATCTAATACCTTCATACTCAACAAATTGAAATGGTAGATCATGCTTGATAATTGCATATGTCAACAATTCATGAAATTTTTTTGGATTAAATTTACTAGACTGTATTGATATGGATCCTTGAGATTGTGATAAAATCATCTGTCCCACATCACGATTCTTCTTACAATTCTCTACATGCTGTTTCAAATTTTCAGTCCTAATCTTACCACCAAAATGATATTCCATGCTACACTTGATGTATTTGCATTTTTTGTTGCTTGATGTATTTGCATTTTTTTGTTGCTTCATGTATTTGAAAAAATTGATAAACTAGTAAAGTTAATTTTCTTTTACGTTTACCAATGGAATCACCAATTGTAGCTATATTTAAAGCTACAAGTGCCGATTCATTGGCACCATCATCATCACTTCTCAGACTAAATTGATGACAGACTTTTTATCCATTTATATCATATAATGAAAGCTTATATTAACCACAAAAAAAATTAAAAATAGTTAGAATATTGAAGAAAGGAAGAGGAAGAGGAAGCTCAGATTTAGTATTTCATCTACCACTGAATCAAAACAACAACAATCAGTTGTTTGTAGAAGAAGGCCATCCAAGTTTATTGATATTAGAAATAGTTGAATCAACAAAAAGATATTTTAAAATCATCATAGCCTCCCTACACAAATCTTAAAACAAACCTCTGCACATAAACCATATTGCACACTTTGACATTCAACATAAAAAATAAAAATAAAAAAAACTCTAAAATATCAGAAAATCAGCACCTTATACCCTCAATTACTGCATCAGAAAATAAAGTAGCAAAGCTATGAGATCAATCTATATCTAATGCCATAGAACAGCCATATCATTTGAGAACAATGAAATGAACAGCCATATCCAAATGCCAGATCGAACAACTATAAATTAGATCAAAATCAAGAAGAAAAAAAGAAATGACTACTAAAAAGGACTAAAATCCCTAATTTAAACCAGTCGAACATAGAGAATTTTAAATAATAAACCAAATCACTATGAGATCCCAAAAATCCTAACGTAAATCCAAGAAAAAATCAGTAAATCGATATATAAATGAGATAATATATAAATGAGACATGCAAGATAATATTTATTAAATAAATCATAAGAGAACAATGATCATCTGAGAGCTAGATCGAACAACCATATCTAAATACCATTGAACCCATAAATTGGAGCAAAATCAAAAAGAAAAAGAAATGACTATTAAAAAGGACTAAAACCTTCAATTTAAACCAGCCAAACAAAGAGAATACCAAATAATTATGAGATCCCAAAAATCCTAACATAAATCCTAGAAAAAAAAAATCCAACTTAAGAACAATCATCGGATCTAGATTGAACACCAACCCTAGATATCGGAAGGGAATACCTAAGCTTTGGACCAGCAGAATCTCATGATTCCTTCGAGTTTATCGTTGTCGTGATGTCACGCATCACAATAGCTAAAGATGGAGGCCAGGTCCTGACCGGTGCTCCCATGAGGGGAGACTAGGGAGGAGCAGCGTCTAAGGGAGGAGGTTGAGGAGGAGGAGGAGAGAAATACCTAAGCTTCGGACCAACGGAATCTTGCGATTCCTCCAAATTTTCTTCAGCACGATCATGAACGAAGAGGAACTGGTAGTAGATGGCTACCTATTGCCAACGGTGGGGAAGATGGTGGGGAATTCTGAGTCGAGAGGAGGGATGGGATGAAAAACCCTAGAGGAGGGAAGGCGAATAGCTGCGGAAGCAAAATCGATCGAACGACGAACAAGTGGATGATCGAAGAGGCGAAGAGTAAAAACTAAAACATTTATTCAGTTTACCCTAAGGCCTAAGGAGTAAAGGGTAAAGAAAAAAATATAACAGGTTAAACAGGTTATAACCCGACCCGATCCGATCCATTTATTAAATGGGTTAAACAAGTTAAACGGATCAGTTGTCTGAAACCTGAACCCGACCCGATTATTAAATAGATTAAATAGGTCGATCCATTTACGATCCAAATTTGTTTAATCCAAATCCAAACCTGTTTAAGATGAATCGAATGCGGGTCGGGTTGGCGGGTCGGATTGATTTTTGCCACCCCTATCAATAAGGCATGTGTGCTTCTTGTTCGAAGAGAGAAGCAGCGAGGGATGGCTGCTATCACCTTCCTCCAACCAACTCATCAGCTCTGGCGGTTAGATTGACTGATGAAAGGGCATATCGGTACAATCAATCACATGCATGATAAAAAGAGATAATCAGTCTCGAGATCATTCTAGAAAACAACTTCATTGTGATTATTGCAAAAAGACTGGACACACTCGAGATCGGTGTTTCGAGCTACACGGTTATCTTTCAAATCGACAACCTCAAAGAATTTCAAAGGACAAAGGCAAGTTGCCAAGATCTGAAGCATCAGAAAGTTCGGCCAATGTCACAAATGTACCAATGAGTTCAGAGGGATATTCTCAAATTCCTGATCTTTCTTTCACACAGTATCAACAGCTCGTGTCTCTCTTGGATCATGATAAAAGCTCAAACTCTGTAAATTTTGTTGGCAAAGTTTCTCCTAATACTTTTTCTCATGAGACTTAGATTCTTAATACCGGTGCTTCTAAGCATCTGACTTTCTGTAAGTCTATTATGCATGATGTTAAATTATTACCTACTGTCTTGCCCATTACTTTGTCTAATGGAACTCATATTCCCATTCATTCCATTGGAAAAGTGTCTCTCCCCAATGGAATCCTTTTGAATCATACTTTACATGCTTCTAATTTCACTCATAATCTTGTGTCCATTAGCAAACTCACACAAGACTGAAATTGTGTTGCTCTTTTCTTTCCCACTTTTTGTGTTCTGCAGGACCTTGCAACGAGGAAGCTAATTGGTCTGGGTGAACTCCGAGATGGCCTTTACTACTTTACAGGTACGGCAATACAAGTCTCAGCTAATAGGAAAGTCGCTTCTCCCGATATGTGGCATGCTCGTCTAGGACATTGTTTTCACAAGCATTTAAAACTCATTCGTTTTCTTTCTCAAATACATTTTGGTTCCAATAATTGTTATGACGTTTGTTATCGAGCAAAACAAACTTGTAGACCTTTTTCGTTAAGTTTTAATAAATCTATTTTTCATTTTCATTTAGTGCATCTCGATATATGGGGACCATATCGCACACCATCACACTTAGGTGCTCATTATTTTTTATGATAGTTGATAATTGCACTAGAACTACGTGAATATACCTTTTACATTGAAAATCTAAGGCATATCAATATTTTCTCCATTTTTATTCTATGGTCAAAACTCAATTTAATGCGATTATAAAATGTGTTCAGAGCGACAATGCATTAAAATTCATATCTGGCCCATTAAAATTGTATCTTCTCAAGTATGAAATAATTTTGCAAACTTCTTGTATAGGTACACCACAACAAAATAAAATAGTTAAACAAAAACACCGACACCTCTTAAATGTTGCACGTGCCTTAATATTTTATGCCAATTTACCTCTTTTTTTTGTGGAAGAGTGTATATTAACAGCAGCCTATTTAATAAATCTTACGCCTACTCCCAAATTAAATGAAAAATCTCCCTATGAAATACTTTTTCACAAGTTACCTTCATATGATCATTTTCGAATTTTTGACTGTGTTTGTTATGTGCATGAGGTTACACACGATAAGTTTAAATCATGATCTCGTAAATATATTTTTATTGGATATCAATTCGAGCAAAAGGGTTATCGTGTTTATGATCTTCAATCTAAACAAATTTTTACTTTAAGAGATGTTGTTTTTCACGAAAATATTTTTTTTTCAAAATAATGACAATTCATTACATGAGTCTGCACAAACTAGTCCACTTCCCAATCTTCTTACTACAGAATCTATACAATTGACATAGTCACCAATTCCAACACAAATATAGACCACTAATGAACATAATTCCGTCCAATCGACCAGTTCGATTCAATTAGCTGAATTTGATCAAATTCAAACTGCTGAATCTAACTAGCCTGTTGGATCTAATTTTTCTACTGCTCCTATTCAGCAGCCCCATCATGATCTATGGAGATCCTTGTGGCTAACGGACTACATTATTGACGTCTCTGGAGTAGGACAATCTTTAGATTCATCTGTCAATTTAGTTTCCTCGGGTAAGCCCTATCCTCTCTCTTGTCATCTTTCTTATTCTAAATTTTCTAATTTCTATCGAAATTTTTTTTCAACCATAACTACTCATGTTAAGCCAAGGACCTTTTCACAAACTATGAAAGACCCTCATTGGCAGTGAGATATGGCAACCAAAATATCTACCCTTCAGGGGAATGATACTTGGTTCTTAGTACCCTTACCTCCGAAACAAGAAACCAATCAGTTCACGCTGGGTATACAAGACCAAATATAAGCCCGATGGATTTATTGAGCGTTATAAAGCACGCTTGGTGATGAAGGATTACACACAAATTAAGAGACTTGACTACACTGAGACCTCTGCATTAGTTGCAAAGTTGACAACTGTTCATTATTTATTAGTGATTACCGCTGCCAAAAATTGGCAACTGCTTCAATTAGATGTCAATAATGCCTTTATTCATGATGATCTTTATGAGAAAGTTTACATGACACCACCTTCAGATTTTCTTAGCCTCGAAGATACTCATGTGTGTCAAGTGCACAAGTCTCTCTATGGTATCAAACAAGCCTTGCAACAGTGGTTTGAAAAGTTTTCAACTGCTCTTATCAAATTCGGTTGTATCCAATCAAAGGCAAACCACTCCCTTTTTACTAAACATGAAATGCACTCCTTTATTGTGATACTTGTTTATATTGATGATGTTATGATCCTTTGAAGTGTCAGGAGCTAAAAGCATTTTTGCGGCAGTATTTTTATATTAAGGACTTGGGCACCCTCAAATATTTTCTTGGATTGGAGATTGCGTGTTCTCTATGTGGGATCTTTGTCTCTCAAAAGAAGTACACACTTGATATTCTTCATGAGTGTGGTATGATGGGAAGCAAACTGGTTGACTTTTCGATGCAACAGCAACTCAAACTTCATTTGGACTCTGGGGAACCCCCTAATGATCTGAGACAATATCGTCGACTTATTGGTCATCTCATTTATTTGACGATCACTCATCCGGATATCACATACTCTGTATATATTCTTACACTCCTCGCGAACCCCATCTTGATGTTGCGCTACGAATTTTGTGATACTTGAAGGGATCACCAGGTCAGGGCATATTTTTTCCTAGCATTAATTCCTTTCAGCTACATGCGCCTATTGCGATGCAGACTAGGCAGGATGCCTGATGACGAGACATTCTACTACTAGATTTTATATTTTTTTAGGCAATGCTCCCATTTCTTGGTATGCCAAGAAGCAGACTACTGTCTCTCGTACTTCTACAAAGGCCGAATATCGTGCCATGGCCTATACCACTAGTGAGTTATTGTGGCTTCGGACTCTTCTATCTGACCTCAGTATTCCTCCTTCTGGGCCCACATTGCTTTATTGTGATAATCAAGCTATGCCATACATTGCTAAAATTTCAGTTTTTCACGAGAGGACCAAACATATCAAAATTGATTGTCACTTTGTTCGCGACTGTTGACAGTCTTGAGTGATTTCTACTCATCACATTCCTTCGCAGCGACAGCTTACAGATATTTTAAAGAAAGCCCTTGGTTGCAAGCATTTTTGAAATATTCTAAACAAGTTGGGCATTCGTAATCTACACGCTCCAACTTGAGGGGGAGAATTAGGAATCTTTATATTAGGAGTGCATTAGAAATCTTTATATGAGGAATCTTTATTATTTATGGGTGTAAATCTTGATTACTTATGGTGTAAATCTCGTTAGGAATCTTTATTATTTATGGTGTTACTCTTTATTATATTCTTGCTGTAATTAGGAGAGATTTTAGGAGAAACTTATGGAAGGCAAATATGGCCTTTCTTCTTGTATAAATATGATGATATATTGACAAGTTAATGTAAAGAAAAATTATTCCAATTCCTTTATTTTACCAAGAGTGCATTTTTTTTTTGTTTGTTTTATTTTAAAACTTGAAGAAAATTAACAAACTAGATGTCATTGACCTTTTCTTGTGCTGTAGAATTATGTAATTATATTTATTTATTTTTTTCTCATGGACAAGTGGATAAACAAAGACTATTCATTTAAAAAGGAAAACCTCTTAGAAAAAGTTAACACTAATGAAGGCCTCAATTACCACAAAAATATTTATCTTTAGTTTCATCAACTCTGGTCATACGTAATGTAGTATGTCATGTGGTATGCTTTTTGTTCATGGATTTCACCATCAATTGCATCTCTGGTCAATTATATATTCTTTGCTTCAAACTTATGTCCTTTGATACATCTTTGAATGGTCCTAGTTTTGTCAGACAATCTAGTCCTTTCTTTAAATTTTGGTCTCTGACCAATCCTTAGCTTTATGTTCACCTTTTAAAAGATTTCCCCTGCTTAGTTGTCCTAATGTTT
Organism: Elaeis guineensis; assembly: GCF_000442705.2. Classification (NCBI taxonomy): domain Eukaryota; kingdom Viridiplantae; phylum Streptophyta; class Magnoliopsida; order Arecales; family Arecaceae; genus Elaeis; species Elaeis guineensis. The sequence continues at coordinate 128,784,128 of NC_026000.2, forward strand.
TGAAACTGATTGTTTTTGTCACATAAATTTCCAAGTCCCATCTTGCATGTAAAAAGAATCTGTGCATCATGATGATGGGGTTAGTAGGTTTTATTTTTTGTGGTTAATAGGCTTTTTCTTTTTTTTTTTTTTTTTTTGCAAGTCCAGTCTTGCATGAAAAAAATCTGTATATCAAGCTAATGGCATTAGTAGGTTTTATTTTTGAGGCTAGTAGGCTTTTTTTTTTTTTTCAGCACACAATTTGCAATTTAATAGTTTTACCGCATGCTTATTAGCCTTTTATACTTAAAAATACTTGAGTCGCCTGCTTCAAAATTCATGACCTAACTTTTGCCATTTTGAGCATCCTCTGGTGGCTCTCTTGCCTAAACAAATCTTGTTGCAGAATTATCACTCTTATCTGCTTGTTGCTGTTTCTTGCCTACTTAGTTTGTTGTTTCTTACAAGCCAGGACATTGCACATCTCATCAATGCAGCATGTCCATGCCAGGTACCTTCCCAAAGGGGCTTTTAACTGTTGGAGCTTCATTTTCTAGGGTTCTTCCATGGTTGAACTTTACGGAGATATCAATCTAGTTGCCTTCAATGTCTTGCAAGCGTTTTGGGGATGCTAGTTCAGCTTTGAGAACCTTCTCCTATTAGAACCAGTTCGCATGCAGATTTTTGCTCTCACAAGCACCTTCTATCTTTGACCTTTGCTCATTGATTATATTGGTGTATTATACTTACTCTCACGAGTCATTTGTTGAATACGTGCATGCATCTTGGCTCATTTTGTGGAACTTGGCATCTTGGCCCACTTGTGTTTAATTTTCACATATCATTGCTTCAACTCCAAATTTCTTCATTCGCAATCAGCAACCTACATTCTATTGTCAGCACATTTATTCATCGGAAACACTTATTATATGATGTATCTCCAAATTTGCGGGAGTCATCCAAGAGGCATGTGGTAAATTTTTGCAAGCATTGGACATGGACATATTTAGCATGATGTCTTATTCATACATTCATTTCTTTGTGGTTCTATAATTTATACGCATACCCATATGCAATCTATATATATATATATATATATATATATATATATATATATGAAGGAAAAGAATACGGTTAAATAAGGCACTTCCAAACCTTTCTTAAAGATAGTGATTTCCCCTTTTATAAATGTAAAAAGACTCCTGAAAATTCTATCCCTAGAATACGATACCCAACACAAAGATGATATAAGATTGCACGTCTTAATAACCTTTAATCAAAAAACAACACCCCAAAAAATTAATGAAGTGCAGAAAGAAAATTTTAGAAAAGAAAAGCATAAAATAGAAAATCTGAATATGAAAACAGTTATTTTGGTTTCACATGTTTTGCAGATTTATAAAAGTTCAAAGATTGCATTAAGTTCAGAAGCGATGCGACTCTTTGGAGTCCGTTGCACACATTTCTTTTAAGAAAAGATGCAATTGAAATTTTTTTTTAAACATTATGGATGTTTCCCAACAGCCAATAACTATCCAAAAGTTTTAAACTTTTAGATAACATACTTCTTATCAGACATAAACACTTAACAGAGTTTTATCTCCTTAAAATCATTATTATCAAAAACACAATAAAATTGTAAATGGATTGTATGCAATAAGTTTGTGCATGCATGCTTTTCAGCTATTTTTTTGTAAAATGCACACCTTTGCAGGAGTTTCTATCTGAATTCATGCTCTAGCAAGATGGTGTGTGCAGTCCACTTGTTTCGCAAGTTTTAACTTTGTCTTCACTGCAAAACAGGAGCTGAAATCCTTTGGTGATGCTTTTATTTGCATTGTCTTCTATGTGAATCTAATGACATCTAATCGGGAAGGGATCATGGATGCGCCAACAACAGTTGGCCCTTGTTGCTTCCTCTGGCCACTAACAAATATTCAGATTTATAAGTTTTTCAAGACATGGAGGCACGTCTGCATATCAGTTGTGTGTAGGAATAATGATTTAATTACAAGTTTTATTGTGCCATATTGATCTAAACTTCTATGGTGAACTGGATTAGTGCATCAAAAACTATAATTGACAGTTGATTGCTCTGTAAGCGGGATTTTGTTATACTTTCAATCATCATAGAAGAATAGTACATAGTGAGTGTCTGAACATCCAATATCTTAGTTCTGGCCAATTGTGATGGAGATGAATGATGCCTATGATAAATTATTATATTATTTGGTGATATTTTCTTGACTTGCACCAAGTGCATATTTTGTTGTTTAGAATGGAATACTATAGTGAATAAACATTGTTTCTCGACATCCGGCAAATTTTATTGCTAGCTGCCTCTGAATCTGAGTTTTGCATGAAGATACACGATGATGAGATATTATATCTCATACAGTATGCACCATGTGGCCATACATACTGCGAATCACAACACTTGTTCCTATAGCGCCGCACTAAGATGACCACTGGATGAATGCAGATCCCCATCCAAACCCAAACTCCTTCCATGCCCAATATCTGTCCCCCACCCTTATCCATGGATATCTTTCTTCCCTTTAGATGTCCTGCCCCCTATCTCGGCCTGTGACATGACTGCCTTGTCTTCACCACCACCCATGCAACCATTTGGGTTTACATAGGTCAAGCCAATCTAAGTTTTCCACTGGGCCTGGGTTTTGGCAAAACTCAAATTCTAAATTCTCTGGGCTTAAACATGACCCCTTGGATCTGTGAAGAAAGAAAAGACTGATAATAAACTCAACAATCCAATAAATAATGAATATCTCAACTAATTTACTGAAATAATAATTATAAAAAAAATTTCTGTTGAAATTAAGAAAATGAGAAAGCACATTATATTTAAATAAGATAATTTTTATAATCAATAATATCCATATTTCCTTGGGTAAGAACAATTTAAAATAAGCAATAAGCTCAACAACCAAAATATCACATTTATACCCGGCTCCAACCCTACTCGGTGATGTTCGATTGGTTGTGATTGTGTCAGTGTTATGTGAACTAATATTCCCTGAATGGGAAGGTCGTTCATAAAATATTGTGTTCATATATTCTGGCTAAGAATTGACAAAGCATGTCCTCTCTGCTATATTAATTTCTTTATTTGTAAAACTAATTGCTATGGGGCGATTTGAACACTTTAATGGTGGTGCGTAGTTGAACTAAATGGCAGTTAAAGATCTATTGGAGCTGGTTATGGCTCTTTTTTGGAGTCAATTAAGAGAATTTACCAAATTTGTAGTTTCTTGTAGTGCCTTTTAGAGCTCTACTGAGAGTTATTTTGAGCTTTATAACCTCAACATAGGTCTTCAAAATTTCCTTGACATCAAATATGTAAATCTGAGAGAATTATTTCTGTTGGGAGTTGATCTCAGCTCCTTTCTTTGAATCTAAGGATTTACTTTGAATTCCGGCTTTAAAATCTTGGGTTATTTTGTTCTGGAATAAGAAAAAGTGAAAAGAGGAATAGCTGTTCCTTCTGTTCCCCTAAATTGTTTTATTCCGGGCTAGGATAAATCTAGGGCTAAGAGGAATTTCATATGCATGAGACAAAACATATAAAAGAGAACTTATTCCAGGAATGAAAGTTCAGCCCACTCGGAATGGTTATTTTAGAAATACGATGTTCGGCTGAAACAACCATTCCTTACGACATCTTCTATCCTTGTTTGATCATTTAGTGTTCGGCATGTGCAGATGGATGTTTACTTTGGGAATGTTAGGTATCATCCCATTTTGGATTTCGGGTTTGGACAATATGGGGAGCGTAAAGGGGACCTGGAAACCCAAATCTTAAAATATGTTGACCATTGGATGTTAACTTAGATTTGGTCAGTTTTGTTGGATGATAGAAGTTTAACACCAAGAATCTGAGCTGTTGAATGTAACCTACCATCTCTAAATTACTTACAAAAAAATCATTTGATTTGAAGATTTACAGCATACACATTAAGTGGTAAAAAAAATAAAAAGTTCAAATAATGCAATATGATGCGTATTTTTCACCATTTGATGCATGATTAAAGATCACTATATCATATAATTTTTTATGTGTAAGTAGTTTAGAGATGGTTGATTATCAAATAAACCATCTGCATTGTGCTTGATAATAATCCAACGGCAAATTTGTGATCTCAGCATTAGGCGTGCCACTCCCTCTGGCAGAGAGGAAACTCTGATAGGAAGTAGCAAAAACACCAATTTTGAGATGAAAAGAAGCCAGGGAACAGAACATAAATAAAACCTCATTCAGCCCTTTGTTAGCAAGAGTTCAAAAGATTTACAAGGTGTCCTTCAAACCTAAGCTGAACAGCCAACTACTAAAATTTCCCCACCAACACTACCTTCTATCTCTGTACTCCTTCCTAACTCTAAGAGAGTCCAAACAACAAAAGCTGACAGAAGCCTAACACCAACCTAGAGAGACTGAAACAAGAGCATAGAACTCTCCTCAATTCTTCAAGGAACGACAACTATCTGCCTCAAGGGATGTGCAATGTTAGTACCCCCAGCATGCCTCACGAACTCCTCTGGTGAAAAGGAGCTTCCATGGCAAACGCAAATGATGCTCACCTCTGACTTTGTGTAGGTGTAGAGGAAACCGGTGATGGTTCTTCCATTGGGTCCATTCCCTGTAGTTGAGACATAGGGCATTCGAGGTAGAGAGGATGAGCCATTTGGGTTCTGATCCTCTGCGCTCGAGATTGGTTTGTTCACCGAAGTTGCACGATCGAGTTTCCCCATCGCTGAAGTGGCCGAGTTCAACACCAAGCTAGACCCTGCAGTGCTGGTGATGATCTTCTCGGTGCCTTCGTCGCTGCCTTTGGGTAAAGGTGATGCATGCCTTTGAGAGTTGCTGACTTGTGATGATGGTTGCGAGCCAGGCTTCTCTGCCATGGTGTGGGTTGAATGGCTCCTTGTATCAGTGCTGATGCACGATCCTGAAGAATCAGAGAACAGTGATTAGTCCTAGAAACTGAGGAAGAGCTTATGTTCTGAATTCAGACATATAGGCATGAACAACGAGAGGATCAAATGCATTTGAGATCATTTCTGCCAAGAAGCAAATGGTAACTGATTAGAGTCTTCCAATATCATTCACATGATGACTTTAGATGCACAAATCGAAAGATTTAGACATAATCTCTTCCATACTTAAGGATTGAAGTCATATATGCATGCAACAGAATTTAAAGTCATAGCATCTCTAACACTGCAGACCTTATCAATCAACCATAGGATCTACCAGATATGAGTGTTTAATTCCAAATGTGCGGAGTGAGCATAGGATCTACTGGGTATGAGCGTTTAAGTCCAAAAAGTGAGGAGTGCAGTGAAGAGCTACATAAACAGGGCAATCATTCACATGATGCCTTTAGAGGCACAAATCGAAAAAGTTAGACATAATCTCTTCCATTCTCAAGGATTGAAGTCATATATGCAACAGAACTTAAAGTCATAGCATCTCTAGCACTGCAGACCTTGTCAATCAACCATAGGATCTACTGGATATGAGTGGTTATTTCCAAAATGTGCTGAGTGACCATAGGATCTATTGGATATAAGTGTTTCATTCCAAAAAGTGAGGAGTGCAGTAAAAAGCTACAAAAACAGGGCATCAAGGTCCCAACAAGTAACGCATCAGTTTCCAACATATAATCGCTCTGTTATTTGGTTAATGTTGCTAATAAATTGTTGGGCTTAATTGCGCGAACATCCTAAATTGCTGGGTACATTGCATTAATTGGCATTCCTTGTGTAGTTAAACTATGAAAGGAGGCAATTTAACACTAGAGTTACGTATACAAAGAACTTAGACATTCTAATCTAAATACAAGAGCCTATCTCGTATTGCTCTTGTTTTCTGGGTTTTTTTTTTCCAAATCACTTGTAAAATTTTCAGATCTTTTGTAAACAACGATGCCGAGCAGGCACTAAATTAGCCAAAGTAGCAAAGTTTGAAGTAAAAATTTAATTTTTTTTTAAAGAAATTCATGATAAAAAATGCATCAAAAATTCAAACCAGAAAAAGGTAAATGATATGTACCTGGAAGCGAACCACTCTTGTGATCGGAAAGCCCCGACGAGCAGCTCCTAGGAGAATTAATCGACAAAGGGGCTCCATTAACCCCAATTCCATTTCCACCCTTCATGTCCAAATAGCGAGCCCCACTGATGCCACCATCAGCACTCACTGCGGCACTGAAACCGGCGAGATCCGGCGAGCCACCTGCTGGAGCACATTCATCTCAGCATCGGTCGACCCATTGGAGGCCACCCGTGAAACCGCCGGAGCCCAGCAAGGCATCACAAAAGAAAATCCGAGCCCATTCGGGATCGGCAGGTACTGCACCCGGTGGTAAGGATACTGCATTGCCATCGCCGTGAACGGATGCGAACCGTACGCCACCGGATTTTGGTTATTAGGGTGAGGGCAAGGGATTCGAGCAATTCCGCCGATTCGGCCGTCGCTCTCCCTCCCCCTCCGGTCGGCCGCGAACGCCTCTCTCTCCCTCGCCTCCCGGTTTCTGGCTCTCAATTCCAGAGCCTGGACCTCCTGCGCCGCCCGATCGTCCACCGGAACGCCATTGCCACCACCAAAGAAACCATTTTTCTTCGCCTCCCGCCGCCGGAGATGGTCTCCGCCGTCGAAGGGAAGACCCTCGCCGGATCCTAACAGGGTAGCGGCTCCGTGACGGACTGGACCTGTATTCGTGGCCCTCCGGGAGCTCCCGCCGATGGAGAGCCCGAGGCTAAGCTCCACTCCTCCGTCCGCCGTCCCCGAATCCGAAAACTCCATTCTTTTCATATTTTTCGCCGCTAACGGGATCGGATCTAAGCTACAACTACATTGCTTCACAGAACTTAGGAAAAGAAATCTATCTCGGTAGAGGGTTGGGTTTTGGATTTGGATCTTGTTCTCTTCAATCTTCTTCTTTCATCGGAAAATTGAGGAACAGAGGCGAGGTGAAGGGCTTTTAAACGAAGTCCGGGCGGAGAAGGGAGCGTCCAGTACAAGCACCCGTCGCCGGATGATATGCCACGTGGCAGGAATTGCTAACTGATGGTCTCTCTGCCTGACACGTACTACCGTCTCCTTGAACTAGCTGGGAAACGTATTCCTCGGTCCTCCCGCTTCTCCTAGCGCCACCCAAAAAACTATCCCGGATCTGCTGAAAAGGGCGACTCACCATTGGATCATACGGAGCGTGGAAAATTCATTTGGATCATGGTGCGTATTTAGTGGGCCCGGGTGCTTCAGTCTCTTTCTTATACGTGGTGATCCTAGAGATGATTCACTACGGTACGTCGGTAGCTTATGATGAAGTCCTCGACTCAAGGTGTTTAACGTGGCCGCCCGCATGGCTGGAGGTCGCAACGTGGTCAAAAAAGTGGCTAAGAACTGGAATCTGACACGTGGCGGTCCTGCAGCTCCGTGCTCGGCGTGGCTTCCGGCGGTCTGGCGCTCGACGCCTGCGGCAAAGACACGCGTCGAGTGGCGAGTCCATGTGGCCTCGGGGCCTCGATACTGTCGCGCTACTCTAGAGGTTGCACTGGCGGGAGAAGTAGCCACCGCATGCAGAAGATACACGTGTCCGGCAGGTTGTGGGACGTTATGGCCTGACGGCTACGTGTCGGAGGGAGACGAGGTAGCTTCTGATTCGATACGGGCATTCTCGCAATGGATGAGACGGTGACTCGTGGGGACTTATGGGCCATTCCAATGCCGTACGTTGCCACGTTGTCAAGCAGGAAGGATTAGCACGAGAAGAGTGCGGGGCCCGCAGAATGTGATGGACGGGATCGGTGGTGACCGATGGCCGCGGCCCACCGGTTTGATTTACTTTGGGTACGCGTTTTGTATGTATTGGTTGGAAAGGTGGGTCCACGTTCTGTGGTAAGTAATACTGCAATCAAACAACGGCACGAGTCAGGAGGACTCTTTTGGTTCGGTCCACGTTCTGTGGTAAGTAATACTGCAATCAAACAACGGCACGAGTCAGGAGGACTCTTTTGGTTTCTTTCTTCAAGAGCGGCAAGAGTTTTTAGATGGTGTGGTTTGCAAATTATTGAAAGTATGCAAGTAGACAAAACATAAATAAAATTAAATTATATATAATTTTTTTAAAATAATAAAATATTAAATTAAATAAATTAGAGAATGATCTACAAGCGATGTACGTCTAAAGATACTATTCTAGAAGTGATATTATCTTCTCACGTGTGAGGCTACTAACAGCAGCTCGTAGAGATACAATGAGCCAACGGATGATCATTCGTTCCTTCCCATCAACATGGCTCTAAAAAAATTAGATGCAAACCGAAGAAACTTTCAAATCCAGCAAAATAAGAGAGCAAAGAAGTAGTAGAATTTCTTATATCTTTTTGTCCTATTTTAGCCAATATATAGATTAGCTACGAAGAGAAAGATGACTCATAAAAAGGAGATTCATAATAGCTAGTCTAATAGAAGCAGCCAAATGAGGAAGTTCCAATAAGTAGATCATTAATAGATCATTCTCAAATTTTTTAAGTTAGCTCATTGGATATTTACTTTATTTGGGCCAATCAAATAGGATAAAATATAAATGATAAAATAAAAAAAAATATTCACAAGATCACTATTCATTTAAAATTTTAAATCACAAAAAAATAATAAATCCAACAATCTTCCATATAACTTAAAATTTTAAGAAAATTAAGTTTGTTTAAAATCATAAAATAAATAAAAATCAATAAACATAAATCTCATATATTGAGCACCCTATAGTATGCAATAGGTAAGGTATTTTTTGGATTTGAACCTCCACTTAGCATTAACTATATATATCTGAAAGCATATGGTAGACTCCGCTTTGAACTAAGCCGGTGAATCAGAATTTTACAAGTTACATATATAGTACAGAGAATGGATCCTCTGCGGTACTCAAAAAGTACCGCAAATGCTGTATATATTTTGGAGATATCCATCAAAAGATGAGTGGGTGCGTGCGCTCACGCTAGCGCGTTAAAATACTAAGAAAAGAGAAATAGATAAATCCCAATTATATTTGAATAGTTTAGATAAACATCACATAACCGTTCTTTTTTTGATGGACGTCTCCGAAATATGTACAGCACCCTATGATACTTTTTGAGTACCACAGAGGATCCCGTTCCTTTAGTACAGCTACTTTATGGTTCAAAGCAAGTTACACTATTAGATGCCTTGCGCAAGTATCTTTTCATGCATATTTTAGGGAACAACCCTCTACTCCCATTGCTGCGGCCTCACAACTCCATGCATATAGTAGGTCTTTAAAGGATATTTGCAAGATAATGCTCTGCCTCATGCATATAATAGGTCTTTAATGGATATTTGTAAGATAAACCCTGCCTCATGGCTCCTCCATCCACCGTCTCTAATTCGAAAACTCCATTCTTTTCATATTTCTTGCTGCTAAGGGGATCGGATCTACGCTACAACTCCATTACTTCTCAGAACTTAGGAAAAGAAATCTATCTCGATTGAGGGTTGGGGTTTGGATTTGGATTTGGATCTTATTCCCTTCAATCTTCTTCTATGATAGGAAAATTGAGGAATAGAGGCAAGGTGAAGGGCTTTGAAACGAAGTCCAGGGCGGAGAAGGAAGCGTCCGGTACAAGCAGCCGTCGCCGGATGATATGCCACGTGGCAGAAATTGCTAACTAATTGTCTCTCTGCCTGACACGTTCTCCCGCTTCCTTGAACTAGCTGGAAAACGTATTCCTCGGTCCTCCCTCTTCTCCTAGCGCCACCCAAAAAACTATCCCGGATCTGCTGAAAAGGCGACTCACCATTGGATCATACTTTGCGGGGAAAATTCATTTGGATCATGGTGCATATTTAGTGGGCCCGGGTGCTTCAGTCTCTTTTTTATACGTGGTGATTCTACAGATGATTCACTACGGTACGTCGGTAGCTTATGATGAAGTACTCGACTCAAGGGGTTTAACGTGGCCGCCCGCATGGCTGGAGGTCGCAACGTGGTCAAAAAAGTGGCTAAGAACTGGAATCTGACACGTGGCGGTCCTCCGGCTCCGCGCTCGGCGTGGCTCCCGGCGGTAGCGCTCGACGCCTGCGGCAAAGACACGCGTCGAGTGGCGAGTCCATGTGGCCTCGGGGCCTCGATACTGTTGCACTGGCGGGAGAAGTAGCCACCGCATGCAGAAGATACACGTGTCCCGCAAGTTGTGGGACGTTATGGCCTGACGGCTACGTGTCGGAGGGAGACGAGGTAGCTTCTGATTCGATACGTGGCATTCTCGCAATGGATAAGACGGTGACTCGTGGGGAATTATGGGCCGAGTCCTTTTCCAGAATAATGTAAAAAAAAAATTTATTTATCAAAATATACTAAAACCAAACTTATTTACCAAACTAATGCAAAACGGAAAAACATCATTTTGAATGGCATTTTTTCCGCTTCCACATCACCCCCCATTTCCACGGTGGCATCCTTCCAAAAAAAAAAAAAAAAAAAAAAAAGAAACGCCATTGCAAATGGCGACTTTAAAAACGCCATTTTGAATGGCGTTTTTAAAAACGCCATTTTGATTGAAATTAATTAATAAGTTAAAATTATAATTTTGATTGAAATTTAAAATATAAAGATTTGAATTTGTAATTCATTAAAAAAATTAATTTAGATTTTTTATTTAAAATATTTTTTAAAAAATATTAAAAAAAATCTTAAGAAATAAAAAAAATATCATAGAAAATAAAAAAAGAGAAAGAAATATGAAAGAAATAATAATTTGAAATTTAATTGAAAAACATCGTTCGAAATGCTTGTCCTAAAATTTTTTTTAAAAAAAATTTAAATAATAAAAAAATTATAATTTAAAATTTAAAAGAAACAAAATTTTAGAGATTAATTGAAATAAAAATAAGCATTCAAATTACTTTGTCAAATTAAAATTAATTTATTTTAAAAATATTCAAAAAAATTGAAAAATAGGCTAAAAAATTTTTATAAAGACATAAAGAATTGAAAAAAAATAGAAATTATAATTATAATTGAAGAACAAAGTTTATAATTTTTAATTTTAAGAAATAAGAATTAAAATTTTAATTGAAATTAAAAATTACTTTTTAAATAACTAAATTAATTGAAATATAAATTTTTCAGAAATATTTTAAATAAAAGAAAAAAAATACGTAATAGAATATCAAAAATATAGAAATGGAAGAAAACTAAAATTAAAATTTAAAATTATAAAAATTATAAATTAGATTAGAAAAAATATATCATAAAAGAATAAAATTATAACGTAAATAATAATATATCAAATATTGGTCTTTGAATTGAATTTTAGAAAAAAAAAATTTTTTTGAAGTAAAGGAAAGAATACGTAATAGAATGCTAAAAAGATAAAAATAGAAGAAAACTGAAATTATAATTTCAAATGATAAAATTTAAAATTATAAAAATTATAAATTAGATTAGAAAAAATATATCATAAAAGAATAAAATAAAAATAAATTAATTATATTTTTTTTTAGGGTAATTTATAAATGTGACTTAAAAAATTTAAATTTGAATTAAATTTTGATAAAAAAAAATACATTAAAAAGTTTAAAAGAATGAGGAAAAGTTAAAAAGTGAAAATTTTTAAAAAGTCACAACAAATAAGGATTATAAATTAAAAATAAAAAAAAATTTAAAGTTTAATTGAAATAAAAATATTTTTTAAATATAATTTATAAAATTAAAATTTATTTAATTAAAAAAATTTTCAAATAAAATTTAAAAATATCTTAAAAAAATTTCATAAAAAGATAAAGAATTGAAAAAAAATAGAAATTGTAATTGTAATTGAAGAACAAAGTTTATAATTTTTAATTTTAAGAAAGAAGAATTAGTAATTGAAAATTAAAATAATATTTTAAATAACTAAATTAATTTAAACATTAATATTTAAAAAATATTTTAAATAAAGAAAAAAAAATGGGAGGAAAATTTAAAATTTAATTTTAATTAAATTTTGATCAAAAAATAAATACAGTGTAAAGTTAAAAAATGAGGAAAAATATGGAAAAAAATTTTGTAAATTAAACTTTAGAAAAAATAATATTTTTTTAATTAAAGGTAAAGAATACGTAATAGAATGCTAAAAAAAAAGAAATGGAAGAAAACTGAAATTATAATTTCAAATGATAACTATTTTAAAATAAATAAAAAAAGTATCATAAAAAAATAATAAAATAATAATAAAATAGGAATTGTAATTATTAATTTTAAAAAATTTAATTTTAATTTAAATTAAAAATTATCATTTAAATTATTATTTTTTTTATTTAATTTAATTTATTTTTTAAAAGATTACAAATACATAATTAAAGAATTAAAAAAAAAAAGGGGAAAACGCCATAGAGAATGGCGTTTTCCCTTCCCCAAACCCTTCTTCTTCCTTCTCCCCTCCTTCTCCCTTCTCCCTCTTCTCCTTCTCCCTTCTCTCTTCTCCTTCTCTCTTCTCCTTCTCGATCTTCTCCGGCGTCTCTCCGGCGGCACGGCGGCGGCGAGGTCTCGGCGGCGGTGAGCTCTTCCCCCTCTCTCTCCCTCTTCCTCTTTCTCTCTCCCTCTTCCCCTCTCTCTCTTTTTCTCATGTCGGCGGCGGGCCGCGCGTCCCGGCGGCGGGCCCGCATCCCGGCGGCGGGACCCGCATCCCGACGGTGGCCCCCGGCCCCCTCCTCTCTCTCTTCCTCTCTATCTCTCTCTCTTCCTCTCCCTCTCCCTTCTCCGTGGCCGTCGGCCACAGACCGCCGGCGGTGGGCCGCGCGCCCCGACGGCGGGTCCCGCATCCCGACGGTGGTCCCCGGCCCCCTCCTCTCTCTTCCTCTCTCTCTCTTCCTCTCTCTCTCCCTTCTTCTTGGCCGCCGGCCACAGACTGCCGGCGGCGGGCCGCGCATCCCGGCGGCGGGTCCCGCGTCCCGGCGGCGGGTCCCGCGTCCCGGCGGTGGCCCCCGGCCCCCTCCTTTCTCTCTCTCTCTCTTCCTCTCTCTCTCCCTTCTCCTTGGCCGCCGGCCACAACGGCCGGTGGCGGGCCGCGCGTCCCGGCGGCGGGTCCCGCGTCCCGGGGGCGGGTCCCGCGTCCCGGCGGTGGCCCCCGGCCCCTCCTCTCTCTCTTCCTCTCTCTCTCTTCCTCTCTCTCTGTCCCTCCTTGGCCGCCGGCCACAGACGGCCGGCGGCGGGTCCCGCATCCCGGCGGTGGCCCCCGGCCCCCTTCTCTCTCTCTCTTCCTCTCTCTCTCCCTTCTCCTTGGCCGCCCACAATCGGCCGGCGGCGGGCCGCGCGTCCCGGCGGCGGGTCGCGCGTCTCGACGGTGGCCCCGGCCCCCTCCTCTCTCTCTCTTCCTCTCTCCCTCTCTTCTCCTTGGCCGCCGGCCGTCTGGGCCGCGCGTCCCGGCGGTGGCCCCCGGCCCCCCTCCTCTCTCTCTCCCCTTCTCCCGTGGCCGCCGGCCACAGACCGCCGGCGGGGGCGCGCGCCCGGCGGCGGGTCCCGCGTCCCGGTGGTGGTCCCCGGCCCCCTCCTCTCTCTTCCTCTCTCTCTCTCTCTTCTTCTTGGCCGCCGGCCACAGACTGCCGGCGGCGGGCCCCGCGTCCCGCGGCGGGTCCCGCGTCCCGGCAGCGGGTCCCGCATCCCGGCGGTGGCCCCGGCCCCCTCCTTTCTCTCTCTCTCTTCCTCTCTCTCTCCCTTCTCCTTGGCCGCCGGCCACAGACGGCCGGCGGCGGGCCCCGCGTCCCGGCGGCGGGCCCCGCGTCCCGGGGCGGGCCCCGCGTCCCGGGGGCGGGTCCCGCGTCCCGACGGTGGCCCCCGGCCCCCTCCTCTCTCTCTCTCTCTCTCCCTTCTCCTTGGCCGCCGGCCACAGACGGCCGGCGGCGGGCCGCGCGTCCCGGCGGTGGGTCCCGCTCCTGGCGGCGGGTCCCGCGTCCCGACGGTGGCCCCGGCCCCCTTCTCTCTCTCTTCCTCTCTCTCTCTCCCTTCTCCTTGGCCGCCGCCCACAGTCGGCCGGTGGCGGGCCGAGGCCCCCTCCTCTCTCTCTTCCTCTCTCTCTCCCTTCTCCTTGGCCGCCGGCCACAGACGGTCGGCGGGCCATTCTTCCCGCGGCGAGCCCCGCATCCCGATGGCCAGGGCGGGCCCCACGGCCCGATGGCCAGGGCGGGCCCCGCGGCCCGACAGCGGTCCTCAGCCCCTCGCCTCTCCCAGCGGTGGGCCCCGCGTCTCGGCGGTGGGCCCAGACGGTTGGTGGGGCCGCATGCCCTGACGGTGGGCCCCGCGTGGCGATGGCTTCGATGCGATGGGTTGCGATGACGGTGGGGCCCACGGGTTCCGACGCTCGTTTTTTTTTATCTCATTAATTTATTTTTATTTTTATCTTTATCTAATTAGATCCAGTTGTATTTTAAATTTTTAAATATATTGCATTTCATGAAAACGTAGACCCGTCAATTGATCAATGTATAATATTCTACGTTATCCATATAAAATATATATGAAATATATATTTTTATATGGATATCGTAAAATACATACATTGGTCAATTGATTGTCCAGTTTGGACAGTTTGAGAATTGCATTTAATTCTATAGATAATTACATTATTCGAATGATATGCGGAGGGTTCGAGAGAAATTTCGGACAGTATTTTTCTTTAGTTCTCCCCACACATTTTGATCGTGTGGGGAGAACTAAGGAGAAATGCTGCCGAAATTTCTTTCGGTCCTTTTTGCGTATCGTTTGATTAATGTAATTAATCTATAGAATTAATGCAATTCTCGAATGGGATAGATCTATCTGTACCTATTTGTTGATGATATGATGCATGTATCATGTAAATTTTTTATAATGATAAAATAATTAATAATATTAAATATTTTAATCTTGATTTTATTATAGGTTTTTTTGAGAAAATGGCCGGTACTCAAGTTCGTGTTTTATTGTATTATGATGGCATGATACAGAATGATCAAACTGGTGTGCAGTATAGTCACCCTGCAAATCGTATGATTAGAATATCTTCATCATTATCACGTCAAGAATTATTGGATCATTTATACAGCAGTATTCCTGTAGACAAAGAAAAATATGAAATAAAGTTGAAATGGAGATCTCCTAATCTGTCGGGACAGTTAATGCAGAGTAAATATATCTTGGTTCCAATTGATGACGATGATGATGTCGAAGAAATGCTGACATTTCCTTTGAAATATTCAGAATGTCGATTTTTAGAATTATATATTGAAAAAGAAGATGTACCAAGCTTTGGATATCATAGTCGGTTTTTAACTCAAGCGGATAATAATGTTGGGCCTTCCTCACCTTTCGTAACTCCTATGATACAAATCGATAGTGCTGAGGCCGGTTTTGCAGAACAACATTCCACTACTGCCGGTCCTAGCTGTCCAATTATTCCAAGTGCTGTGGTGACTTCTCCTGTGTCTTCTGCTATGGTGACTTCTCCTTTGGTACAAGTAATGGCAAGTGCGGGAGACGACACTCATATAGGAAATGATGATTGGGTAGTCGGTGGAATAAATTCTGATAGTCTGGGTTTTGAGTCAGATGAAAATGAAGATGAAGATAGTTGGATGGATGAGGACAGTAGCAGTAATGATGATGATGAAGATGAGAATGATGATGAAGATGTTCAAGCTAATATTAATGTGGAAGAATCTCAATCTCATTTGCACGAACCTCCATAATATTTTAATGATATAAATTTAGATGATGGTGGTTATGTTAGTGCTGGTCGAAGATTGAATTCTGACAATCAATTTTGGGACTCTTCGATGACTGAATTTTCTAAAGGTTTAATGTTTGAGAGTAAAGATGATCTAAAGAGAGCTGTTGATCTTTATCACATTATGAAGCATCGGACATACAATGTAGTTCAGTCGCATTCGAAATTATGGTCCGTACGATGCGCATCATCAGATAATGTTCAGCATTGTAAATGGAGGCTTCGTGCTGCATTGTTGAAAAAATATGGATATTTTCAAATCACAAAATATGAGGGTCCTCATACTTGTTTGTTTACGGGATTGAGTCGAGACCACAAACATGTCAGTGGAAAGATGATTAGCACATTAGTCCGACATATTGTTGAGAAAGATCCCGGTGTTAAAGTTGAAGCTATAGTGGCAGCCGTGAATGATCAATTTCAATATACAGTATCATACAGGAAAGCATGGTGTGGAAAGCATAAGGCATTGGTTGATATTTATGGAGAATGGGAGCATCTTATGCTAAACTGCCGCAGATGTGTACAGTTGGACACGACATATGGACTGCTAGGGTGCCACTTATTTGTTTTGATGTGGTAGAGTGGCATCTTCCCGATCGTGTCCTGCGGCAGTTTGGTCAGACTCAGGGCATTCCAGAGCAGTTTGATACCAGCCAGGGACTTCATCGTATTGATCGACGAGGGAGAGCTCGTATCGACTGGCGTATCAGACATGCACAGTACATCGATATTTGGGATGCACGTCGAGATCACATTGTTCATGGTGATCCTATTTTGAGAGGCCGTTCATATACTGATGACTACATGGCTTGGTTTTTTAGCATTACGGTGCGAGTCATTGGACAGTCTCAGTATGCAGTTTCTGGATACGAGGGCGAGAGTTCTACTGTACGTCTTTTGGTAAGATTACGAAAATTACTTCATGTTATTTGTGTTATATTTTTTTTTATATTGTACACTATACTGATTGTTTTATACTAACAGTTCTATTTTTATTTTATAGACTGATTCTGTGTCGGATCTTGTGTTGGACACTCGTCGTGCTTTATCTACGACTGATGAGGACGAGCGGATTCAGATACTGCGGGAGATGGAGAGAACAGGTTCCGCAGCATTGGTGGCGATTGGTGTTGATCCACATACTGTGCGCCTTGGTATGGAGCAGTTCGGGCGCAGATATGAGTTATACGCCGTCACCATATGCTTCACATATGCCATCACCGCATATTCCGCATATGTCATCATTTGATGCTGCACAGATGCCACCGTCTTTTCATCCACAGATGGCAGCATCTTCTTCTTCCTACATCCCCCAGATGCCATCACGGGTACCAGTTGGCCACATGAGTATGATACTTTTTTTTCAGGTCCATCCGTGTATCCAGATGAGAGAGTTGAACGGGTCTCTCAGTCCGTAGATGATCCGACAGCATCAGTTATTCCTGAGCAGCATGATCAGCAGATCTCCTCCACTGATATAGGAGAGGAGCCATCACAGCAGGAGCAGCCGGCGAGGACCTTCCTGAGAAGGTCCAAGCGACCACGGGCGCCGCGACGTCCTTGTGGGACTTAGTCTTTGTTGTATTTGTATTTAGTATTTTTACATTTTTTTGTACTATTTTTTTTTTTGTACGTTTGACATTTTTATTCTATTGAATAATATTAAATATTGATTTCATTTTATATTATTTAATTTTAAATGATTGGATATTATGATCGGTGCATATGGATACACATACTCGAACGTGTCTCAGAACGTTAGGAGAGAAAATATTATGCTGAAAGGACTATAAAAATTATAACGTAAATAATAATATATCAAATGTTGCTTTTTGAATTGAATTTTAGAAAAAATAAATATTTTTTTAAGTAAAGAAAGGAATACGTAATAGAATGCTAAAAAGATAAAAATGAAAGAAAACTGAAATTATAATTTTAAATGATAAAATTTTTAAAATAAATTTAAAAAAATATCATAAAAAAATAATAAAATAATAATTATAATTATAAATTTAAAAAAATTAATTTTAATTTAAATTAAAAATTATCATTTAAATTATTATTTTTATTATTTAATTAAATTTATTTATTAAAGATTACAAATAAATAAGTAAAGAAATTTAAACATTCATGAGTCGACTCATTGTGTCAAGCAGCGTGCCAAGCAGCTCATTGTGCCATGAGTCGACTCATGAGTCGACTCATGCACTTAAAACATTCATAACTTCAAAAATATAAGTCCAAAAACAATGAAATTTTTACCAATAGATCACAAATCATTTGTTCTACCAAATGATACTATCAAATCAGGGTTTTGGTAAAATTATATTTTTGCCCCTGAAGAGCATAAAGACTTTTTCAAATAAAAAATATTTGTATCCCTTCAATCTGCTTTGTAATCATCAAAATCAATCTAGGAGCAACATAAATATATCATAAAAATAGTAAATAAAAGAGAAAAAATGGTAATAAAATAGATATTATAATTTAAAATAAAAATTTAACTTTAATTTAAATTAAAAATTATCATTCAAATTACTATCCTCATTAAAAAATTTAATAAATTAAAAAAAATAATTAAACAAATTATGAAAAAAATTTAAAAAAATTTAAGAAAAGAAAAAGAATAAAAAAACGCCGAAGGGAACGGCGTTTTTCCTTTCCTCCCTTCTTCTCTCCTTCTCCCTCTTCTCCTTTCTCCCTCTTCTCCCTCTTCTCCCTTCTCCGGCGTCTCTCCTACAGCACCGCGGTGAGCTGCCTCCTCTCTCTCTCTTCCTCTCTCTCCCCTCTTTTTAAAAAATTTTAAAAATAAAAATTACCAGAAAGAAAGTCAAGGGGTCGACTCACAGAGTGTGGCAGCCAAAAATTTTGCGTGCCGTTAAACTTTTTTAGCCATGAGTCGATTCATGGGGTCGACTAAAAAATATAAATCTATTTTTCTTAGAAAATATGCTTCCAAAAATATTGAAATTGCCTCTAATAGATTACACATCTTTTGTTCTTGCTTTTGAGACTTCAGAATTATATCTGATAAAATTATGATTTTTTTTCTTCATTTTTTAACTTTTTAATATATTTATTTTTTGATCAAAATTAATTAAATTAAAATTTTTTAAGTCACATTTATAAAATACCCGAAAAAACAAATTGTAATTAATTTAATTATTACATTTTATTCTTTTATGAAATATTTTTTTATAATTTTTATAATTTTTATTTTTATTTTTATTTTTATTTTTCTTCCACTTTTATTTTTTTTACATTCTATTACGTATTTTTTTTCTTTATTTAAAATATTTTTTAAATATTAATTTTAAATCAATTTAGTTATTTAAAATATTATTTTTAATTTCAATTATAATTTTAATTCTTACTTCTTAAAATTAAAAATTATAAACTTTGTTCTTCAATTACAATTAGAATTTCTATTTTTTTTCAATTCTTTATCTTTTTATGAAATTTTTTTAGGGATTTTTATATTTTATTTAGAAATTTTTTAATTAAATTAATTTTAATTTGAGAAATTAATTTTAAAAAATATTTTTATTTCATTAATCTTTAAAATTTTATTTTTTTAAAATTTTAAATTTATAATTCTTATTTTTTCTGACTTTTTACAAATTTTAACTTTTTAACTTTTTAACTTTTCATCATTTTTTAACTTATTAATGTATTTCTTTTTTTATCAAAATTTAATTCAAATTTAATTTTTTTAAGTCACATTTATAAAAACCCTAAAAATAAAATTATATTTAATTTATTTATTTTATTCTTTTATGATATATTTTTTCTAATCTAATTTATAATTTTTATAATTTTAAATTTTAATTTTAGTTTTCTTCCATTTCTATATTTTTGATATTCTATTACGTATTTTTTTTCTTTTATTTAAAATATTTCTGAAAAATTTATATTTCAATTAATTTAGTTATTTAAAAAGTAATTTTTAATTTCAATTAAAATTTTAATTCTTATTTCTTAAAATTAAAAATTATAAACTTTGTTCTTCAATTACAATTATAATTTCTATTTTTTTTCAATTCTTTATGTCTTTATAAAAATTTTTTAGCCTATTTTTTAATTTTTTTTGAATATTTT
Source organism: Elaeis guineensis (assembly GCF_000442705.2). Lineage (NCBI taxonomy): Eukaryota > Viridiplantae > Streptophyta > Magnoliopsida > Arecales > Arecaceae > Elaeis > Elaeis guineensis. Next base: position 128,803,994 of record NC_026000.2, read on the forward strand.
TAAAATAAATTAATTTTAATTTGACAAAGTAATTTGAATGCTTATTTTTATTTCAATTAATCTCTAAAATTTTGTTTCTTTTAAATTTTTAATTATAATTTTTTTTATTATTTAAATTTTTTTTAAAAAAAATTTAGGACAAGTATTTCGAATGATGTTTTTCAATTAAATTTCAAATTATTATTTCTTTCATATTTCTTTCTCTTTTTTTTATTTTCTATGATATTTTTTTTTATTTCTTAAGATTTTTTTTGACATCTTTTAAAAAATATTTTAAATAAAAAATCTAAATTAATTTTTTTAATGAATTACAAATTCAAATCTTTATATTTTAAATTTCAATCAAAATTACAATTTTAACTTATTAATTAATTTCAAATTTTAAAAAACCAATTTTTTTATTTTTTCACGATTTTTTTCTTTTTTTTTGGAAAAATATGAAAACGCCACCATGGAAATGGGGGTGACGTGGAAGAGGAAAAAACGCCATTCAAAATGGCGTTTTTCCGTTTTGCATTAGTTTGGTAAATAAGTTTGTTTTAGTATATTTTGATAAATAATTTTTTTTTTTGCATTTTACTGAAAAGGACTCATTATGGGCCATTTCAATGCCGTACGTTGCACGTTGTCAAGCAGGAAGGGTTAGCACGAGAAGAGTGCGGGGCCGCAGAATGTGATGGACGGGATCGGTGGTGACCGATGGCCGCGGCCCACCGGTTTGATTTACTTTTGGGTACGCGTTTTGTATGTATTGGTTGGAAAGGTGGGTCCACGTTCTGTGGTAAGTAATACTGCAATCAAACAACGGCACACGAGTGACGAGGCTCTTTTGGTTTCTTTCTTCAAGAGCGGCAAGAGTTTTTAGATGGTGTGGTTTGCAAATTGTTGGAAATACGACGGTAGACAAAAGATAGATATAATTAAATTATATATAATTTTTTTAAAATAATAAAATATTATATTAAAAAAATTAGAGAATGATTTACAATCGATATATGTCTAAAGGTACTATTCTAGAAGCGATATCATCTTCTCACGTGTGAGACTACTGACAGTAGCTCCTAGAGACAATGAGCCAACGGATGATCATTCGTTCCTTCCTATCAACATGGCTCCAAGAAAGTTAGATGCGAACCGAAGAAACTTTCAGGGCCCAGCAAAATAGAAGAGCGAGAAAGTAGTAGAATTTTCTATATCTTTTTATCCTATTTTAGCCAATATATAAATTAGTTACCGAGAGAAAGATGGCTCATAAAAAGGAAATCTACTAGCTAGTCTAATAGAAAGAGCCAAATAAGAAAGCTCTAATGAGTAGATCGTTAATAGATCATTCTCAAATCTTTTAAGTTAGCTCATTGGATCTTACCTTATGTGGGCCAATCAAATAGAATAAAATATGAATGATAGAATAAAAAAAAATATTCACAAGATCACTATTCATTTAAAATTTTAAATCATAAAAAAAATAATAAATCCAACAATCCCCCTTATAACTTAAAATTTTAAGAACATTAAGCTTGTTTATAATCATAAAATAAAAAAAATCAATAAACATAAATCTCATATACTGAGCATCCTATACTATGCAATAGGTAAGGTATCTTTCAGATTTGAACCTCCACTTAGTATTAACTATATACATCTGAAAGCACATGGTAGACTCCGCTTTGAACTAGGAGGTGAATCAGATTTTTATAAGTCACACATATAGTACAGCTACTTCATGGTTCAAAGCAGATTACACTATTAGATGCCTTGCGCAAGTATCTTTTTATGTATGTTTTAAGGAACAACCCTCTACTCCCATTGCTGCGGCCTCACGACTCCATGCATATAGTAGGTTCTTAAAGGGTATTTGCAAGATAACACCCTGCCTCATAGATCTCGAAACTATTTAGAGCTTAGGCTTTTACTATCACCTTATATTTAAGAGCACATCACCATATGGATAAAGAGTAAAAACAAAACATAGTGCTCCTCATGGTCTTATATTCGATTTATTTCCATCCACTGAATCTTTATCAGGTTGGGCTGCCACTGCTAAAGATCTTTTTATGGGCTTAACCCCATCTCCCTCGATGATTCTAGGACCACTATCCTATACAATCCTTTAGTTAGCTGATCAGATGGATTTCTTTCAAATGTTACAATATTCAAAGCAATTACATTATATTTAATCTTGTCTCTTATTGATTTATGTATTACTTTTACATGATGATTTATTTTTACATCTACATTTTATTGTACACATTTGTCAATTACAGCCCTCAATCACTATAAATAGAAATAGGAGGAAGATGTGTAACAAATAATGGAATGTCATATCAAAATTCTTTAAGCCACTTAGCCCTATTAACAGTTATATCTAGAGCAATCAATTTAGATTCTATAGTGCTTCTAGCAGCTACAGTTTGTTTGGAAGACAACCAAGAGACTGCTTCACCTTCTAGGAGGAACATAAATCCTATAGTAGATTTTATATCTAGTACATCACTAATCTAATTAGCATCACTATAGTCTTCTAGGACAGCAGGATAGCCATAAAAGTACAAACCATATGATATGGTACCCTTAAGTTATTTGAAAATTTTTTCTAAGGCATTCCAATGATCCCTATTCAGATTACAAGTGTATCTACTTAGTTTATTGACTGTATAGACAAGATCAGGTCTAATAAAGTTTATTAGGTATCCCAATGAAGCAATTAATTGAGCATACCTATTTTGTTTCAATGGTTTGCCTAGATTTTTTTTAAGTGTATATAGGAGTCATAAGGAGTAGACACGGGCTTATAGTCAAAATATCCCAAATTTTTTTAATAATTGTTCAACATAATGAGATTGAGACATAATAATTTTCTCAGATTTTCTAATAAATTTAATTTTAGGATCATATTAGCTTGCCCTAAGTCTTTCATGTCAAAATTTTGAAGGAAAAAACTTTGCACATCAATGATCACATTCATATTAGTGCCAAAAATTAGAATATCATCTACATATAAATACAAAATAACTTTTTGATCATTGACTTTATAGTACACACATTCATCAATCGTATGAACATGAAAATCATAAAATAAAATGGTTGCATCAAACTTTTCATGCCACTATTTAGGAACTTGCTTAAGTCCATACAAAGATCTAATTAATTTACATACTTTATGTTTTTGATCATAGACAATAAAATGCTTTGGCTAATTCATGAAAATCTCTTCTTGCAGATCACCATTAGAAAATGCCGTTTTCATATTTATTTGGTGAATTATGAGTTTGTGTATAAATACAAGTACAAGGAGAATCTTAATAGTAGTAGTCCTAGCCACAGATGCATACACATTAAAATAATCTACACCATGCTTTTGAGTGAAGCCCTCAGCAGCAAATCTAGCCTTGTATTTTTTTATGATTGAAGCAAAAATTTAGTGCAGGAGCAAAATGATAATTTTAAAATATTTTCAAAATTACTATTTTACAGCGAAATTATTAATTAATATCATTAATTAATACTAATTAGTCCTACACTAGGATCTAAATATGATACAATAGCATGCATTTAAATTTGAAATTCAAATTTGAATCAGTAAATATTTTACAGTGCTGTGTTCAGAACACATCACCTTTTGCGGGTAGTCGATCACCGCAATCTGATCACCGTCGAGGGGCTCTGATCATCATGTCGCAGTCACACAAATATTTGGCCTCTGCGGATCGTCCACACGAAGCTCCCGTCTGATCAGCTCCTCACGAATGCTAGTTCGTGATTTCACCCTTTTGATGGCAGATGTTGATCGAACTCCTTCGATCGATGTGTGCTGACTTCTCGGATGCTCCGGATCATCTGCACAGTTGCTTGAGAGGCTGATGGATCTCTCTCTGAAATTTGGTGGACTCACGACACTCGTGGCACACCAATCTCACTTCCCGAACCCTAGGTAGAAATCCTAGGGTACACACCAAAAACCCTGCGTCCAATTTTCTCTCTTTTCTTTCTTTTTCTCTCGAAAGGTTTTGGACCTTCACCTTGCGCAGAAGCCTTCCTCACGCCCCAAAGTTTCTCTCCTAAAATTTCTACGCATGTCCCACCTTTCTTCTCTTTTTAAAACAACATCGAACGTGTCTTATCCGCGTGAGAGGATAAAGACAAGAGGTTACACATTTGAATTCAAACAAAAATTAACTTATCCCTATCCTTTTGGGTGTGAGAAGAGAAGGGGCGTGGCTCTTTGTGCATGGAAAATATTTCATGAGAAACCTTTTCTCGTGTAAGTAATGTGGCGCACAAAATGGATAAGGATGAAAGGGCAAGTGATAAGTTATCCATTCAAATTCAAACATGCTTTGAATTTGAATGGCTAACTAATTATTTTATCCATCCATATGGCGCACAAATGAGGGCGTGGGGAAGGGTTTTGCGTGAGAAAAATTTCACGAGAAGTTTCTTCTCGTGAATTCAAATGGGTGCAAGAAAGTTGGGTGTCGCAGGGAATTTAAAACAAGGTGGTTTGATTCAAATTGAGCCAACCTAGTTTAAAATAGGTTAAGCACAATTAGACCAGATTAAACCTAACATAATTAGGCTTAATTAAGCTCAATAAAATCCTAATCAAATCAGGAATTAACTAAACCTAACCCCTGATCAAATCAGGGACTAAACCACCTTAGCGATTAGGTCAACATTTAACCTAATCGGGTCAATCCAAACTGAATCCAATTCAATTGAACTTGATCCAAAAATAATTACTCAATCAAATTGAGTTAATTAGTGATTAAATCACTAATTAAACCTCTCATAAATATTGAGTCCAAATCCGATGGGCAATCAGGCATCAGAGACCATCGATATGAAACCCTGATCAAAGAGTTCAAATTTCAAATTCAAAATTTGAAATTCAAAATTTTGATCCCGATATCCAAAATGTGTGGAACTCATGATTAGAGAATCCTAATTCTCAATCATAGAGTCCCAGATAGATAAGACTCATAATCAGCCATCAGATCAGAAAGAAACCTCTAATGTGTGTGACCCCGCAGGTTCGAACCTAAGCCGGTAGCACAGGAACCTGCAGACCCTGCATCGAATTACAAATATGATAAGGGCTTCCGGTATCCAATACCCAGGCAGTAGTATCACAAATCAAAAAGTTGCAAGGAGTTATCATATAATTACCTTGCTTCTTCTTTGGCCTGTTCGGGTCCAGGGAGGCAATGTATTAAGGACAGTTCCTCTTCCAATGCCCGTGCTTTATGCAAAAGAAGCACTCCGCCTGGCTCTGGTCGTGCTTGCGCTTCTTGGTCTGATCCCGTGCTACTGTCCCAGCATGAGATTGCACCTTCTTATTTTTCTTCTTCTTGTTCTTCTTCCCCTTCCCAAAGGGTTGACGACGAGAAGAAGACCCTCCCACTACATTCACCGACTCTTTATGGAGTGGGTGATCCTTCTCAAAGTTCTGCAGCAACCCCAACAATCCGTGGTAGTTTACTGCAGGCTTTGTCATTCGAAAATGAGTAAGGAATGAGAGGAAGGACTTGGGCAAGGAATTAAGGATCGCATCCTTACCGAGCTGCTCGTGCAGAGGAAAGCCCAATTTGCTTAGGCGCTCCATCATCTCGATCATGTACAGTACATGATCAGTGACTGAGGCTCCATCCCTCATCCGAGCATTGAAAATGGCACAACTAGTTTTGTGCCTTTCAACGTCGTCAGGCGTGCCAAAGGAGTCGTTCAACATTTGAAGCATCTCCTGTGGCTGGGCGTTCTCAAACCTTCGGCTGAACTCGTCATTCATTGCTGCCAGCATAATACATCGAACGGTGGTGCGATCATTGAGCCACTTCAAGTAAGTATCTCGGATCGCCTTACTAGCGTTCGGAGCTGGCTCCTCAGGTGCTGGATCCGTTACTACATAAAGGATCCGCTCATGCTCAAAGACGATTTTCAATTTTCGATACCAGCTATCGAAATTGGGTCCCATGAGCTTGTCATTATCTAATAATGACCGGAGCGACAGGGTAGTGGCCATAGCTGCTTAAAGAAAAACGAGACCTCTATTAGTACATAAATTAATACTAAAGACTTGGATTTTAGTCTAAAATTTTTTTCAATATTTTTACGAACTGGTAGCCTCATCCTCCAATTCGAGAATTACTTTAATTTCTTAATGGGTACTAGAATCCACACAGACTACACACGAGCCCAACTTTGGTTGGTCAACCCATGTGCATCTATGGGTAGGTTCTTAACCAGTTATTTCTCTAAACAACTTCTAGTAATTGATTTTGCCCCAGAACCTAATCAGTAGGCTTTGGCCTCCACTGAAAAGATCTGGTTAGGTCCAACCATTAACATGACTTAATTTAGTGAATCGGACTAATAAATGATCAGACCCGACTTTGGCCGGCCAACCTAACCACCATCAGAAAGACTCAATCAAATTATCATATTATGAATAATAATTCCATTAGCCAATGAGCACCAGGCCTTTGGGCCTCCAATGATCATTGAACTAATGGACTCATTATCACTCACTTAATGGGAGGCTATAACTTAGTTATCATTATAACTTAATCATTTTAGGGACCTAATAATTTTGAGGATTTTATTAAAGAATAGTAGAGAAGAAATCATCCAGCCAATTTCAATCCTCCCACTGACTTCATCAAGTCAGATTAAAAAAGGATTTAATTAAAGCTGGCATTAGGAGTACCTAAATCAGTCACACTGATTTACCTAATGACATGGGTGAGCTCTAATCACCAAGTGATCTAATCAAAATCTAACTTATCAGATTGGCCAGGTAAGTGAGATCAGTGGTGGAGATTTGCCATTAACTCGTCAATGATCGAATCAATGCGAGTAGCTCCCGCTTAAGAACCACTGGTCAAAACTGCCAAACTTACCTTAGACACCAACCGGTTCATTAGTTTTAATTTTGATCAACTTAGTAAATAGGGCTCCACCGCGTAGCCATGAATTAAGTCCATCTTGGTCTAGTTAAAGACATGGACCCATTCAACTACAACTATTGAAGTTGAGTCTAGAGTATTCTTGACCTAATCTAATTCAACTTTTGATTAGATTTGACCAATTACTCCATTTAGTCCATTTTTTAAACTAACCTTAGGTCTAACCCAATTATGGACCTAATTCATCTAACCCATTGACCCACAAGTTTATGCAATTGTCTTAGGTCTTAATTCACAATTCTAGACCTACTAGACAACACTTAATTCTTTTAATTAAGTACTTGGACTGATGGGTCAGGGTTTGGCATTTCGAAAATAATTTTCAAATTTGAAAGATTTTATTTTCTGTTCACCAAATGTGTTAACTCATTTCACAAACGGGTCAGCACATTTCATAAACAGCAATTCTATTGCTCATTTCATAACAGAAAATAACTCAAAATAAATCATAAATTTTCTTTTAGATCTAATCTAACACATTCATGATAAATTTCTTAATTATGTCCTTTCGCTGCTTCATCGGCATGGGATATAATTGCATCGGCACCCCTACCGCCATAGGAGACCCCATCGAATGGGAAGAGAGGGCCTTTAAATCCTACTTTTCTCCTATGACGGACGGCCATGGCAACCAACCCAATTAGATTACTTGCTACTTGGATCAAGTATATCTAAATATATCAATTTCAAAATTTAAATTTTGAATTTTAAATTTCAAATTTCAAATTTTAAATTTTAAATTTGAGATTTCAACCAAATTTCGAATTTCGAATTTCCAATCTTTGAATTTTAAATTTTGAATTTTAAATTTTGAATTTTAAATTTTAAATTTTAAATTTGAGATTTCAACCAAATTTCAAATTTTAAATTTTAAATTTTGAATTTCAAATTTCAAATTTTGAATTTCAAATTTCAAATTTTAAATTTGAGATTTCAACCAAATTTCAAATTTTAAATTTTGAATTTCAAATTTGAAACTTCTAACAAATTTCAAATTTTAAATTTCAAATCTTTTTGAATTTGAATTTCAAATTTTAAATTTCAAATTTAAACTTATAGATTACACCTTAATCTACGCATGCATATGTATATCATATTCTAGAACCTGGCTCTGATACCATTTGAAGCGAAAATTTAGTGCAGGGGCAAAATGGTAATTTTAAAACTTTTTCAAAATTACTATTTTACAGCGAAATTATTAATTAATATCATTAATTAATACTAATTAGCCCTACACTAGGATCTAAATATGATACAACAGCATGCATTTAAATTTGAAATTCAAATTTGAATCAGTAAACATTTTACAGTGCTGTGTTCAGAACACATCACCTTTTGCGGGTAGTCGATCACCGCAATCTGATCACCGTCGAGGGGCTCTGATCATCACGTCGCAGCCACATAAATATCTGACCTCTGCGGATCGTCCACACGAAGCTCCCGTCTGATCAGCTCCTCACGAATGCTAGTTCGTGATTTCATCCTTTTGATGGCAGATGTTGATCGAACTCCTTCGATCGATGTGTGCTGACTTCTCGGATGCTCCAGATCATCTGCACAATTGCTTGAGAGGCTGATGGATCTCTCCCTAAAATTTGGTGGACTCACGACACTCGTGGCACACCAATCTCACTTCCCGAACCCTAGGTAGAAACTCTAGGGTACACACCAAAAACCCTGCGCCCAATTTTCTCTCTTTTCTTTCTTTTTCTCTCGAAAGGTTTTGGACCTTCACCTTGCACAGAAGCCTTCCTCACGCCCCAAAGTTTCTCTCCTAAAATTTCTACGCATGTCCCACCTTTCTTCTCTTTTTAAAACAACATCGAACGTGTCTTATCCGCGTGAGAGGATAAAGATAAGAGGTTACACATTTGAATTCAAATCAAATTTGAATTCAAACAAAACCAACTTATCCCTATACTTTTGGACGTGAGAAGAGAAGGGGCGTGGCTCTTTGTGCGTGGAAAATGTTTCACGAGAAACCTTTTCTCGTGTAAGTAATGTGGCGCACAAAATGGATAAGGATGAAAGGGCAAGTGATAAGTTATCCATTCAAATTCAAACATGCTTTGAATTTGAATGGCTAACTAATTATTTTATCCATCCATATGGCGCACAAATGAGGGCGTGGGGAAGGGTTTTGCGTGAGAAAAATTTCATGAGAAGTTTCTTCTCGTGAATTCAAATAGGTGCAAGGAAGTTGGGTGTCGCAGGAAATTTAAAACAAGGTGGTTTGATTCAAATTGAGCCAACCTAGTTTAAAATAGGTTAAGCACAATTAGACCAGATTAAACCTAACATAATTAGGCTTAATTAGGCTCAATAAAATTCTAATCAAATCAAAAATTAACTAAACCTAACCCCTGATCAAATCAGGGACTAAACCACCTTAGCGATTATGTCAACATTTAACCTAATCGGGTCAATCCAAACTGAATCCAATTCAATTGGACTTGATCTAAAAATAATTATTTAATCAAATTGAGTTAATTAGTGATTAAATCATTAATTAAACCTCTCATAAATATTGAGTCCAAATCTGATGGGCAATCAGGCATCAGAGACCATCGATATGAAACCCTGATCAAAGAGTTCAAATTTCAAATTCAAAATTTAAAATTCAAAATTTTGACCCCGGTACCCAAAATATGTGGAACTCATGATTAGAGAATCCTAATTCTCAATCATAGAGTCCCAGATAGATAAGACTCATAATCAGCCATTAGATCAGAAAGAACCTCTAATGTGTGTGACCCCACAGGTTCGAACTTAAGCCGGTAGCATAGGAACCAATTTCTGTACTAATCGAAGTGACCATCTAGCAATGGTATCCGACGATCGGATAGATCGAATAATCGCAATCGCAACATTCAGAACCTACGTGAATATGGCTACCGTATAATTCATCCCTTTTGACCCCTGTGTTTAGGATGACTCAGGGTTAAACTGTCAACCCTGATGATATCATCCGAATCGTGCTCAACTCAATTGGTCCTGTGACTCCTCACTAGGACTACCCTGGCCAAGGTTTTGCTAAATTGAAACACGACTGTACACAGCTCCTAAACTGGAGTGGTCAATCCCATCTTGACACACGCACCGACAAGTCAAGTACTTGACTACACCCAGCAACCTTCCGTCACTGAATTAGAAATTCAGGTAGTCCAGTGCCTAAGTACAGTGAGTTACTTGCAAGTCACCATGGCGGTCTCAGGTCGGAGGGACATTTATACCCATATCCCATCGGAGCAAATCTTGACAACAGAAATAGCCCGGAGTTGGTCACGTTCAGTGCAGATGTACCATTACATCTCATCTGTATGCCATACCAGTGTCTCCACACTCTTTGGTTATGAAGACAACCAACCCATATGGCACACAATGACCTATGCTCGATAAACGTTGTCGTCCTTGGTAACAACGTATCATTTGGTCGCGAACATGTTTAAGGACTAAGCGACAAATCCTCCTTTGTCGAGTCTAAATAGTCCTAAGGACTTCACCACAACACAGGAGTTCATTAGAAGATGAAACATTTGTGATGAAAAAATATCAAAATAATTTTATTTATTTATAATTCATGTACTAATATAAAAAGGAGCACAACCGTCAACAGACTGACGATTGGCTTTGGGACACTATTCCCAACAATGATTCCATCAAGCTTATATATTTCTTTCTGAATAACCATTTATAATCTATGGGTTTGCATTCGAATGGTAAATCAGTTAATTCCAATGTTTGATTTTGCATGACAGATTGAATTTGATTATTTATAGCTTCTTTCCATAGAGGATAATTAAATGAATTTATAGCATCTTCATAGATATTCGGAGTATATTCTATAAGTAGGGAATAAAAATTATCTCTAAAATTTTTCTCTACTCTAAATCTTTTACTTTTTCTGGGTTGCAAATTAGTTTTTTCATCTCTAATCCTAACTTTATTAGAGCTACTAGTTTGATTATTATTGTTTTAGATTTTATTTTAGATTTTTATTTTATAAAAAAAGATATTTTCAAAATATATTGTATCTCTAAATTTAATTATTGTATTACTAAAAATTTTACTTATTTCTGTATTAATTACAAGAAATCTAGTTGCATTGCTATCTAAGGCATAACCAATGGATATAGAGTCAACAATTTTAGGATCTATTTTCTTTCTTTTATTATCTAGAATTTTAACTTTAACCAAGCACCCCCACACTTTAAGATCTCCTAAGTTAGATTTTTTTTCAAAGTTCATAAGGAATGTTATCATTTTTTTTAAAAAGAGATTCTGTTAATTATATAATATACATAAATAAAACTTTCCCCAATAAGTTCTTAGGCAAACCCAAACTAAGAATCATTGTATTCATTATATCCATTAAGGTTCTATTTTTTATTTCACCTACACTATTTAATTGGAAAGAGCAGAGGGTAGCCACCTTATGAATAATATCATAATCTTGACAATAGTGAGTTATATCATATAGATACACTCCTCTCTTTTATTAGATCTTAAGATTTTAATTTTTTTTCTTGTTGGTTTTCAGCTTCAGATCGATTTAAATATTTTAAAATTTTCAAATACTTCATCTTTTATTTTAAGTACATATAACAATATTTAGAGTAGTCATTTATAAATATTATAAAATATTTATGCCACCTCGGGATACTCTTCTTAAGTCACACATATCATTGTAAATTAATTCTAAGATATCACTACCTCGATCAATAGATTTAAAAGGTTTCTAGATATTTTTGCTTGAACACAAATTTCATATTTATTATCTAAAATATTATGTTTTGGCATTAAATTCAAGTGCATCAATCTTTCAATAAAATTTAGATTCGCATGTCCAAGCCAACCATGCCAGATATTAGAAGTTTCAATGTTTAAAATTTAAAAACTATTATTAACAAATATAGGAAATACATTAAGTTTGAACAATCCATTAGATAGAAATCTTTTTTCAATAAAAGCAATACCCCTAGTAATTATAACTTTATTACATTTAAAGATAAGTCTAGAGCCTTGCTGTACTAAAAGAGAACTACTAATAAGGTTTCTTCAAATCTCAGGCATGTGATGGATGTTGTGTACAGTTAAGATCTTTCCGGATATAAATTTTAACGTAACACGATCAACTATAAGCATACATGCTGTTGCATCATTCTCCATCATTACTACTCCTCCACTTGAGACTTGATAAGTGAAAATTCACAAACGAACAAAATATGCATGAATATTAGCTCTTGTATCTATCAATCAATCATTTATCTCAACGGTCATGATCATGTTAGGAGTGAAAAGAACAAACCTGAAGACTATCTTAGAGGAGCCGGCCCAGAGGTTATCATGTTAACTTGAGGACAACGGGTGCTTGGACCATTCTTCTTAGGCACAGGGGGAGCAAACTTCTTATAAAAATAATCTTTTGCCTAGTGATTGGTCCTCCCATGTACATGAAGCAGCAACGACCATTTCCAGCCTCATACTTTTATTTTTTGTTATTATTATTATTATTCTCACTATAATGAAAATATTTTTTTATTATTTTTAAATTTATTTTAATAGTTTTTATTACTACGAGCTTGGACTGATCTTCTAATATATTCACCTTATGTTGTTTTTAATTAAAGATTTCATCTTTGCTTCTATTTTTCTCTTCAATTCTTATAGAGTTTAGAACATAATTAAAAGAGAGTTCTCTCTAGATGTGATTAATTTTATTCGCATAGCTAAATCATCATGAGGGCAACTTATCAATTAGGCTAGCCATAAAAAAATTTCATCAAGTACATATCATATCACTAGGTTTAAGTTGTTCAACTATATGCTCAAATTTATGCAATTGATTATTCATTGATTTGTTATCCACAAATTTAAATTTTATAAGGTTTAAGGCTTTGTACCTCTCACTACAAAAAAATAGATTATTAGCAATGACAGTCATTTTGTCATCACTAATAGTATTAGCGATAGCCGTCGTCGCTAAAAATTTGATGAAAATAACCTCATTGCTAATTACCATTATTAATGACGGTAAATTCATCGTCAATAATAATGATAAAAAATTATTGCTAATAATTTTATTTTTTTAATTAAAATATTAAAAAATTATTAGCGACAGCCATTATCGTCGCTACTACCATGATTAATAAATTTTTAATTTTTTAATAAAAATTTTAAAATACTATTAGTGATGGCAAATGGTGTCGCTAATAATTTTTAATTTTTTTAAAAATTTATAATTAAATATTTTTAAATCTATTTTAATCATATTAACAAGCAATAATATTTTTTAAAATCTATTATAAATAAAATAATAATTATTTAACATAATTATAAATATAAAATTAATTATATTATATTAAAAATATAAATTATATAATTTTATAAATTTATATTGCTTTATAAGTATCAAAATTAGATACATATAAAAAAAATTATGTAAAATCCTCCTCACCGTTCTCCTCATTCTCCTCATGCTCCTGTACATCCTCTCCAATAACTGATGGATGAGATCCAAATATCCTCCTCCTCCTCCTACTACTCCTGCTCTATGATGGATTATCGAAAGCCATACAGCCCATCTCGAAACCTCTACATGGCCACCTTCTCCAAGGTCCGATAGCCAGCCTCTTCATCCTGAGGAGTCTCAAATCGATAGTACCCCTGTAAGTAGAAGCAACCGTATATTACTAAATAGAATATAAATCTACTATAAATCTAAAAATTAAATATCTTTGACTTACCAGGAATATCTCCCAAGCTACATCACGAGTCCCCGATAGTCAACTGGAGAACTCATTCATCGATTCTGGCACCAATCGTCAAATGATGTCGGTAACCACATGAGACACCCCAGGCTCTGTAAATATGCTGTAAAATTTATTTTGAACAATAAATATTGGACTCTAAAATGATTAAAATTTAAACATATTCGGTGAAGATATATAGTACTTGCGTACGACTTTGAATGTGGACGTGCTCTCTATCCTCCGATCAAGTCAGAGGTGCTATGAGCCGGACGGATCCTTTACCACGCCACTGACTCTGAGAGCCAGATGCTACTCCATGTGAGTGTGGAGTCACTGATGATCTCACATCGTCCGAATATGAGAGTATCAAGACATCATAAAGAATGTTATATTAGATAATAAAAGATAAAATAACATAAAAGAGAATATCTAAAGTATCAAAATTTACTGTATGGTATGTATACCGCAGAACCATGCGAGTTGGCTGCATGAGAGCTTTCTCCTCCAGAGCTCTCTCCTCGACTGTGATGGCTTTGGCCTTGAAAAGTCATTTGTCGTAGATCAAGGATAACATTAAAGAAGTTATATATGTTCATAAAATCTAATCAAGTATATATGAATAAAATTGAATAAAGTCAAGTATATATATTCAAAAAATCTAATCTTTGGTACCCATCAGCTTTAAAATATCATATGGATAGAAGAAAAAAAAGCCATAGCAATCTGTGAAACCAGTCCCTTCAATATCTATTTAGTTTGGATTATCATCAGAAAAAATAAGAGGACAATCATAAGAATATAAGGGCATAAAAATCAATTTGACTTCTACTGCATCTAATACCATCTGCTTAAAATAATGCAGGATAAGTATTTAGATATTTAGTACCCTTCAGATGTTTGGTGCCCTTCAGATGGGTGGTAATGCAAGATAGGTATTTAAAATGAGTCAGAGGTCTAGAAGTTCATCGCAAGCAAAGAGCACTACTCATGAGCCTCTTCAGATGTTTGGTACTCCTCGAATTCTTTATCTGATTTTTTCTCTTCCTCCTCTTCTTTCACTTCTTCCTCTTCTTCCCCTTCTTAGATAGAATGTCTCTTAAAACAAACTCAATATGATCTACCTCCTCATGTTAGCCATCATGTAGGAGAATTTTTGGAGCATCCAACTCTGCATCTATTAAATACTGATAAACTCGTAATGTTTCATCCTCCTGAAGGTATTCTGATAAATGAGGTTTTTCTTCTTTTTCTTCTTCTTCGAGCTCGTAATGAGCGGCTCGAGACTTAACCTTACAGACAGCCCATCAATCTTTTCTTCCTCTCTTTTTTGATGGAAAAGGAGTATAATACATTTAAACAGCTTATTAGGATAACATAAAGGGGTCATTAACATATACTTTTGATCCATATTTGATTTCAATAAGCTTATATCGTAGATCAACCTTCATATAGTTATTGATATCAAACTATCAGTACTTAAACAGAATGATACTATTACCTTCAAGATAGGTCAACTTGATCACCTCTTCAAGGATTCCATAGTAGTTACTCTCCATCTTTGTCTACCAACTGCCCTTTATACACACGCCGTTATTCATTGTACTCTTATAATATCCATATTGCTATATGTGAAATTTGAAATCATTTACATTACAGCCATTATAATATATCACATACATTATTGGCCTGTAACCTAATGATCTTAGCTTCCTAGGTATGGATTTGCCCCTTTGCATGACCTGCATATTATAAAAAAATAAATTAAAAAAATTAAAATAAATAAAATGACAATGATCGCTTACTAGTTGATAGAATCAATTTGTAAAGTTTTGTGAGTATTGAGAAAAAATTTCTTCCTCGCTTATCATCAGGTTGTCCCATCTCAGCATCTCATCATATTGTCTATACATGCATAAGATAAATATAGGATGATAAGTGATTAAAGAGCTAAGATTGTGATGGACACTTACTCAATATATGGGTCGACCTCCGTGCAGTTTAGCAAAATATCTGTCTCTGTCTGTTGAATTTCAGTATCAGTTAATATCCGATGAACCTCGTGTCCAAGTTCATGAGCGAGATAGACAAATATTGAGATCTTCACCTCTGATCCCTGACCACCATCATCATTTCAATCCACTTGAGTCATCTTTATCTACACAATAAGATTAAAATAGTATCAACTGAAATTAAAAATTTTTTCAATTATGTAAGCCTCCACAATAGAACCTTCGACTCTGGCCTTATTTTTTACTTTCTTCTTGAGACTATGCATGTATTTTTCAAATAGACACATTCATCTGTACTGCATTAATCTCTCCATCCTAGCTTCATATGCCAGATGAATCATGAGATGCTCCATGGGGTCGAAGAAACTAGAAAAAAATATCTTCTCTAACTTGCATATAGTCTCTACACTACT
Organism: Elaeis guineensis; assembly: GCF_000442705.2. NCBI lineage: Eukaryota > Viridiplantae > Streptophyta > Magnoliopsida > Arecales > Arecaceae > Elaeis > Elaeis guineensis. The sequence goes on from NC_026000.2 coordinate 128,820,130, forward strand.
AGCTTCAAGACTAGAGATGTGATCGATGGATAGTTCGATAGCACAAATGTCTCTGAAGAAAAGACTAAGCTCGATCAAAAAACTTTATATGAAGTTGGAAAGAAGATCACGCCAAGCCAATGAGAGTAATCGTTGCATGAAGACATGACAGTCATGCTTCTTTAGCCTATAGAATCTGCAATCTTTGACATCGATGCACCGAGCTTGATTACTTGCATAACCATATAAAATTTAAAATTTTACACCATTCACATACTTCTTTCAACTGCTCCTTTGTTAAGGTGTAAGATGCTTTCAACTTTAAAAATTTCTCAGATGACACCTCAACCAACTCTAATAGAGGATGCTTGCATACGTTCTTCATATCTGCTCGAGCCTTGGGGTTGTTCTTTGTCTCATCCTTGATATTCATAACAGTGTAGAAAATATTATCGAGTATATTTTTCTCAATGTGCATGACGTCAAGATTATGATGGATCAAATTGATCGATCAGTACGATAATTCTCAGAAGATGCTATGCTTCATCCAGTTATAAATTCTACAAAAACCTCCAAGGTTCTGCTTTTCAAATAGTATGCCAAACTGAACTTCATCTATTTGGGATACCCTTTGAAATACTTTCATACCACTAAGATGTAGAGGTGTACGGTCTTTCTCTATCTTATTCCTCTCAAAACTGTCTCGTGCTTTTGAAAAGGATGATACTTGAGAAGAAATTGACGATGACAATCGAACTAGCAGGGCTTACGACCATGCTCAAGTTGAAACAATTTTATATTCTTCATGCAATAAGGATATGCTAGCTTTCCATGAGTGCTCCATCTTGACAGTATCCCATAAGCAAAAAGATCATTAATGGTTCACATCAATGTAGCCTTCATTACAAAATTCTTCTTCTTCGATGCATCAAATATATGTATACCATCGGATCATAAGAATTTTAGCTCATCAATAAGAGATCTTATATATACATCAATACTTCTACCAGGATGCCGTGGTCCATGAATAATTAATATAAGAAAGATGTTATGTTCTTTAATGCACATCTTAGGCAACAGATTATATGGAGTAATAAAAACTGACCAACATGAATAAAGAGCCACTACATGACTGAACAGTATAAACCTATCTGTAGACAGATCCGATCGGATATTGCATGATTTCTAAGCAAATAAAGGATGGCAAGCATTAAATTTCTTCCATACCTCACTATCCGACGGATGACTCATCATATCGGTGTGCTTGCGAATCTCTTCTTTGTCCCATCTCATCTGTCTGACAGTACTCTTGAACAAGCAGAGCCTTCGAAGTCTAAGAATGAGAAAAAGGTATTGAAGAACTTTATATGATATGTCTTTTTGATTTCTACCCTCTTGTCTTAACTTAAATCAGCTTTCACCACATACGTCACATATACTTTTCAGTTGGTCCTCCTTATAGAAAAGCATGCAGTCATTATAGTATGCATCTATCTTTTCGTATCTCATAACTCTTTCACTATTTTTTTAAAGCATAGAAGCTTCCAACAAATTTTTCATCTTTCGGTAACATCTTCTTTATTATTGCTACCATCCTATTATAGCAATTGACCGTCATATTAAACTCGATCTTCAAGTTCAACAACTTTGACATAACTGATAATACAATATATTTCACATCCCGGCCACAGTGGTTCATCAGCATCTTTCAACATACGATAGAAATCATTATTGCCAGCTTCTGATTTATCCTCCATATCTCAATTAAATTCAGGATCAACTGCTTCCATAACCATGTCTACCATTCTGTCTGTGTCTCTGTCCTACTGATGACTTCTAACTCTTACAATTGTCTCCAACATCTCCCCATACAGATAGCAATGCTTGTAGTTTGGCATAAATGCACTCCTATATAAATGAGTAATTATTGTATCTCAATCAAGTATTTCTCTATTGACACATCTCTTACAAAGACAACGAATTTGTCTTTGAACTAAGAGTGCAGCATTTTCAAAAGCATAATCACAGAAATACTTGACACCCTCTTTATATTTAGTAAAAATTACTCTGTCGACTACTCAACGGTCCATCCAACTACGGTCCATGGCATACTATCTAAAGATTCTGCATATACAAGTACAAGATAAAATACTTATCAAATATTTTATCATTTAAAATGGCTTACATAATAAATGTATCCTATCATCAACTAATAAATATAGAAGATCTGATCTCATTCAGAAATTACATTAATTCTATAGATCAATTACAGTAATCAAACGATACGTAATAGGGATCGAAAAAAATTTTGACAATAGTTCTCCTTAGTTCTCCCCACATGGCTGAAGATGTGTGAGGAAAATTAAAAAAAAATACTGTCCAAAATTTTTTCTCGAACTCTCAACATACCATTTGATTACTATAATTATCTATAAAATTAATTATAATTTTTAAACTATCTAAATTGGATAATCAATTAATCAATGTACATAATTCTTCAATCTGTACAAAAATATATAAATATACAGATGCTATAGAATATGTACATTGATCAAAAGATGGGTCTATCATTATATGCAATGCAATACTTTTAAAATTTTTAAGATACTGAATTTTTAAGTAAAGGACATATTGCCAACGAAAATGGTCGGGATGCATGTCCCGTGTATGTAGACTTGGAGCATACCAGACGACTAACCCGTGTGAGCACATCAATATGGAATCCAAGCAAATCTCATCCTGGAGGTTCCAAAGTATCAAGTGGGATTGCAAATAGAGCTAAAAATGGATCAGGGTGGGCCAGGCCACATCCCTCCTTGAATCCAGTCTAAAATTTTTTTTCAGACTTCGGACCAAGCCTAAAGCCTAGAGTACAATCATTGAGCTACTCCAGCTACCATCGGAGTAGATGAGTAGACTAAAATCGGTTCGATGGTGGTCCGATCTCGAAACTCTGTCGTCAGAAGCATGCAATAAGGCTATTCTCATCAGAAAGCTTTTCAAAGTAGTTCTACCTTTCGAGAATAATATTAATTTAAATAATATTATGAATAATATTATTAATAATATTATTTAAATTAATAATATTAATTTAAATATTTTTAATATCTAAATTAATAATATTTAAATTCAAATATTATTAATTTAAAATTAATCAAATAAATATAATTTTAAATGTTAAAAATTTAAAAAAGTGAAAATGGGTTGTAGCAATAGCGATGGAGCCATCGTCGCTAAAAATCACCTGGCGGCTCCGACGGTGAGTCGATGGCGAGTCCGACGTAGGTTCGATGGTGGATCGACAGCGTGGCACTCAAGTAGCTAGGCATTCGAAGGGGGGAGGTAAGGGCGACAGTCTGGCACTGTGGCACGGTGATGGGGCACAGGAAGAAGAGGGGAGGTAAGATCCGATAAGGGGAAGCCCGATCCAGTGGGGCATGGTGGCGTGGAAGCAAAAGGAGAGGTCGAAAAGATGAGGGGAGGTTGGGTGGTGGGATGTCGGTGCCAAGATAAGGCCGAAAGCATCAAAGAAGAAAGGGGTGGGGCTCAGAAAGCTTCAATCCGGTGCAGTCGAGGATGTCGGATTTGAGGCGAGGATGGTGGTGCGAGGCTGGGGGGAGGCGGTCGGGGCTCAGGGAGGCAGCTGAGGGGCTCAAGATCCGACGGATAAGGGCTCGAGGAAGCGGCTGAGGGGAGGCAGGTTGGGGGCTCGGGGAGACGGTCGAAGGCTCCAGATCTGACAGATAGGGGCTCGGGGAGATAGCCAGGGAGAGGTGGGCCTGGCGCTTAGGGCTTGGGGAGATGATCGATCGGGGGCTCGAGGAAGCCTGATCCGATGGTGGGGGAAAGAGAGGGATCGAAGGCGGCTAGGGGGAGGTGGGCCGGGGGCTTGAGGAGGGGTCGGAGGCTCAAGGAGGGAAAAATTGGGGGGAGGGGGTCGGTCGCTGGTGGGGGAGCCAACCACTACAAGGAAAGAGATTTTTAGCGATAAATTTATTTACGATGAAAATTATTTTCATCGTAAATACGAATGTCAATAACGTAAAAAAATTTTTGTCAATAATAATAAAATATTTATGATGATTTCAAATTTTTATCTTAAATAAAAAAAATTAGCGACGAAAAAATAACTTCTGTCATAAGAAATAGCATATTTTTGATGAATATTTTTATCATAAATAAAAAAATATTTTTTAAATTATAAATATATAAATATTAGCAACAAAAGTATTTTCATTGGTAATAGTCAAAATTTTTGCAATGAAAACCATATTTTTGTCGTCAATAATCCTTATTTATGACTAAAAATTTTCGTCACTAATAAGTCAAAAAAAATTTAAAAATAAATATTTTTAATTATTTATGATGTAAGTTTGTATCTTAAATAATTTCATTATTTATGATGAAAAATAATTTTATGTCACAAATAAGAATTATTAATGATGAAATTTTCATCGTTAATACTTTAAAAAATTAGATAAGTTAAAAATTTAAAATATAAAAATTATTTATGATGAAAATAAAAATATCATAAATAATTAAAATATTTATGATGAAAATATATTTTTTATAATAAATTTTTTTAGTCATAAATAATTAAAAAATAAGAAACTAAAATAAATTATAAATTTTTTATGACAAAAGCATTTCTGTCACTAATAGTTCAATTATTAGCGACGGAAACATATTTTTTATCGCCAATAAATATATTTTAAAAATTTTAAAATAAAAATAATTTACAATAAAAACTATTCATTGTAAATAATAAACTATTTGTGGTGATAAATCTTGTTATAGTCGCAAATCATCAATTATTTATGACGTAAATTTTTCCTCACTAATATTTGAAAAAATAAAAAATTTTAAATTTTAAAAAACTAAACTATTAGCAATGGATATAGATTTTTTCATCGTTAAAAAATTTTTTAAAGACAAAAAATTTTATTGCTAATATTTTAAAAATTTTGAAAATTTAATAAAGCTTTCATATTGAAGGATATATATTATAATAAATTTTTTTATATTTATAAAAAAATTATAAGATAATTTTAAAAAATAATATGTATAAAATAAAGTAATATAGAATATTAAGATATGTATATATAAAAGGCACATAAAAAGTCATGGCCTATGAAGATTATATTGTCGCAAATATTGGGGCATGGGAAGGTCGAAGGGTGGTTTTAGAATAAAGATGATGATAAATCTAGAGGATGGTAGAGTTGCACTCTTGGGTGTCTGTATTATTATATATATATATATATATATCATGGTAAATTTGAGTCTATCTCGGATCCAGAAATGGTAGCATGTAGGAGGAGGAGGAGTACACTCACAAGTTGGCAATTAGATTTTGATTCTTTTATGTATCTTATTACAGTATTATTCAATTATCCTCTATACTTTTTGTCCTCTTTAAGTATCAATGTAGAGTGCGTGCATACAAGCAAATGGTATTGAATATGTTAATGGGATGCGTAAGGCCTCGTTGGCTAAGTTTTCTATCTTTTCATGATAGCCCAGTGGGTATCGAAGTTCATGCTTCTTGCATGATCCAATCTACATCCAGTCAGAACTGCTACTCCTTTTTCTTTAGTAAAATCACTTTGAACTTAAAATTACTTTGAAAAAGATATGTGCATATATATACATATATACATATACACACAATATATACATACACACACACACACATATATTATCGTATTATTGTGGCTAAGAGATGAATGAAAAATGAATGGAAGAAAATAATACAGAGAATAAGACTTGGTGAGAAGAATTTTTTTTAAATAAAAAATTATTTTTATTGATTATTAGCGATGAAAAAAAAAATTCATCGCTAATTATGTAATTAACGACGAAACTCTATATTTTCATCGTAAATAATATTTTTTCAGAGGGTGAATTTTTTCGACAGAAATTTTTTTTTGATGAAAATTATTAGTGACGAAATTTTTTTGTTCGTTGTAAATATTTTTTATTCAAATTATTTGCAAAAAAAAATTATTACTAGCGACTAAAATTTGCATCGCTAATACCCCACGTCCCACCAACTCCCATCAAAAACCCATTTTTCTTCCTCGTCCCCCAGCAGTCCGACTTCTTCTCCCCCTCCCACAAGCTTCCTCCCCCCCTGACATCCCGTGTGCCTCCGATTTCCTCCGCCGTCTCGATTTCCTCCACCGCCACCATCGAGGTGAGTCGACTTCATATTTTTTTTGGGGGGGGGTGGGTTTGGGTCGGGGATGGAGACGGAGAAAAGCTTAGGGTCGGCGTGCCGGGGATGATACGCCTGGGTCAGGACGGTGGGCCGCGGCCATGTGGGGCCTGCAGGCCCGTGGGCTGCAGCCACGTTGGGCCTACGAGGCAGGTCGGGGATGGGTTGGGGCCGGGATCGGCAAGCTAGAGCCAGAGCTGGTGACGTCGACTTCATTTTTTTTTGGGTGGGTTCAGGTCGAGGTCGGGGACAGGGATGGGGAACGGCACGGGGCCGGCATGCCACGGTCAGCATGTCGGGGATGGCAAGCCTGGGTCGGGACAGTGAGCTGCGGCCATGTGGGGCTTGCGACCCTACAGACTGCGGCCACGTGGGGCCTGCGTGCCAGGGACTGTGGGCCAGGCCGACGACGGCGAGCTGAGGGGCCGGGGTCGGGGTTGGCGACGGTGGGTCGGGGAGGGGCCAGTGCCGGCGACGGCAAGCCGGGAGGGGTCTGGTCGTGGTCGGGCTGGTGACGGCGGGCCAAGGAGGGGCCAGGGCCGAGGCCAGCAGCGGCGAGCCAGGGCGTGGTTGTGCCGAGGACGGTGGGTCGGGCACATGTGGCCTGCGGGTTGCGGGCCGGGCACGCGTGGGTTGGGGTGGGTCGGGCCTGGATGGGGCCGGTCGAACCGGGTCCGGTCGGGCTGGCACGGGTCGGGTGGAGTCAGATCGGGTCGGGTCGGGCTAGGGTCGGGGATGATAGAGCCAGGACGGGGTGGGTCGGGTCTTGCTAGGACTGGTCGGATGGAGCTGGGTCGGGTCGGGTCGGGTTGGAGAGGGTTGGGTCAGGTCAGGTCGGGCTGGGGTGAGTCGGGTGGAGCCAGGTCAGGTGGAGCTGTGGTGCGTCGGGTGGAGCCGGGGCAGGTCGGCTGGAGCCGGGTTGGGTCTGATCCGCGCCCGATCGGGCTAGGGCAGGTGGGGTCGGGATGGGGCGGGTTAGGTTAGGTCTTCATAAGGATGAAATATGATGCTAAATTATTATAATTATTGCATATTATTTTTTAGTATTATTGCTAAGTTAGTTAATTATTTGACTAATTATTTTTTCACTAATACAATGCACATTGCTGTTACTTGTTACAATTAAATTATTGTATGTGTTGTTTTGTATGCTGCTGAAATTATAAATAAAAAAGATATTTCTATTTTAAAGAAAACTCTATTAAAATTTTGATCAGAAAATCTCAATACGAAGTTATTCTTTTTTGATAAATTAGAAATCTATCTTCGAATGCACGTTCAAAGATGGTACTTAAATTATATTGAGCTGTAGATTTTCATTCAAGTTTCGATCTTCATCGAGATCGAAATTTGGATGTTCCATATTCGAATTTTTTAAAAAAGTAATAATATTATTATTGTTAATAGTTGATATTTCATTTCATTATGTGATATTCAGTAGTTATCTGTCAATTATTCTCGGATATATGGTGGATATGATGCATGGGTACCATATCCACATCATATACTTAGAGAATCATGGACAGATGCTGTCAAAATTTTATAAAAATGAGATGAAATATTCACTAATAACAATAATGAGATTATTACTTTTCTGAAAGGGATAGGGCCACACCTGTTAGTAATGATTTGAAAAGGATAAGATCATACATTTTTACTTCATAAAAAAATAGGACCACACATTTTTTGTGTTAATGTTCAGTCTGTATGTCTTTTTTAATGTGTTATTTTGTATGAAGTGATCCGAATCTAGATCCGGATCGAGATTTTGGTTGAAATTCGGAATGCGATTTAGTTTGAAATTTGGATCGAGATCCTGAATACAATGAAACTTTTTTTGATTGTTAATGATTTTGTGTTTATTGTTAGATGAATATCAACAAAAATTGGATGAATGCTAGAGGTATTTTTTTACCTGAATATCAAAAAGGAGTTCGAGATTTTATTAACTTTGCACGGCATAAGGTTGATAGTGCTAGTTGGATATTCTAGATGTAATGCACATTGAAAAGAATATTTATGATAATATCATCGATAATGTATTGAATATTTTAAAAAAAATAAAAGATGGTACAAAAGCTCATCTTAATTTGCAGAAAATGAGAATCCAGTCGGAGTTGCATTTAGTTCATCGAGGTGAGAGATTTTTTATGCCACCCACATGTTATTCGCTGTTTGAAGAGAAAAAGAAGAATTTCTGTGGATGGTTCAAAATCGTTAAGTTTTCTGACACATATGCTTCAAACATATCGCGGTGTATTGAAAATAACGATGGCAGTATCTCTGGCATGAAAAGTCATGACTCCCATATGATGATGCAACGTTTGCTTCCTGTGGTCATGCATGACTATTTGGGTGGTGATGTTCAAACTATATTGATTGAGCTGGGAGTGTTCTTTCGAGAACTATATTATCAAAAATTGAAGATTAACTTACTTAAAAAATCAGAGAAAGATATCATACTCATTTTTTGTAAGTTAGAAAAATTTTTTTCATCATCATTTTTTGATATTATGATGCATCTGGCTGTCCATCTTCCAAAAAAAGTTCTTTTAGTCGGATCGATACATTATCGATGGATGTATCCTATTGAAAGGTAAAGAAGTTATACATATTTTATCATATCAATTATAAGATGTAAATATATTTTTAAAATTTAAATTTATTTTTATTTACTGATTCTTGTGTACCTTAAAAAAGTATGTACGTAATAAAGCAAGGCCGGAAAGGTCTATAGCGAAAGTATATGTAGCTATCGAGTGTCTCACATTCTGTGCGATGTATCTTGATTATATTGAAAAAAATTTAATCATGCAAATCGTAATGCAGACGTGAATGGGATGACAATAAGCCGACGTTGTTTATATTTAAACAAATGGTTCGACCTATTGATGCAAGAAAATATTAATTTATAGATGTGAGCGAACTATCCAAGACATACTTTTACGTTCTAAATAATTATGAAGAAATTAAAGATTTTATTGAGTAAGTATCATCTTACAATACTGTTTAATGATCAAAAATTTTTTTATATCAGTGTAAAATTAAAAATTATAACTTCTCGTAGTGAGCACAAGAGTATACGATGTAGAAAGAATAATACGAATGCCGATGATCAACATAGGAGAGAATTTACAAAGTAGTTTGATAATCTTGTAAGTTGCATTAATGATACATTATTTATTTACTTATAAATATTATTATTTCAACCAACATAATTTTTTATCTTATGATGCAGATGAAACATAAGTATTTCAATAAAAAAGCGGGTGCAACAATGAGTTGCATGATTTAGCATGTGGTTCTGATTGAAGGGTTAATCACTACATATTCTGTATTATTGGAGGAATGAGATTTCATATAAGGGAGCTTGAGATACAATGACGGACTCAGAATAGTGAAATTGCTATAACAAGATATGAAGGAGAAAAAGAGATTGATTATTATGGTGTACTGGTAGATATCATAGAACTGAAGTATGAGTCCAGTAATTCTGTATTTTTATTTCAGTATAAATTATGGGATATTAGTAAAAAAAAGATTGGAATTCATATGATTCATAATTTATCAATGTAAATCTTGCACAAACATGGTACCAAAATGAGCCATATATATTAGCAACTCAAGCGAAATAAGTAATATATTTGAAGGATCTAAAGTATTGAGGTAATTGACATGTCGTACAAAAAATAATATTTAGAGGCATATATGACATACCAATTCGATTAGAGATGGATGAAATTTTGGATTTACATGAAGAGAAAGCTTTTCAGTAAGAAGAACAAATATTAGCAGAGTTTTTGGTTGATGAAGAACTTGTAAGGACACCTTTGAATAGGGCTGATCTTCCATCCAACGAAATTGAAGCTAATTTTGTATTTAATCTAGATGAGTCAGAGGGCGATGATCAATTCATAAATGATGATGAGATAGAAGACGATATATATATCGATTACTGTGATTTGGATGAAGATCTATACATCGAGGAAGATACAAATATTGATGAGTAGATCTTTATTCTTCATTCAATTTTCTGTTGCAATAATGGTATGCGATATAATTGTATTCATTAGAATATTATTTGACTTCTATTATCATTATTTAATATTATATTTATTTACATTTCAATTTCTATAGATATGGCACCAGGAGACAGATGATAATGGTCGCATTCACAGTTACCTGCAGATAGCTTAAAAGTTGAGGTGCCTTCACCAATCTTCGTTGCCTCACTGGCTCCAATGTCAGAAGATTTTACACTGGCAGGTCCTAGTGAACCGGGTCCCAATGAGGTGGATCCCAGTGAGGCTGGTCTCAGTGGTATTAATTATTACACTTTATATATAATAAAATTTGATTTTTTTTTTGGATCATACTTACGATTTATTTATTATTGTTTCAAATCAGTCTATATCGATGGTCAGATGAGGGCAAGGTCCATCAAAGAACCTCGCTTTAAAGTGTTGGAGATACGAGCACCCAGGACAGCGTCTCCAGATCGAGATATCGGCTAGCTACACCAGACCCATTAAGGGATGGTGTGAGCCATGGCAGATCGAGCTGGGCATAATATGCCACAGCTATGCTCTCGTGGTGCTCTTCGATTGGCATCACGTTGTCCCAGCTCAGAGAAAAAATTTTTACACCCACTTACAGGTAAAATAAATTATATTATGAATATTTAATTTACATAGTATTCTTCTAATATTTGTTATTCACATGGTGTATTTGATATCGCTGATTTTGAGGATAATCGTGTGAGGCAAGTGGTCGACGCCCATTATCCTTGCATTTCAAAGATTATCGCCATCACATGTATCAGCATTGGTACCGAGTGGTGCAGGCTCATGGGCAGAAGACAGTGCAGCTGCAGCCCTATGACAGCATCACCCTCGACGATTGAACTACCATATGCCGGCATTACGAGGATCCGACATATCAGGTTACACATCTAAATTTTTTTTTAGACTTTAATGACTTAATCATTTATTTTTAAATTAAAGTTATTATCTACTAATTTTACTGCTAATTTTACAGAGACGATGTATCCAAAATGCAGCGAACCGGGTGAGACAGACCGTGCTGCATTACGGAGGTTCGAGATCGTTTGCTCGCCACATGGAGCACATGGTAGGTATTTTTTTTAATTTTTAATTAGAATATATTTTTTTAATTATTTAAAATTTTTTAATTAATTCTCAAATTACAAAGAGATGCTAAGAGTGGCGAGCTTCTTGATAGGATCGATATCTACCAGCGAATCCACTAGTAATGGTCGAGAGAGTAGACGACGGGGAGTCAGGAGCTTTTTGTAAGTTTTTTTAATTATTTTTTTATTCATAATTTAATTTTTATTAAAAAATTAAAATAATTTTTATTTTTATTTTCAAGATCGTATGACCAACATGAGATTCTAGCCTATCTCTGAGGGCTCGACCGCATCCACAGATAATGAGATCTATGATCGAGTGCTCGATACGAGATCCTTTTATATTAGGAGTCTAGGACATGGGATCACTACTCTCTTATCCTCATAATCATCTAGAACTGAGATCCATTCTGCATGCCACGCTCGGTTGACGGAGGTGCAGAGGCAGGTTGTCAGAGATCGACAGCAGGCTGTCGAGGATCAACAACGAGCTCAGGAGTTGGCTGCATGCATCAATGACTATTAGTACTTTCAGATCCAGATGATGGAGTGGATGACGCAGATAGAGCAGATGATACAACTAATGAGGCAGCAGCAGATCGATCCGAACTCCATCATCGGTCTGAGCTCCGTTGAGTGCTCTCTATCCCCAGTTCGTTCTTTAGATATCGATATTTGATGGCTTATTGATGTATTTTTTTTTAAATATCTTATAATTTTAATTTAATATAATAAAATAATAAAATTTATTTTTTAGATTATTATGTAAATTTTTTATTTTAAATTTTTTAGTTTATAAAAAATATTATACATATAAATTTAAAATATATATTCATAAATTTTTTTAAAAAAATATGACTAAATTATTAATGATGAAATTATTTTTGATAAAATATTCATCATCAAAAATATTTTACTAACATAATTTAATTTATTAATAAATATATAATTAATAGCAATAAAAAATTATTCATTGCAAATAATTATTAGTGACATAAATTTTCATCAAAAATTATCTTATTTATGATGAAAGTTTTCATTGCTAATATTATTTAATATTATTTATTTTTTATTAAATTAATAGCAATGAATTATTTTTATTGTAAAAATTTTTTTTTGTGACGTAAATTTTTCATCACTAAAATTTTTTAAAATAATAATGATGAAAATAATTTCATCGTTATTAATTTTTTATTTATCATCGATGGTTTTTTTCATCATAAATATCTTTTTTTAAATTAAATTTTTTTATCTTTTTTTTAATGATGAAAAATATTCATCATAAATATCTTTTATTAATGATGAATTTTTTTTTCATCATAAAATATTATCAATGATGAAATTATTTACGATGAAATATTAGTGATCAAAATTTCATCGCTAATATGTATTAGCGACGAAAATCGATTATTAGCGATGAAAAATTTTTATCGCTAATAACCTATTTTGTTGTAGTGAACTCAAAAAATGAGAGGGGTGGGGGAAAACTAGGGTGCACAAGGAAATAAAAAGAAAGAAAAAATTTAGGATTATTAGGGATGAAAAAAGCCATCACTAATAAGATCACTCTGTCGCTAATAATGCTATGATCAAATTTAAAAAAATAAAATTATTTTTTATTAGTGATGCAGCTTGCCATCACTAAAAGTGAAAAATACGATCGTTAATAATTTTTTTTGTAACGACATAATTATTGGTCATCATTTGCCATCGATAAAAAGCATTATTAGCGATGGCAAAATTACCGTCACTAATAGCCCTCGATAAAGATCCTTTTTCTTGTAATGTTTTTTACGAAGATCTTCTTTATTATATTTTTGTTCTATGGTTAATCAAAGTTCTTTAGCACTTTTAGTGCCATAAAAAAAAATATCATAGGGCCTCTCCAAAAGGGCACTCAAGATGTGGTTTAGATAATGATAGTCTAAAAGTTATGGTGATAAAGTAGATGAAGAGATGGATTTGGATTCCTAGGTACTATAGGAGAAGGCCCTACATTCTCACCTCTCCCATGATCCCTACCATGCCCACGACCACCTTTAATGGGCTTGATCACATCTAAAGGATGGGATCCACTACTATTATCTTCAATGGGGTCGAAAATGATGGAAATGAGGTCAAAGATAGTTAACCAAAATTTTATTTGATTTTATTACTTACGAAAATTATGTTCGTCAAAAGGGTTTGGTTTAACTGAATAGGGTTCATCCATAAGTTGGATGAAGGGCTTTATTTTAATTTGTAATGATAGACAAATGATCTAAAAAAGAAATGCAAAATCTAGAAATAAAGAGCAATAAAGGATATTATAACTCTAATCTATGCAAGTATGTAGCCCTTTTGTGATCTAAATGATAAATATCTATCAAATACCTGCGACTGTCACTTCTAAATTATTGCAAATATGATAATAGGTAAAAAATAAATAAGATAAAATTACACACAATTCTCTTCTAAGTAATAAAATATCAGATTGAAAAAATTAGCATGCCTAAAGGCATTATCTTAGAAGCAATATCGCCCCCACGTGCGAGGCTACCGGTGGCCTCTCTGAGAGATACAATGAGGTAGTGGATGACTACTCGTTCCTCCTCATCAACATAGCTCCAAGGAAGCTAGATATGACCGTAAAAGCTTTTACAGCCCAGCAACATAGGGGAGCAGAAGAATAGTAGAAAATAGTATAATCTCCTTTATCTTCTTGTCCCATTCTAGCTAATATATAGACTAGCTACAATGGGGAGAGAAAAACCCCATATAAAAAGATGGCTCACAAAAGGGAGCTCCATAATGGGTAGCCTAATAGAAGGAGCTAAATGAGGAAGCTCCAATAAATAGATCGATAATAGATCATTCTCAGGCTTTTTACGTAAGCTCATTGAGTCTTGCCTTATATGGGCCAATCAAATAGAGCAAGATATAAATGATAAAATAAAAAAAAATATATTTATAAGATCACTATTTATTTAAAATTTTAAATTACAAAAGAATCAATAAATCTAACCCGAACACTCATGCAGGGAGATGGGAGCATCTTTACCTTGATGGATGCATCCACGATTTTAGATCAAGAATTCCTTTACTTCTTTTATTTTTTAATTATGAAAACAAGGTCATTAAGATACAAGAGAACAACCATTTTAGGAGGAGAATTTTGTTTATTTTCCTACCAAAAAGAATAAAAAAGACTTCTTCTAGGAAACATGCATTCAACAATGTGTTGTAGCACATGCAATCATCATAGATAAATAGGAGGAAGTAAAAAGGGTGGGAGTAGTCATCCTTAAGATGTATCACCAATGTGTCAATTTATATGCTTTATCATATACCTCGGAGTTAGGAGCAAGAGTGTAATCGAGCCAAGTTAAATTGAGTAGCTGGAAGCTTGAGCTTGACTTGACTCAAAATATTTGGACTCGAAATTCGGCTTGAAATCGATCAAACCTTAATATCCTACGCTCGAGCTCGAGCTCGACTCGATGATTAATAGGCAAAACTCAAAATCTACTCGATTTGACTTGAATATCAACCGATCCATACTCAACTCAAAATCGAGTTTTAGCATACTAATAATATATATATTAATATATATATTATAAATAATATATATATATATATATATATATATATATATATATATATATATATATATATATATATATATATATTTGAGTAGGCTCATGAGCTTTCGAGCCGAGCATCCTGTTATTCGAGCTCGACTCAAACATGAAAATAATCGAGTCGAATCGAGCTCGAATAGCTTGCGAGTAGTTCGACTCATTTGCATCTTAATTAGGAGTGATTATTGATTAGACTAGATCCATCACTCAGCTGATGGACATATCCAACTGTCATTCAATTTGCAAAAGGACGGACTATTAAAAAGGGAGCTACATGCACTTCCCTATGTGTTGCTCGCGGTTGGCCGATACACCAACTCAACAGTGGACTTTATCCAACTAAAACTTTTACTTGAGTTATGCCTCTAGAATGGAACAAATTAAAGAGGGAGTTTCTTAATTACGGTTAGCCCCAACCATTTTCCCCATTACATCTCTCAAAATATAGTTAGCGACAGGTTGGTTTTCATTCATTGAGCTATCAAGTTAATTCCCTGATCTCCAGAAAAGGGGCCAGTCAAAAGACACCAATGATGAACACCATCATAATCAATTTAGTTCCTTATATTATGCTGAGCAAGTCATACATTGGTTGCCACAAAAAACCTCCACATCAAGTCGATAACTAGTAGAAGACATGTTGAGGGGATCTATTTTTGTTGTTAAACACCTAATCATTCTTGGTCTTCTATATGTTCCACTCCACATGGTAGAGCACAGTGACATGAAAAGCTTTGAGATCCTTTGAGTTAAGTAGTTGTAACAAGGATTTTTTTTTTTTTTTTTTGATGAAAAGGAGACTAAGGTATTCCACCTTAGTCACCTAACTTAATTTCAGAATAAGAATATTTACAAGAGAGGAAGAACAGAATGTACACTTACAAATTAAACTTCCCCAAAGCCACGAGAGGATAAAATGGTATAGACATAAGCTTGCTCATGGCAGGGAACTAGCGTCTTATGAACATGAAAGGCATGAGCAGCAAGGTGCCAAATATTCATGACAAAGAAACATTAAATGAGAACGTGTGCAGTGCTCTCAACTTCATGGATCAAAAAACTATAGCAAGAATCATCCAAATTAAGCAAGCTATATCAATGCTGATTGTCGCCACACCGCAACTCTTTTTGATTTTTTGAGGGAAAAGGAGGGGGACAGCCTTGCTTGAATTTTATTAAAAATGAAAATCACAAGAAAATAAAAAAGAGCATAATAAGAAACGAAAAAGTTGGAAAAATTCGAAGATAACATATAGATATCCAGCAATGCTTCCATTGACGATATCACCTACTCTCAAATTGTTTTTGCTAAGGATATAGCTCATTTTTATCGAAATGAGGAGTGTTCTAAGGTTTCTTTCAATTTTTCTTGGATTTAAAAATTACTAGTTCCCATACGAATCAAATGTTTTTGTTGAAAATTACAATAGTCCAGACTTCCTATAAAATGTTCTTATTTGATAAAGGAATTGTAGCTAATATCTCTACTGATTGCGATCTTTGTCTAGGTTGTATCGAGGATTGCCAACATTCTGTGGTGACTCATGCTTTTGTTGTTGCATGTTGGGCTCGATTGGCTAGAATGGTCGATAGTTTGATGCTAGATTCTGTCGGATTTGTAACATTATTTAGCAAAATTTCTTGGTAGAGAATGAAATAAAGGTTATGACTGCTTTTATGGCTTCTATCATTTGGGAAGCAAGGAATAGATGCATCCTTCAGCAGTGGTGTTGTTCACCAAAGGAATTGCTTAGGCAATGCTTGTGTTTTAGCCAGGAAACAGTTCATGTTGCATCATTCTGTTCCTCCACATAGCTTGCTACTCTATAAAAGGTCTGGGATACTCCATAGCTGGTTAGTCAACCTCTTTGGTGTCTTCTCGTGTATCTTGGATATCCCCATATTGAATATCTGTAGTTCTTATAACACCTTGAAACTTGGAATTCTGGATAGAGCTTGGCAAACTTAGCTACAAAATCGCTCCAACAGAGTCATGGCCTCCATACATGGAGGCTGTCCTTATTCTAGTGGCTTCTCATATAATAGTATCTGAGCCATTGCCTCATCTCTCACATCAACACATCCCATGTACAAGTTCTCTAATTCTACTCTACATATGGCCAGGGAATGAGTAGCTTAACTCACTAGCCACCACTTCATTGGTAATAAATAGAGGTAAGCAATAAATTATTTATCTTGGAGAAGGACGAGCAAAATAGCTAATGGAGATGCCAATGGGTAAGGGAAAGATAGGATCCAGTACCATCTTGAGATTGATCACTATCTTGTCCAACCCCTCTTTAGAACTGAACTCTCAAGCTGCTCTTTCGGCCAAAGTTTTTGAAACTGGATATCAAAGCTATATAATAAAGCAAACCAAATTATGCTAGAAGCTATTTGAATCACCGTAAGTGGGTGGACTCACTCATCCTAAGCTTCTTGCAGTGGTTGACATCAAGCCACGTGCTCTCCTTATAGATCATGCTAGTAAGCTGGCTTAGGAAGATAGTAGCCAATGATGATATCAACATCACTTACCTCATCTTGCTCTTACACACTGTGCAAAGCACATTGAGTGTCCCTAGCAACGAAGGTAGAAATCATGTGGTGGATGGAGCTCCTCATGCCTCTTCCCCCATGACTAGCAAATAGCATTCCATTCTCTTCTTACCACTTTAGGTTATTTTGGTTATTTTTTAATTTTTTTCTTGCGTAGCAATCGAATCTCATTTCAAGTTAACAGTTTGATTAACATTCTGTTAACTTACAGATAAAGTGTTAGATAAAAATAAACCTCAAGAGGGTAAGCATAGGTTTTTCAAACTACTAGATGTAAATGTAATTTATCCCTAATTTCAGGAGAATTTATGTAATTTACTCTAACATTTTTGTATTAAATTATCTCTTAAGTTATATCATTTTCATACCCATAATTATTTTGTTAAAATTATCTTTTTTTTTAATTGTGTGCAGTGGATAAAAATGATGGAAAGGAGCTGATAAGAGCTGAAATTTTCATTAAAACACTCAACCACAAAGATGGAACCATTATGAGTTTGCAATCAATAGAGAAAATTGATTGTACATCATGTAATAATAAAGAAATTATCTTATTTAATTTACTGATTTACTAATTAAGATTTATAATGTTAGATGTGCGTCCTAGAAGCCAATCTTGACTGACACATACCTTTCTCTAGGGTATATTTTGTACTTGACGGGCGGTCTTTATAATCAATTATGTCATATATATCCATGATTTGTTCTAAAAATTAAAAAAGATAATTTTATATATTTTCAAAGTGTTAAGAATTTGAGACATACATCATTAATAGTTAATTTATAAATGCTTCTGATTGAAAGATCGTCAAGGAAGATGGTGATCAATTCATTCAAGATCGCTGTATGGATCACCTCCTTTTTCAGACAGATGAGTCTTAAGTTTGTAGTGTAGAGACACTGGAGTGAGAGTGCAAGCGGTTGTTAGAGAATAACTTGCACTGAGCGTGACCAATATGAGAAATCACTTGGATGTCTACTCACTCGTCAGTGATTTTTTTGATGCTGCAGTTGTATGACTGGTCCTTTGACCTGCGGTGTGTTGACTATTCACAGTGAAGCTACTTAATTTGACTGCACATTTCTTTGATCTATAGCCATTCGGATCTTTACTATGTATGTTGGCTATTGTAGGTTCAGGTTCGTTGTTTGGAGTAGGATGCACCTAGATAGAATCTATCGATCTCAATAAAAAAGTAGTTCTATGTGATTCGCAAGACTGAGTTCTGGAAGTCTCTGATCAGAGCAAGAGTAAATACTGAAAAAGAGTT
Organism: Elaeis guineensis; assembly: GCF_000442705.2. Lineage (NCBI taxonomy): Eukaryota > Viridiplantae > Streptophyta > Magnoliopsida > Arecales > Arecaceae > Elaeis > Elaeis guineensis. The sequence goes on from NC_026000.2 coordinate 128,838,925, forward strand.
TCCACGGGATTTATAAATAAACTCGAGTCGAGCCAATCTAGCGTATGACTGACGATGAAATTTGATGAGTTTTTCATGACCTCCGTCTAATCGGGACTCACGATAGAAGGATTGTATTACACGATAACTGTACCTAGGAATTCATCTTTTCTGTTTTACTGGATTACTACTACATACTGCTAGGCATCATTGATGGATCGTGAGAACCTACTAGGATCATTTTCGGATCAATGATCCTTGTTGAGGTGAGTTGGAATAGTTCAGCCCATTAAAAGGAGTTTCGATGATACTGTGATGGAGATCACGGTATATCTCACTACCAGACAGAATAGAGCCTAAGGGGTCACATATAAAAGGAGCATGACCTAATCAATAGCTTGGATCATATTCAAATTATCAATCGGATTGATAATTTGAATTTTAAAAACTGGTAATTTATAAGCATTACAGTTTTGGCAGCTGCTAATTGTTAGCACAGAAACTTAATTATAAATATTATAATTTATTGAGTTGATTAAATTATAAATTAAGTCTTAATTAATTTAAATTAGATTTAATTTAATTAGATTTAATTTAATTTAATATTAATTGAATTCAATTATCCAAATCAGATTTGGATTTCAAGCTTGATTGGATCAGGCTTGACAACCTTTCAAATTCGACTCAATTCAGACTCGATTTGAATCCGATTGAGATCAAATTTGAACCAGATGAATCATGACTCAGAGAATCCAGATTCTTTAAGACTCTCTCTCTAGATCTCATGCAAAGAAGAGGAGAGAGTGTGTGAAGATGCATCCCCTTTTCTTTTGCACACGTGAAGGATGGAGAAGCGCCAATAGTTGGCGCCCCATCTTTCTGAGACTCTCTCACTTTAAGACAACTATCCAAATTTGATTTGAATAGATGTCTTATCAAGAAGAGATTCTAATCTGATTAGAATGGGGTGTGAGATAATTTTTTGTGCAACAAAAATTTTGAAAAAAGGTGGGGCGTGCGCTAAAGAATTGCGTGAGAAATCTCACGTGTTTTTTTTCTTTCTTGTCGCACATCCTTTTCCTTCTATTTTTTCACACCACACTTTCTTCTTTTGATAAGATCTGATCTTATTTCCTTTGGGGCATGAAGGCTTTCTTTTTGTGTGACAAAAATTAAGAGAAAAAGAGATGTGGCATGCACTATGGTTAGGTGACCTCCTTTTTTGCCGTATAACAACATCCCAATGCCTTCTCTTCTTTCTCCCCTTCACCTCCATGCCAAGATTTGATAGAGATCAGATCTAAGAGAGAACAAGAGAGAGAAAAAGAGAAGAAAAGTTTTTTTTTTCTTCTTGATGATCCGATTCAGATCCCGTCGGATCAACATGAAGGAGTTCGTGCAGCGATTATCTTCTTCGAGATCTGGAAGAAGAGATGCAGATCCAAGGCTGAGGAGCGAGATCTGCAAGGTGCTAGCACATCGATGATCTCGATGCTCCAATCAGATATCTCTGTATGGATACTAATAGAGGTCAGATATGTGTGCGGCTACGATCAGAACCCCAGAGATCCACAAGATCCGAAGGTATGGAGTCTGATCTTCGATTTTACTGTAACTGACAATTATTTTCTTTTCAGATTTCAGATCAAGGTAGCATGTTCATATCAAGATTCTATGCATTATTTTCAGATCAAATCTGATACATAAATTAAATTAAAAATATTTTAATTTATTTACTTTCATTGCATAAATTTTTAAAAAAGTTTCAAACTACACGTATGAAATCATAGCGATTTCTAACAGTGATATCGAGACAGGTTCTGATACGAACATGAAAATCTCTCAGATCTAAAATTTAATTTATAGAAATCAGATCTGAAGGTTAGTTAGATGATCAATATCATTCTAAAATAAGATTGTCCTGGCATAATTCTGTTATACTAAATGGTTGTCTTAGAATGATGTAGAACATCAATTAATGTTAGATCTAAATTTTCTGCATATTGTAATATGATTACAGAATTATTTCAGATTTAAAATTATTTCATATCTAAAATAAATCATCAGTTATTTTGATCTAAAATTACTTTTAGATCTGAATATATTAATTAAGATTTAATTTGGATCTAGTATGATTGCTGAAATTTGATCAAATTGATTCGTATGTAATGTGAATTGATTAAATCAAGATCGAATTTAGCTCAGTGATTCGAGTCCGGATCTATAGGTTAATCTGATTGATTGTAATCAACCAATTTGATGTCTAAGGCAAGTCTTAGATAGTAGTTCTTTAATTGGTTCTGTTATATGATCTGACCAATTCGTTGGTGTCTAAGAAAAGCAATGGGAGAATCCCCACTCATCTTCACTTACTTGGCCATTTTGAAAGATTACGTTTTGTAATAGATTACTTGTTGACTCGAGTTCACCAATGCTGACTAGATTGGTCAGACATGAGATATGCTGACCCAAACCAGATTATGTAATTAATTAGAAGAGATTTGAACCTAAATCTCCTCATTAAATAATAAATCTACTGGTCTTCCATCATTGTAGAGATGTGGATGCCTTTTTCGATGTTGATCGTTCTCAGTTGGTTGCAGTAGTTCGGTTGCATCGGAAAGGCACAACCACTCTATTGGTATTAGATGCTCTGAGATAAAGATAGAGTTGGGCCTAATAACTGTTACGTGAGGGATCCAATGATGACTTAACACTCGCTAGTGAATGGTGGGTTAGACTTAACTAAGAAATATGCCAATAACCGTTAGGTGAGGCTACAGGACTTAGAGATCAAATTGCTTCAACATGCTTGGAGAAGTATTTGGATAAGCAATTATCTATACATTGATATATATGTCATCAATAACTGTTAGATGAGGTGCCGTACATTGATAGGATCGCAGCACCCACTAGAACCACTTATTGTGTTAGTATTTTCTTTTCTCTACCCGAAGAGTGTGAGAGACTCGAAAAATTAGTGAAAGTCTTTTTTTTATTTTTAAAATTCCTAGAACAAACTATTTCAAGTACAATCATCTAATTAAATTGCTACTCTCTGCAGTTAATTCTTTTGACTTCTAACCCTCTAGCTCCAATCTGGAAATCAACCACTTAATCGAAATCATTTACATATTCTGGCTCAGAAATTTAAGAATAGTTCTTAACTTTTAAAAATTAAGTCATATTTTTTATCAGGTTAGCTCAATATCATCAACTTGTCTAATCCATAGTCAACGAGCTATACTTGAAAAATAGTTAGACATTGACAATTAGATTAGGTGCTATAAATTGGACTCCATAGGTTGATGAAATCCAATATATGCATAAGGATATATAAACTGCCAATGATATGCTGATTCATCTGCAATAATTGTGAGATGATCAGAGTCGCACAACGTATGAGATGCATGATGGACAGTTTGTCCATGATCGCTGTTTGACAATGATCAAAGACATTGAAGAACTTGAGAAGCTAGACATGATCATGCATAAGAAATTACTAATGGATTTGATCATGCAATCTCTGATTCATACGGATAGTTTATGAAACTATTATATGAATAAATATTATAGCACCTTAACTGAATTGGTCAATATGCTGGTAACTAAGGGATCTTGAAAAATTCAGAGGTACATACCTAGAGAATCTAAAGAAAAATTGACACGTCTTTAGAAGATATGTCAAATTGCTCAAATTTGATTTTATGATTTTTTCTCTTTTTCATTGGACTCAAGTGCATATTAAGCACTTTAATATAGGGTCTAAGAAAGGAAGAGGCCTGAGGAAAGATGAAGTGACTCTTTTGAGTCGGCAATGGTGCAAAAGTTACACTATGACCTGGGCACTTAATCTCAGTGATTACCATTTTGGATTTAATTCTTTATCATTTGCATGGTGATGCATTTGTGGACTTATTTAAGTAAATAGTGAATGCCATAGGATTTGAGAAATTCAGAACCAAATAACCTAAAGTATATAGATAGTTCTTTTGGCTAGATCATGTATGAGAAGAAATGATTTGCCGACTGAAAAAAATAGGCCTTTGGGCTCATTGACTGTTAAGTCATATCTAGTTTGTGAACCATCTCTTTGAGGATTAATGATCAAGTTGTTCTTTGTAGGACAAAGGGATAGGACTACTGAAATACTTATTCTAGTACACATATGATGTGCATGGCCCATTTGATGAGCCAGACTAAGAGGTTATCACTACTTCATCACTTTTACCGACGAGTAATCATGGTATCGATATATATGTGAGATACAAATCTGAAGACTTTGAAATGTTTAAAGAATTCAGATGTGAAATAAAAAAATTGAAAAAATCCTAAAAGTATTTCAATCAAATCGATGATGCAATACCAAATAGAAAATTTATCAATTATCTAAAGAAAATGACATAGTTTCATAATAGAATTCTCTTTGTACACCTCTGTTCAATGGGGTATCTGTGAGAAGCAATGGCGCTGTATGAGATATAGTCTGGTTCATCATGAATATCACTAATTTAACAATTATTTCTTTAGAAACAAGATTTAATTTTTAAAATTTAAATTAGATTTCTTCTAAAGTTGATTTCACCACACCACATGAGATATGATATGATGAACAGATTAGAGGATAGGTCTGTGAGAGCTCGTTCATAGGGTATCCCAAAAGAATTTGGGATGTCACTTTCTCTTCCCATTAGTTCACAATGCGATTGTGAGCAATCAAATTATTTTCTTAGAAATAGTGCGAGGATGAACTCAAAGAGAGAATCTCTAAAGAACAACGAGTCATAGGATATATACAACCTATTTAAGATGAACCAGTATATGTAATACCTCCTCTATCTCATTGATCTAGTAGGATCTCCCATCCTTTAGAAGGATACTTGGTATTCTTACAAAAAATTTAGAGAAAATATTTCTCGAGAGAGATTGGGAACATAGAGATGATCCTGAAACCTACAATGAGATGATGTTGTACATCACCCCCAAGAAATGGATGTGTAGATAGCCCTATTAAATGGATATCTTTGAAAGGTATCTATTTACAATGGCCTATGGATTCACTTCCAATGATAGAGGTCACACAGTGAAAATCTATTTATGGATTTAAGCTAAAATCTTGAAGTTGGAATTTTTGTTTTAATAATGTGATTAAATTATTTGATTTCATCAAAAATAAGGAAGAATCATGTAGTTACATGAAGGTCAGTTGGAGGATCCCATACTGATATCGGTTATGATATAGTTACATATAAAATTTTCTTATCAAAGACCTAGGTCAAACATTCTGAAAATAAAGATCTATAGAGATAGATCCTGAAAGGATGTTTATTTTTCACAGACAAGAACATAGAGGAGGTGCTGAAAAGGTTCCGTATTGAAACCTCCAAGAGAGATCCGTTATCCTCTTGGGTATAGGTGTATACCATGCTATGTACTCGACTTGGTATATCTTATTGTGAAAGTCACGAGCAGATATTTGTCGAATCCAGGCTGGGAGCATTGGATTGCTGTAAAAAATATTTCTAAGTACTTGAGAAGCACTAAGAGATTATTCCTCATCTTTGAAGAAGTGTTCGAGCTAAGAGTGGAAGGATACACTAATGTTGATGTAGAATATCTACATCAGCATGTATTCTTGAGTTATATTAGTTTGATGTGTTGGAAGGGTTTCAGGCAATCGACCAATGAAAACTAAATATGCAATAAGTGTGCAAGATGCATTATGATTCTTATGATAGTTACAGAACTGGATGTCATACCATTAGATATTTTGATATTGTACTGCAAAGATAATGATCCATGACCTTCGCTAAAAAATCAAGGTCTCACCAGAAGTGCATGCACATAGAGCAGGGATATCGCGATTATCTCAAGTAGAAATATATGGAGGTGCAGAGAGTTGACTCCACATAAGATGTAGTGGGCTCGAGTCACTTAGCCAGCTAAACACCGAAGCCTGTCTTCAGAAGATGGGGCTCAGATATATGACAGATTGACTTTAATGCAAGTGAAAGTTTGTTAGATGTGTGTCCTAGAAGACAATCTTGACTGACATATATATTTCTCTAGGACAAGTTTTGTACTTGACGGACAGTTTTTATAACCAATCATATCATATGTGTCCATAATTTGTCTTAAAAATTAACAAAGATGATTTTGTATATTCTCAAGATATTAAAAACTTGAGACATACATCATTAGTAATTAATTTTTAAATGCTCTCGATCAAAGGATCATCACGAAGGATAGTGATCAATCCATTTAAGATCAGTGCATAGATCACTTTTCTTTTCGGACAGATGAATCTCAAGTCACTACTATAAAATAGGATATTAGCGACGAAAAAAATTCATCAATAACAATAGATTTTCACCGTTAATAGTTGTTAGCGATGAAATTATCATCGCTAATATTTGATCGTAAATAATACCATTCTTGATAATTTTTAATGATGAAAAAAAAAATTATCATCAATAATCAATATTATCGACGAAAAATTTTCATCATTAAAAAAATTATTTTTAAAAAATTATTTACGATAAAAAATTTTAGTCATAAAAAAGATAATTTATGATGAAATATTATGTCACTAATAAAAAAATAATTATCTATGATGAATATTATTTATCGCTATTAATTTAATTAAAAATTTTTATAAAAATTAAATTTGAAAAAGTATTAGCGACGTAAATTTTTCATCATAAATATTATAATTTTTGACGTAAATTTTTATCACTAATAAATTATTAATTATTTATGATAAAAATATTTTCATCACTATTAACTTAATTAAAAATTTTTATAAAAATCAAATTTAGAAAAAATATTAGTGATGTAAATTTTTCATTATAAATAAGATAACTTCTGACATAAATTTTTATCATTAATAATTATTTATGATGAAAATATTTTCATCACTATTAATTTAATTAAATTTTTTTATAAAAATTAAATTTAAAAAAAATATTAGTGATGTACATTTTACATCATAAATATAATAATTTTGACATAAATTTTTATAAATAATAAATATTTAATTATTTATGATAAAAAAATTTTCATCACTATTAATTTAATATAAAATTTTGATATTTTAAAATTTATTAAAAAAATTATTTATGACCAATTTGTCATCGCTAATATATTTTTTGGGGACCAATATTTCATCAAAAATAATTTCATCGCTAATAATTTATACATATTTTTTAAAAAAATAATTTATGAATATATATATTTAATTTATATTTATAATATTTTTTATAAATTAAAAATAAAAAATAAAAATAAAAAACTATATAATAAATTTATAAATAAATTTTATTATTTTATTATATTAAATTAAAATTATAAGAGGTCTAAAATAAAAATAAAGAGCTACACAAATAGACCACCAAGTGTCGGCATCTACAGTAGGGGAACGGGCTAGGGAAGGAGAGCACTTGGATGAGCTCAGACTGGCCCACTACTATCTTTGCATCATCTGCTCCATCTATGCTATCTACTCCATCATCTGGATCTGGAGCCATTGGTACTCATCGACGTGTGCAGTCAACTCATCAGCTAACTGCTCAGTCTACCTCTGCACCTCCGCCAGCCAAGCATCGTAAGCAGCATGGATGTCAGTCCTGGACGAGTATGAGGATGAGGGAGCAGTGATCCCATATCCTAGACTCCTAATATAACAGGATCTCGTACCAAGTATCTGATCACAGATCTCGTCATCTGTGGGTCCGATCGAGCCCTCAGGGATAGATTGGGATCTGATGTCTATCATACGATCCTAAAAATTAAAGTTATAGCTATTTTAATTTCATACTAAAAATTAAATTATGAATAAAAATAATAATTAAAAAAACTTACAAAAAGCTCTTGGCTCCCCGTCATCCACTCCCCTGACCGTCACTAGTGGGTCCGCTAGTAGATATCAATCCTACCAAGAAACTCACCACTCTCTGCATCTCTCTGTAATTTGAGAATAATTAATTAAAAATTTTTTAAATAGCTAGAGAGTTAAAATATACTAATTAGAAATTACTTACCATCTACTCCATGTGACGAGCGAACGACCTCGAATCCCCACAATGCGATACGATTTGTCTCATCCAATTCACGGTATTCTGGACACATCTTCTCTGTACAATTAGTAGTCAAATTAGTAGGTAACAAACTGAATTTAAAAATAAATGATTCAATTATTAAACTAAAAAAAAATTTGGATGTGTAACCTGATATATCAGATCCTCGTAATGCCTGCATATGAGAGCTCAATCATCCATAGTGATGCTGTCATAGGACCGCTGCCACACTGCCTCCACCCCATGATCATGCATCACATAATACCAATACTGATGGATGCAGTAGTGATACTCCTTGAAATGTAAAGATAAATGAGCATCCACAGCTCGTTGCATGCGATCCTCCTCAAAATCAATAATATCAAATACACCCTGCCAATAAAATATTAGAAGAATACTGTGTTAATTAAATATTCATAGTATAATTTATTTTACTTGTAATTGGGTGTAGAAAATCTCTCTTTGAGTTGGTACAACGTGACGTCAATCAAAAAGCATCACAGGGGCATAGTTGCGGCATATGATGTCCAGCTCAGTCTGCCACGGCTCGCACCATCCCTTAATAGGCTTGGTGTAGCTGGGTGATATCTCAATATGGAGATGCTGTCCCAGATGCTTGCGTCTTCAACACTCTAGAGTGAGATTCTTCGATGGACCTCGCCCTCATCTCACTACTGATGAAAACTGATCTAAAAAAATAATAAATAAATTATTAGTATGCTAGCTATCCAAATAAAAAAAATTAAATTTTATTATATAAAAAATATAATAATACCACTCGGATCCGCCTCACTCGGATCCACCTCACTCGGACTCGTCTCACTGGGACCTGCTAGTGTAGGACCCTCTAGCGACGGAGCTAGGCACCTCTGCCTTCGGGGTGGACTGCAAACACGAACATCATTGTCTGTCTCCTGGTACCATACATGCAATTCTTAACATATAAATGAATATAATATTAAATAATAATAATAATAAATAAATTACATTCGAATGAATAGAATTATATCGTATACCATTATTGCAAGAGAAGATTGAACAAAGAGTATAGATCTACTCATCAATATTCGTATCTTTCTCAATGTATAGATCCTCCTTCAAATCATAATAATCAATATATGTGTCGTCTTCTATCTTATCATCATTTATGAACTGATCGTCGTCCTCTGACTTATCAAGATTAAATACAAAATCAGCTTCAACTTCGTTGAACAGTAGATCAGCCCTATTCAAAAGAGTTATTATAAGTTCTTCATCAACAAAAAGCTTGGCTAATATTTGTTCTTCCTCTTGAAAAGCTTTCTCTTCATATAAATCTAAATTTTTATCCATCTTTAATCGGGTTGGTATGTCATATACGTCTCTAGGTGTTATTTTTTGTATGACATGCCAATTACCTCGATACTTTAGATCCTTCAAATATATTACTTATTTCACTTAAGTTGCTAATATATATGGCTCATTCTGGTACTATGTTTGTATAAAATTTATACTGATAAAGTATGGATCGATATAAATATCAATCTTTTTATTGCTAATATCCCACCATTCACACTGAAATAAGAATACAGAATTACTGGATCCATACTTCAGTTCTATGATATCTATCAGTACACCATAATATTTAATCTTTTCTTCTCCTTCGTATCCTATCATAGCAATCCCACTATTCTGGGTCCGTCGTTGCATCTCAAGCTCTCTTGTGTGAAATCTCATTCCTCCAATAGTACAGAATGAGTAGTAGTTAACTCTTCGATCGAAACCACATGCTAAATCGTACAACTCATCGGTCGCATCCTCTTCTTTATTGAAATACTTATATTTCATTTACACCATAACATAAAAATTATGTTGGTTTAAATAATTATTTTTATAATTATTAATAATAACGTATTATTAGTGCAACTTACAAGATCGCCAAATCATTTTATAAATTTCTTTCTATGTTGATCATCAGCATCTATATTATTCTCTCTGCATAGTATACTCTTGTGCTCACTACAACAAGTCATTATTTTTAATTTTACATCAACATGAAAAAATTGCTTGGAATATTAAACAGTATGCTAAGATAGTACTTACTCAATAAAATCTTCAATTTCTTCATAATTATTTAGAACGTAAAAGTATACTTTGGATAGCTCATTCACGTCCATAAATTCATATCTCTTTTCACCAATAGATCAAACTATTTATTTAAATATAAACAGCATCGGTTTATTGTTATCTCATTCACGGTCTGTGTTACGATCTGTACGATTGAATCTTATTTCGATATCATCAAGATACATCGAGCAAAATATGACACACTCCATAGCTACGTATGCTTCCGCTATAGACCCTTTAGACCGTACTTTATTACGCACATACTTTTTTAGGATACACAAGAATCTGTAAATAAAAATAAATTTAAATTTTAAAAATATATTTATATCTTATAACTGATATGATAAAGTGCGTATAATTTCTTTATATTTCAATAAAATATATCCACTGATATGTATCGATCTAGCCAAAAGAGTTTTTTTTGAAAGATGAATAGCCAGATGCACCATAACATCAAAAAATAATGATAAAAATTTTTTTTCTAACTTACAAAGAATGAGTATGATATTCTTTTTAAACTTCTCAATTAAGTTAATCTTCAATTTTTGATAATACAGTTCTCAAAAAAATACTCCCAACTCAATCAATGCAGTTTGAACATCACGATCTAAATAGCCACACATGACCACAGGAAGCAAGCATTGCATCATCACATGGGAGTCATGACTTTTCATGTCAGAGATATTGTCGTCGTTGTTCCCAACACACCGCGATATGTTTGAAGCGTATGCGTCAGGAAACTTTATAGTTTTGAACCATCCACAGAAACTCTTCTTTTCCTCACCAAACAACGAATAACATGCAGGTAGCAAAAAAAATCTATCACCTCGACAAACTAAATGCAACTCCGATCAGATTTCTATTTCCTGCAAATCAAGATGAGCTTTTGTACTATCTTTTATTCTTTCTGAGATGTTCAATACAGTACTGATGATATTATCCCAAATATTCTTCTTAATGTGCATTACATCCAGATTATGATGAAGTAGTAGCTGCTTCCAATATGGTAATTTGAAAAAAATACTTCAAGACTAAGACCTCACAAGGTTCAGGGAAGATCTATCACAAAAAATTTTCCATCATTTTCTCCTCTATCTAAGAAAGCTACTGTAAAAGGAGAAAAAAAAAAGGTACCTTCCAGCACTTTTTTTTGATTGAATCGACTTCTTCGTCTAATAAAGAAGCATAATGTGCTTCATCCAATTCAGCTTAGCTTCAGTACGTTTTCGCTTGCGAGTACCTGATGTTTTTCCAAATTGGACATTTTCAATGACTTCAAGTTGTTCTAAAACTTCTGCTTCGCTTAACTCTTTAGATGGTGGACGTCGGTCAGACTTACCATCAAAGTATTGGTTGTAATGGATCCTCCAAGAATGATTACCAGGTAGAAACCGTCGATGACCTATGATGCATATTTTTCGTCCATGCTTTAAATGTAAGGAGGATGCATCCTTGTTGCATATTGGACATGCCAGATATCCTTTAGTGCTCCACCCAGATAAGTTTTCATTTACAAAAAAATCATTTATGGTCCATAAAATTGAAGCATGCAACTTAAAATTTTTTCGACTCACAGAATCATATGTCTGTACTCTATTTTTCCATAGCTCCTTCAGTTCATCGATTAACGGTCATAGATAAACATCAATTTTATTACCTAGTACTTTCAAATCCAAAATCAATACTGACATAAAAATAAATAGTTCTTTCATGCACTTCCAAGGTGACACATTATGTATAACTAGTATCACAGGCAATATGCTGTAGCAAGTACTCAAATTGCCAAAGAGATTAAATCCATCTATCGCTAGATCAAGCTGGATATTACACAGGTCACTCGCAAAGTGCGGATGCTTTGCATCGAAGTCTTTCCATACTATGGAGTTAGTCGGGTGACTAAATATGTCCTCTTCCAGAACCTGCTGCTCATGATGTCATCTTATTTCTTTTACTGTCTTTGTGGACATATACAGCCTTTGAAGTCTTGAAATCAATGAAAAATATCTCAAAATCTTTTAAGGTATCTTTTTTTTCTTTTTTGTTATCAGTTTTATACCTAGACTTACCGTATTTCGGATATTCAATTGCCTATTCGTTATTCTTGTAAAATAATATACAGTCATTTTTGCATGCATGTATAGGAACATAGCCAAGTCTCAATTTTCGCATGTATATTTTTGCTTCAGAATACGATTTCGTAAGTCTCTCTCCATCGAAAAGAGCTGCTTTAATCAATGTCAAATTTTGATCAAATGACTTCTGACTCCATCGATTCATGATTTTAATATGAAGTAATTTTATCAAAAACTCTAACTGGAAAGATTTTGTACAAGTTAGATAGAGTGGCTCTTGTGTATCCCTTATAAGCTTTGCAAACTGTTTAGAAGTCCCTTCTACCGCAGGTCGGATATTATGTTCATGATCAGAATTATCTTCAAATGTACTAGTACTCATACGTACATTTGAACAAACATCCTGATGTAAATCATCCAATAGTTCTCCTATACCACCATGCTTGACATATTCAGTAGCATCACTATCATCTTTAGTATTGTCATTGTCGCACACAACTTCATTCGGATCACCCTTCCCATACCATATCCAGTAAGTATACTTCTTATCCATACCATAACATAGCAGATGCTCCTCAACAAGTGTTATATAATGATATATCTTGCATAGATACTTTATCTGACTAGCACTGTCAGCCTTACACCGTACAAAGTCAATAAAATCTCGAACATCTTTTCAATATTCAGGTAAAAAAATATCTCTAACAACAAACACAAAAAGCATTAACAATAAAAAAATTTCAGTGGTATTCATCCGAACCAGATTCTGATCTAGATTTTAGATCGAATTTCGATCCAGATTCTAAATCAAATCCCGATCTAGATTCGGACACGGATCATTTTATACAAAATAGCACACATTAAAGGACACAGACTGAACAGTAACACAAAAAATCACTTTCCATCAATTTAATGAAGCAAAAATGCATGATCCTATCCATTTCAAATCATTACTAACAGGTGTGGTCCTATCCCTTTCAGAAAAATAATAATCTTATTATTATTATTAGTCGATATTTTATTTTATTATTATGAAAATTTTGACAGTATCTCTCCATGGTTCTCCAAATATACGACGTGAATATGGTGCCTACGTACCCTATCCACCATATATCCAGAGAACAATAAACAAATAACTGCTGAGTACCATATAATGAAATAAAATATTAATTATTAATAGAAATAAGATTATTATTTTTTAAAAAAATCTAAATACGAGACATCCAAGAGTCGATCTTGATCAAGATTGACTTTTGAACGAAAATTTATGGCTCAATGTAATTTAACTACCATCTCTGAACATACATTCAAAGATGGATTTATAAATCATCAAAAAAGAGTAACTCTACATTAAAATTTTTTCATCAAAAATTTTAGTAAATTTTTTTCTAAAATAAAAATATTTTTTATATTTAATTATAATAAGCAAAAGCATATAAAACAACACACAAAATAATTATATTGTAATAAGCAATAGCAATGTGCATTGTAAAAGTGAAAAAAAAAATTATAAATTTCAGTAGTAACACTAAAAAATTTATGCAATAAATATAAAATAAACTATAAGTAGTTGAGCATGCAAAATAATATTAACGTAAAATAATAATACGAAACCTAATCCCAAGGGCCCGATGGTTTTTTTCTAAAATATTTTTTACCTAAAAATAATAAATAAATTTTTATTTTTCTAAATATTTTTTATCTAAAAATATTTTTTTCAAAATATTTTTTCTCCTAAACGAGCTCTGGACTCGGCCGCCCATGGCCCCCGCTCCCATGGCGCCGGTGCCATCACCTAACCCGTGCCGCCCGAACTCGGCCCCCGCGACCCCCGCAATCGCGATGCACCGCCATCACCTACTTCTCGCGACCCACCCCCCACGGTGCCGTCGCCCTCTCCAACCACTCGCGATCTAGATCCCAACTCGAATCCTGATCAGATTTCGATCTAGATCCCAATCCGAATCGGGATCTCGATCCAGATCTCGACCTCGATCCAATTCGGATCGTGATCCAAATTTTATTTTTATTAATTAAATAATAAAATATTTAATTAATATTTTAATTTTTATTTTTTTTTTTAATTTTTAAATTTTTTATTTTTAAATTTTTTAATTTTTTTTCTCCCTTATTTCTCTCCTCCTTTCTTCCCTCCCTCCCAGCTGTTACCCATCCCTCTCCGACCGACCCCCTCCCCACCGTCACCCATCCCTCCCCGACCGACCCCTCTACTGATCGAACCCCTCCCCAGCCCGGTGGCATCACCGACCGCCCACCGCCCCCTCCACACCCTTGTGTCGCCCCCGACCGCCCCCCACCCCCGTGTCACTCCCGATCGGCCCCCCGACCCCATCCCTGCCCCCGTGTCACCCTCGGCCGACCCCCTCCTTGGCCTCGCAGCATCGCCGGCCACCCACGGCCCCCACCCCACCCCCGTGTCGCCCCTGACCACCCCCCGACCCCATCCCCACTCCTGTGTCGCCCCTAACCGACCCTCTCCCCTGCCCTGTGGCGCCGCTAGCCACCCCCAGCCCCCTCCCCACCCCTGTGTCGCCCCTGGCCGCCCCTCGAACCCATCTCCTCCTCCGTGTCACCTCCGACCGCCCACCCCACCCTGTAACCCCCTCCACCGGCAAACCCCCTCTCCGGCCCCATGGCACCACCGGCCGCCCACGAACCCCCCCCCCCCCCCGCGCAACCCCCTCTACCCCCCAGTGGCCCGATCAATCCAAAAAAAAAGGGTTGGAAGAATCCTTACCTCTGACGAACGACAACGGCGGTGCGGCAATGGTGCAGACGACGGCGATGACGATGGAGATAGCCTCGTCGACTGTAAGAGGAGAGGGAGAGCTCGGAGAGGGAGAGGGAGAGAGGAGAGGGAGAGGGGAGAGCTCAAGGAGAGAGGAGAGGAGAGGGGAGAGGGGGGAAAGAAATGGGTTTCGCACGAAAGGATATCGAGTTGACGTACATTGAATGCAAAACTATTAGCAACAAAAATTTTCATCGCTGATATTATTATTAGCGATGAAAAGTCGTCAATAATTTTTGTCAAAAAAAAAATTCTACTACAAAAATTTTTGCTCTTAAAAAAATTTATTGATGATGAAAAAAAAATTTATTATTAATAAATTTATTAGCAATAAAAATTTGATTTTCATCGCTAATAATTACTATCAAAAAAAATTTCACTAAAAAATTTCTTCACTAAAAAAATTTTTTCTCTTAAAAAAATTATTGGTGATGAAAAAAAATTCATCATTAATAAATTTATTAGCAATAAAAATTTAATTTTTCTCATCAATAATTTTTGCCAAAAAAATTCTCCATTAAAATAATTTTCTCAATAAAAAATTTTTCTCTTAAAAAAAATTATTGACGATGAAAAAAATTTTATTATTAATAAGTTTATTGGCAACAAAAATTTGATTTTTATCATCAATAATTCTCATAAAAAAATATTTTACTAAAAAAATTCTCTCTAAAAAAATTTTATCCAAAAATAAATTATTGGTAACAGAAAAAAAATTTTATCGTTCATAAAATTATTAGCAATGAAAATTTTAACTCCATTGCTAATAATTACCGTCAAAAAAAAAAATTCTCTAACAATTTTTTTCCCTTTAACAAATTTTTCATTCATAAAAATAGATTAAAATAATATTTTTAAAATATGATTGCCGATAAAAATTAAATTTTCATCAAAAATACATTTTTATAAAAAAATTTATAAAAAAATTTAAAGAATATTTGTGATGAAAATTGGTTTTACTTTGTATATAATTAAATATTTTTTCAATCATAATTTTATAAAAATTAATTTTAGATTTTTTTTAACCAATAAAATTTTCCATTCAAAAAATTTAACAAAAGAATGACATTAAAAAAATATTCATGGTGAAAAATAAAATAAATTTTTTTTAATCTAAAAAAATTTTGGTTTAAAAAATTTTTCAAAATAATTTCATCAAAAAAATTAATTTTTTATTAATCAACAAAAATTTATATAAATAGTTAATTTATGATTTTTTCTCTAAAAATAGCTTTTTTCTTCAAAAAAATTATGTACATAAAAAATATAATTACGTTGAAAAGTTTAATTTACGTCGCTAATAATTGTTATAAGAACAGCTCTTTTACTTCCGCAATGGAATGGGCACTATGAAGATCAATAGCTTTGAAGTCTTCTATCTTCAAGGAGCTCATCTTCTTCTTGGAGTCCTCATTTCGAAAGTCGAAGTTCTCATTCTAGAAGCTCGTATATTGCATGCATGTAAGGATTGAGATTGAGAAATTCATTAAAAATTGTGTGAGCATTAAAGATCTAGCAATTAACCAGAATCAAAGCAGACCTACGGGTAGTGTAAGTTGTGTTATAAAGCACAAGCTCATATTTATGCTTCGCATTACTAGAAAGATGAGTGCCTGTATTGTTTATCTTCTCATGATTAGAACTCTTATAGAGATACATTTGAGCATCGATCGATACGAAAAGCGTGGTACCTTTCGAGATCGTGGAAGCCATGCTAGAATGTGCTACTTAATTATATGATTTTTGCATGAAAGGAGACTCTTTTCATGTAGCTTAAGACAAATACTCCATCAGAAAGATTCATTGATATCACTAGTAACAGTGACAGCGATGAACAGATGAATTTTACGCACAAATAAATGTACAGCTCATTTTATTCAAAAAGATCTATTCATTCTAATATGCGAATATTATCCACTTTCATATGATTTTTTCATACAAAAAGATCGATCTGAATCATAACTCATATTTATTTCTTTATCATATAAAAAGATAAAAGATATATACAGTTATTATAAAAAATAGATGCAGTTGCCTTACATAAAATTAGAAATTCAAATTTTATGATTTTTTTAAAGTTTTATTTTTTTTAAAATATTGATGATAAAAATATTTTCATCATAAATAAATATATTTATAATGAAAATAAAATTTTTATTATAAATAAACATTATTTATGATGAAAAAATTTATCATAAATAATAAGCAACTTTTGATTTTGATAAATTTTTTAATTATTTATAATGAAAATATTTTTATTGTTAATAATCTAGTATTTATGATGAAATTTTTTTCATCGTAAAAGATATTATTTACAATGGAAATTTTTATCGCAAATAATGATCAATTTTTGATTTTTTTGATTTTTTAATTTTTTTAACCATTGATGATAAAAATATTTTCATTGGTAATAATCTTGTATTTATGATAAAAAAATTTATCATAAAAAGAGATTATTTACAATGAAAAATTTTGATCACAAATAATGATCAACTTTTAATTTTTTTAAATTTTTGATTTTTTTAACTATTGATGATGAAAATATTTTTATCAAAAATAATCTCATATGGATGATGAAAATTTATTTTTCATCATAAAAATAGCTTATTTATGATAGAATATTTTCATCATAAATAATAATCAACTTTTATTTTTTTTAAAATTTTTTTTTAACTATTGAAGATGAAAATATTTTCATCGAGAATAATCTCGTATTTATGATGAAAATTGATTTTTCATCATAAAAAGTGATTATTTACGATGAAAAATTTTTATCATAAATAATGATTAATTTTTTATCTTTTTAATTTTTAATTTTTTAACTATTGATGATAAAAATATTTTAATCAAAAATAATCTCATATTTATGATGAATTTTTTTTCATCATAAAAAGAGCTTATTTATGATAAAAAAAATTTATCATAAATAATGAGTATTTTTTGATTTTTTAAAATTTTTAATTATTTTTTAACTATTTATGATAAAAATATTTTTCTCATAAATAATTTTATTTATGATAAAAATTTATTTTTATCATAAATACTCAATTATTTATGATGCAATGATTTCACCATAAATAATCTATAATTTTTGAATTTTTTAAATTTTTTATTTTTTTCAAATATTGGTGATGAAAATATTTTCATTAGGAATAAATTTATTATTGATTAAAAAATTATTTTCATCATAAATACTTGAATTATTTATGATGAAAATATTTTTATCATGAATATTTGATAATTTAAAATTAAAATAAATGATGAATTATTTATGATAAAAGTTTTTATTGTAAATAATTTATATTTATGATGGAATATTTTTTTCATCGCTAATATGCAATTATTCACAATGAAAAATTATTTTCATCAAAAATATTTTATTATTTATGATGAATTTAATTTTTCATCGTAAATATAATTATTGATGATGAAAATATTTATGTCATAAATAATTCCATCATAAAAATCTTCTTTTCTTGTAGTGAGTCTACGGTGTGGAGACACTGGGATGAGTGCAGGTGGTTGTTAGAGAATAACTTGTACTGAGCATGACCAATACGAAAATCACTTGGATGTCTACTTACTCATCAATGATTTTCTCGATACTGCAGTGGTGTGACTGATCTTTTGACCTATGGTGTGTTGGCTATTTACAGCGAAGCTACTTAGTTTGACTGCACGTTTCTTTGATCCCTAGCTATTTGGATCTTTATTGTGTATGTTGGCTATTGTAGGTTCAGGTTTGCTATTTGGAGTAGGATGTACCTAAATGAAATCTATCGATCTTGATAGAAAAGGAGTAGTCTTATGCAATTCACAAGACTGAGTTCAGGAAGCCTCTGACTAGAGCAAGAGTGAATACTAGAAAAAAAATTTCATTGGATTCACAGATGAACTCGAGTTGAGTCAATCTAGCATATGACTGACGATGGAGTTTGACGAGTTCTTCATGACCTCCGTCTAGTCAGAACTCACGATCGAAGAATTATATCACATGATAACTACACCTAAAGGATTTATCTTTTTTGTTCTGCTGGATTATCACTACATACTGCTAGGTATCACTGGTGGATCATAAGAACTTATTAAGAATATTTTTTGATCAACGATCCTTGTTGAGGTGAGTTGGAATAGTTCAGCCCATCGAAAGAAGTTTTGATGATACTGTGATAGAGATCACGGTATGTCTCACTATCAGACAGAATAGAACCTGATAGGTCATACATAAAAGGAGCATGATTTGATCAACGGCTTGGATCATATTCAAATTATCAATCGGATTGATAGTTTGAATTTTGAAAACTGTTAATTTGTAAGCATTACAGCTTTGGCAGCTGCTAATTGTTAGTACAAGGATTTAATTATAAATATTATAATTTATTGAGATTGATTAAATTATGAATTAAATTTTAATTAATTTAAATTAGATTTAATTTAATTTAATTTAATTTAATATTAATTGGATTCAATTATCCAAATCAGATTTGGATTTCAAGCTTGATTGGATCAGGTTTGACAGTCTTTCGAATTCGACTCGATTCGGATTCGATTTAAATCTGATTGAGATCAAATTTGAATCAGATGAACCATGACTCAGAGAGCTCAGATTTTTTGAGACTCTCTCTCTCCAGATCTCATGCAAAAAATGAGAGGGAGCGCATTAAGACGTGCCCCCTTTTCTTTTGCACGTGTGAAAGATGGAGGGGTGCCAATAGTTGGCGCCCCCATCTTTCTGGGACTCTCTCACCTTAAGACAACTATCCAAACTTGATTTGAATAGATATATTATCAAGAAGAGATTCTAATCTGATTAGAATGTGGCATGAGATAATTTTTTGTGTGACAAAAACTTTGGAAAAAGGTGGGGCATGCACTAAAGAATTGCGTGAGAAATCTCATGTGTTTTTTTTTCTTTCTTGTCGCACATTTTTCCTTCCATTTTTTCCACGCCACACTTTCTTCTTTTGATAAGATCTGATCTTTTTTCCTTTGGGGTGTGAAGGCTTTCTTTTTGTGTGACAAAAATTAAGAGAAAAATAGATGTGAAGGCTTTCTTGCCGCATAACAGCATCCCAATGCCTTCTCTTCTTTATCCCCTTCACCTCCATGCTAAGATCTGATAAAAATCAAATCTAAGAGAGAAAAAGAGAGAGAAGAAGAGAAAAAAAAAGTTCTTCTTCCCTTCTTGATGATCTAGTTCAGATCCCATCGGATCTGCACGAAGAGTTTGCACAGTGATCATCTTCTCGAGATCTGAAAGAAAAGATGCAGATTTAAGGCTGAAGAACGAGATCTACAAGGTGCTAGCACACCGGTGATCTCGGTGCTCTGATCAGACATCTTCGTGTGGATACCAGTAGAGGTCGGGCGTGTACGCGGCTACTATCGAAACTTCGGAGATCCGCAGGATCCAAAGATATGGAGATTTGATCTCTGATTTTATCGTAACTGACAATTATTTTCTTTTCAGATTTCAGATAAAGATAGTATGTTCGTGTCAAGATCCTATGTATGATTTTCATATCAGATCTGGTACATAAATTAAATTAAAAATATTTTAATTTATTTACTTCCGTTGCACAAACTTTTAGAAAAATTTCAAACTACACGTGAGAAACCATAGCAATTTCTAACATATAAAACCATTATTACATGCTGAGCTTGGAATGCTTACAAATTTGCAATCAAACTCTATAGACAATGTCAACTCAAATGATTTATTTTCTCTAATCTTCCATAAGAAGAAACATGATCATGTTGGAACATATGGATTGGATGTTTTCCCTGCTGATCTTTGGGGCAAAGTTCCAGCTATATGGAGAGTATAAAGATGCAAATATACATGATAAATGATGCTCGTGAACCTAAAGAAAAGCTGTAATATGTTCAAAAAAAAATGCTGATGTAAAAATTCAGTTAGTAGATTTAAAAGTATCGGTGGAATCTATGCGAGGCAAATAAATTGAGGCTGGCATACATGTTACAACTTCTCATATTAGACAAATACATTTACTTTTAATATATATTTTTTTAATTATCTAATTTAAATGTACATATGAACTTTAACTTTTTATTCAATATAGGATATTAATACCTCTAATAATAATGATGAGACATCGATGCACAATAACTCATTTTCTTCAAGCAGTCATGTTGTTACATTCAGCAAGTATTCAGTTATATCTTTAATTTTGGCATTCTTATTAGTCTTTTTTTTAAAATAATGTATATCCTTTTTTAGTTCGACTTTTATGCTTCTAAGATATGCTATGTGCATGTCACTTATGACAAAATGATCTCATAGGTTAGTCAAATACTTAATACACTTATATATGACTTTAGTTCCTCTAATTGCTAAACAACTTTATTTCTTATTCTAAAGCCATATTTTATATACATATATATTCATATACAATTTAAGTCAAGTTATATCTTTTTTTTAAATTAAAATAATTTCATCTATTTAGATGCAGGGTATCTCAAAAAGGGTAAAGTTATAACATTCTATTTCTATTAAGATAAATTAAGTACTTGTTATGTTGCTCCAAGATTGATTTTGATGATTACAAAGCAGATTGAAGGGATACCAATATTTTTATTTGAAAAAATCTTTGTGCTCTTCAGGGGCAAAATCATAATTTTATCAAAACCCTGATTTAATAGTATCATTTGGTAGAACAAAAGATTTGTGATCTATTGGTGAAAATTTCATTATTTTTGGACTTGTATTTTTGAAGTTATGCATGTTTGAAATCCATGAGTCGACTCATGAGTCAGCTCATGGTACAATGAGCAGCTTGGCACGCTGAATTTTTGGCTTGGCACGGCCTGTGAGTCGACTCATGAGTCGACCCACAAGGCATGAGTCAACTCATGAGTCGACTTCTGCAGTTTTAGGCCAAAATTTCCAGAAACCCATTTTCTGGTTGTTGCAACAGAGGTCGACTCATGAGTCGACCCCTGAGGCATGAGTCGACTCATGAGTCGACCCCTGCGACGAGATTTCTCCGCAACGGCTAGTTTTTAACCCGTTTTAAGTGCTTTAAATGCTCATTTAATGTGCTCTAACGGCTCTTTTTCTGTCTAAAATATTTTCCTCTATTTCTTAAAGCTATAAAAAGTTTCAAAAGGTGGAAAACAAAAAATAGATTTGAAAGAGTTAAGGAAGACATTAAGAAGAGAAAGAAAGAGATTTGAAGAGCATTCAAGAGAGCATTCAAGAGCATTCAAAAGAGAAAGTGTTTCTCAAGCCTACTTTTCAGCCCTAATCAAGAGCTCATTTAAAGTCTTCAAGAAGCCATCAATCCAAGCTCACCAACTCCTCAAGCGTTCATTCAATTCTTCATCCACTTTGAGAAAATTCAAAAAGGGGTTTCTTCACTTGAGTAAAGTGTATTTAAAGTTATATTCGCTCATTAAATGGGCTTTTCTTGTACTTATTTGTGCTATTATTGTTTTACTCATTTTGAGCAATTGTTTTTGTTTTGGAGGAGTTTCAAAACAAGGGAAGGTTGATCCGAACCTGAAATCGGAGTGTATTGGGTTGGCTTGTACCCGAGAAACAAGTGGACTAGCTTGGAATAGCTAGTGTCGGAGTTTCTGACGTTTGTATTCGGGTTGAATACAAGTATAGTGGATTGGAATTCCCAAGTAGGAGCTTGGGGAGTGGATGTAGGTGCAAGGTTGGCACCGAACCACTATAAATCTTTGTGTTTGTGGTGTGCATTATTGCTTCTCTTTAACTCTTCATTATTTTCTTGCATTCTTGCTTTAGGCAAATTAATCTTGAACTAAGGTTTATCTCCTCATTCATTTAGCTATTGACAAATATTTTTCATAAGCAATTAGTTAAGTTAAAATTTTTAAAAACCCAATTCACCCCTCCTCTTGGGTTGCATAGCTGGGCAACAAGTGGTATCAGAGCCCGGTGCTCTAGCCCTTCTTTGATCTAAACAATCAAAGAGCCAAAGATCTATGACAACCCATGTCGGTACTTCTCTAGCCGAGGGGCAATCCACCAACCGACCTCCACTTTTCAATGGGTCTAATTACACCTATTGGAAAGCTCGGATGAAAATATTCATACAAGCACTCGACTATGATATGTGGAGTATCATAGTGAACGGTCCTCACACACCCACTAAAATTATAGATGGTGAGGAGTCAACCAAATCCGAGAAAGAATGGGATGAGGTTGATAAGAAATTGGCACAATTAAATGCTAAAACAATGAATGTACTTTATTGTGCTCTTGATGCTAACGAATTTAATCGCATTTCTACTTGTTCATCTGCTAAAGAAATATGGGATAGGTTAGAAGTAACCCATGAGGGAACAAATCAAGTAAAAGAGTCTAAAATAAACATGCTTGTGCATAAATATGAATTGTTTAAAATGGAGCATGATGAGTCCATAACTGCAATGTTTACTCGCTTTACTGATATAATTAATGGTTTGAAGAGTCTTGGCAAGTCCTATACTAACAGCGAGCTTGTAAGAAAGATTCTCAGGTCATTGTCAAGAACTTGGAAAGCCAAGGTGACTGCCATCCAAGAAGCGAAGGACTTGAACACTCTACCTCTAGAAGAGCTTCTTGGATCCTTGATGACTCATGAGCTAAGCATGAAGCAACATCAAGAGGATGAAGTCAAAAAGAAAAGAACCATTGCCCTCAAATCTACAGCTCCTCCTGATGATGAAATGGATGACACTGAAGATGAAGAACAGGATGAAGAGATGGCTCTCATCACCCGAAGATTCAAGAAATTTTTGAGGAAAAAGAAACAGGGGATGAAAAGGAGGCCATTCACAAAAGGGGAACAAAGCAAAGAAAAAGAGAAAGACCAACCCCTTATCTGCTACGAGTGCAAGAAGCCGGGATATTTCAAATCCGAATGTCCACAACTGAAGAAAGGTCCCAAAAAGTTCAAGAAGAAGGCAATGATGGCCACATGGAGTACGAGTGATGACTCAAGCTCCGATGAGAAAACCTCAACCGAACAAGCCAACCTGTGCCTTATGGCACACGAAAATGAGGTAATTTCTGAAACCCCTAGTGATTTTACATTTGAAGAATTACATGAAGCATTCTATGATTTAGTTGATGAATTAAAGAAACTAGGGATGAAAAACAAAGAGCTGAAATTGAAAAACCAATCCTTAGTGAAACAAGCTGAAAACTTTTCAATTAAAAAATCCATCTTGCTTCAAGAAAATCAAAGCTTAAAAAATAAAATTGACAAACTGAAACCTATAGTAGATAAGTTCACCTTAAGTTCAAACAAACTAAATATGATTCTTGATAATCAAAAAGCCGTATATGATAAGGCTGGACTTGGCTGTAACCCCTTGAAGAAACAAAAATTTCTGAAAAATATTTATGTAAACTCTTTAAGTAACAAATCTACCAATATTACTTGTTTCAAATGTGGTAGAGTAGGACATAAGTCATACACTTGCCTCTTTAACAAATCTGCAAACACAACTATAAAGAAAATATGGGTTCCAAAAGGAACCATTTTGACTAACCAAAAAGGACCCAAGAAAGCTTGGGTACCTAAAACAAAAACTTGACTTTTGCTTGCAGGTGTATCTAGCATCCCAAGGAGGAAACAGGAAATAGTATCTTGACAGTGGATGCTCGAGACACATGACTGGTGATGAATCACAATTCATCACGCTTGATGCTAAGGATGGAGGGATGGTCACCTTTGGAGATAATGGCAAAGGAAAGATCATCGGGATAGGTAACATTGGTATCACTCCCTCCAAATACATTGAAAATATTTTGCTAGTTGAAGGTTTAAAGCATAATTTACTTAGCATTAGTCAATTTTGTGATAAAGGATATAAAGTTATTTTTGAATCATCTGTTTGCATTGTGACTAGTCCTATTAACGATGGCATCAAATTTATTGGACATAGACATGGCAATGTTTATATGGTAGATTTAAATGATTTAGCCAAAATAGACATGCAATGCCTAGTATCCTTGAATGCTAAAGTTAATGAGACTAGTTGGCTTTGGCATCGTAGACTTGCACACATTAGCATGCATTCTCTTTCAAAATTAATTAAGAAAGAATTAGTTCTTGGTTTGCCAAAACTGAATTTTGAAAAAGATAGAATTTGTGATACATGCCAATTAGGTAAACAAACTCGAGTTTCATTTAAATCCAAGAATATTGTTTCAACTTCTAGACCTTTAGAGCTTTTGCATATGGACTTATTTGGACCAACTAGAACCACAAGTCTAGGAGGAAAACGATATGGTTTTGTAATTATAGATGATTACTCTCGTTTTACTTGGGTTTTCTTTTTGGCACACAAAGATGAAACTTTTCATATTTTCACTAAATTTTACCGAAAAGTCACCAATGAAAAAGGATTTTCAATTCAAAATATTAGAAGTGATCATGGAACCGAATTTGAAAATCAAGACTTTGAAAATTTTTGTGATGAAAATGGAATTGGCCATAACTTCTCTGCTCCTAGGACACCCCAACAAAATGGGGTAGTTGAAAGAAAAAACAGAACCTTAGAAGAAATGGCCCGTACCATGCTTTGTGAAAGCAACCTTCCAAGATATTTTTGGGCAGAAGCAATCAACACATCATGTTACATTTTAAATCGTGCCTTGATTAGACAAATTTTAAAGAAAACCCCCTATGAGCTTTGGAAAGAAAGAAAACCTAATATTGCTTATTTTCATTTTTTTGGTTGCCGATGTTTTGTGTTAAATAATGGTAAAGAAAGACTTGAAAAATTTGATGCTAAATCAGATGAAGCAATCTTTCTTGGTTACTTCTCCACTAGTAAAGCTTTTAGAGTTTTTAACAAAAGAACCTTAGTAGTAGAGGAGTCCATACATGTTGTCTTTGATGAATCTAACGATCTTCCTTCAAGGAAGAATGAAAGTGTTGATGATGCAGATCCTCTTATAGAAGGAATGAAGGAGATCGCTCTGAAAGATTCAACAATTCAAGAGGATAAGGAACATGAAGACAAATAAGATGAGGGAGGTGAAGAACATAAAGAACAACCTCAAGGTACAAATGATCTACCCAAGGAATGGAGGTATGTTCACAACCACCCTAAGGAGTTAATTATTGGTGATCCTATGCATGGGGTAAAAACTCGTTCTTCACTTAGAGATGTATTTAATCATTGTGCTTTTGTATCTCATCTTGAACCTAAAACTATTGAAGAAGCTGAAAATGATCATAATTGGATTAATGCAATGCAAGAGGAACTTAATCAATTTGAAAGAAATAATGTTTGGACTTTAGTATCAAGACCTAAAAACTATTCAATAATTGGCACAAAATGGGTCTTTAGGAACAAATTAGATGAACATGGTAATGTAATTAGAAATAAAGCAAGATTGGTTGCTAAAGGATATAATCAAGAAGAAGGAATTGATTTTGATGAGACCTTTGCACCTGTCGCTAGATTAGAGGCCATTAGACTTCTACTTGCATATGTTTGCTTTATGAAATTTAAATTATTTCAAATGGATGTCAAAAGTGTATTTTTGAATGGATATATTGCTGAAGAAGTCTATGTAGAACAACCCCTGGATTTGAAAATCATGCTTTTCCTAATCATGTTTTTAAATTAAATAAAGCTTTATATGGATTAAAACAAGCACCTAGGGCTTGGTATGATAGGCTAAGCAAATTTTTACTAAATAATGATTTTTCAAGAAGTAATGTAGATACAACCCTCTTTATTAAAAGAAATCAAAATGATATGTTAGTAATACAAATTTATGTTGATGACATAATTTTTGGGTCTACTAATGAATCTCTTTGTCAAGACTTTGCTAAGCTCATGCAGGGGGAGTTCGAGATGAGCATGATGGGAGAACTTACCTTCTTCCTCGGACTCCAAATCAAACAAACAAAAGAGGGAATCTCCATCATCCAAAGCAAGTACACCAAGGAACTACTCAAAAGATTTAGAATGGAGAACTCCAAACCAATTGGCACACCCATGAGCCCCTCATGTAAGCTTGACAAGGATGATGAAGGTAAATATGTAGACTTAAAATACTATAGAGGTATGATTGGCTCATTATTATATTTAACTACAAGTAGGCCTGATATCATGTTTAGTGTTTGTTTATGTGCTAGATATCAATCTAATCCTAAAGAATCTCATTTGAATGCTGTTAAAAGAATCCTTAGATACTTGAATGGTACTCAAACTCTAGGGTTATGGTACTCTAAGGACTCACAAATTGATTTATTAGGATATTCAGATGCTGATTTTGCTGGATGTAAATTAGATAGAAAAAGCACAAGTGGAACTTGCCAATTTTTTGGAGTTAACCTAATCTCATGGTTTAGCAAGAAACAAAATTCGATAGCACTGTCTACGGCTGAGGCCGAATACATTGCAGCCGGAAGTTGTTGTGCTCAAATCTTGTGGATTAAGCAACAACTCGAAGACTTTGGAATCAAACTTAATGAAACACCAATAAGATGTGACAACACAAGTGCCATAAATCTATCTAAAAATCCAATTCAACACTCAAGATCCAAACATATTGAAATAAGACATCATTTTATAAGAGAACATGTTCAAAACAAAAATATAATTCTTGAATATGTTTGCACTAAAAATTAATTAGCTGATATCTTTACAAAGGCCCTTAGTGAGGATAGATTCTGTGAAATTAGGAGAAATCTAGGAATTCTTGATCCTTATGCCTAAATATTTCTCAAATTCCAAAGATTTGATGTCAAAAATTCTTTGAGCTTAATTTCCATCATCTATCTTGGTCCCAAAAGCTCAAGTTTATCACTCTCATAACTTGTCATTGAGCAAAATTCTTTCTCCCAAAATTTTAAATTTTTTTAGAATTTATTCATATTTTTTCTGAATTTCTAAGTTTCATGAGTCGACCCCCTTGAGTTGACCCCATGGCAAACTTGTAATTTCTGCCAACTTTCCACGGGCTCCTTCTTTTTAATTGGAATCCTGTTCGTGAGCCGACTCATCTCTTCATCTTCCTCCCTCCAAGAACCGCCATCTCCATTCCCATTCTCTCCAAAACCAAGGATCTAGCTCAAGATTCTTCTCCCTTCTCCTCTCCACCATAAATCGCCACCTGGGAAAGGAGATTTTCGTGTCTTTTCCCTTTGATTGAAACGGTTGGAGCGTGCCCTAGCACTCCACCGTTCTTCTCAAATCCACCTCTTCTCTCCACCAAAATCCCTCTCCATTCTTTTGTAATTCTTCTTCCACTCATCCTCTTGATCCTCCAAGTCTCTCTGCCTGCTACTGTGGTGAGAATGGCTCCGAAGATGAAGCTTCCTCAAAGAAGAAAGTCGGTCCGTGAGCTAGAAGAAAATGTCCGGAGAAAAAGGCAAGCTGCTCAGTCCTCCACTGCTCCCACTCCGGCTTCTGTGTCAGCTCAAGGTCCTTCTCAATCATCCCTAAGCCCCAGTAAGAACCCTCTATCTGATAGGAAAGTTGAAACCGATAAAAATGTGGATTTTCGATTCTTTGAAAAAGAGGGTTTTACATTTGGAACAAAAATTAAAAACCAAGGATGGGGTTTCTACTGCTCCCTTAAGGAAGTCACTTTTGTAGACCTAGTCAGAGAATTCTATCAGAATCTACATTATGGGAATGGGTCAGTGACTTCAACAGTCAAGGGTGTTGATATTTGTTTGGATCCTAGTATATTGAAAGAAATACTACATTTGCCTAGTGAGGGTTACTCTTATATGGAACTCCCAGTAAAGGAAGAGGGGATCAGTGTTATTCTAGGGGGAGCCTACTCAGGGAGTTTGAATAAATTGGAAGCAAAAATTTTGTCTATTGAGATGAGGATCCTACATCAGTTAGTGACGAAGCTCTTCTTCCCTAGGAGTGGTAGGTATGATCTACTTTCCAGCAGAGATATTTGTATTATGTTTCATGTTATCACTCAAACCCCCCTGAACCTCCCGGCACTAATGATAGAGGCCATGAGAGAGACTTTGAACAGATCCAAGGCACACTTGCCTTTTGGTTTGGCCCTTACTCGAGTTTTTAGGAGGTTTGGAGTTAGCTGTGAGGGGGAGGCATCTACTAAGCTCTCTCATGCAGACACCTTTAACCAACACACCCTGCACCGTATGGGATTTACAAAAATTGATGGTGGTTGGATCAAGGGTTCTGAAGAGAGAGCTGAAGACAGAGTAGAAGACAGAGCTGAAGAAGAAGGTCCATCATCTCCTATCCATGACTTCAGGGCAGCTTCACCAGATATTCAGTTCATTCCAGATCCAGAGGCTGGCCCTTCAGAGTTCACCAGGAGGCCCACACCAGTACATCAGCCAGAGAGCAGTGCACCTACATCAGAGTTCAGATTGGCTGATGATCAGATCGAGCAGATATCACAGCGTGTGGCTTCTTTGCTATCTAGACAGTGGAGCACTACTTCATTTACACCAGGGGCCACTTCATCTGATCAGACCATGACTCCCCATATCTCCACTGTGTTTCAGTTGATCACAGATCAGTCTATCCGGATTCAGCAGCTTGAGGACACTGTTTGAAGACTGACTGGGAGAGTTCTTGACTTGCAGGGGCAAGTCCTAGCTTTGGCCCATCCTCAGCCATAGGAGTCCACTATTGAGGTCACAGACCTTACTACAGAGGCTGGCAGGCTCAGAGGTGCACTGGAGGGTGGATATGAGTTACTGAGGAGAGAGATCCGAGGCTCGAGTGAGCATGCATCCACTCAGTTCACTGCTCTACTTCAGTCTGTTTTCAGAGCACTGAACGTTCTTGATTCCATCAGACTCACTCTATCAGTCCAGTCCTTGGCCTCGCAGCGTTCTCAGCCTCCTAGTTCATCTCGCTCACCTGCTCGTGCCAGAGGCAGACGGGGTAGAGGACGTTCTTCTGGTCGAGATCCATCAGCTCCTCATCCCATATCTGACGACTCCGATCCTTCTAGTCATGATCTTTACTAGATCCTAGGTGTTAGTGTCTTGTTCTTTCTAGGATCTGTATTTTGGGGCCATGTAATGACATTAGCTAGTTGACTTTTATGTTATGAAATTTGTATTGAAACAATTATGGTTTTAATCATCTTTTACTTATATATCTACTCTTTGTAATGATGTCAATCATCTTTTGTTTACATATCTTCCCTTTGTTGAAACTAATATCTTCTCTTTGTTGATGTTTGCTGTTAATAATTGCTATATTAAGGGGGAGCAAACATTAATGATTAGCACTAAAAGTATTAAAGAGAAAATATATTCAGAAAAAGAGGGGGAGTTATCCATGTTTGATGATGTCAAAAAGGGGGAGAAAATTAAAAGCAAAAGAAAAAGCAAAACTACAAATTATGAGAAAAAGAAACCCATCAAAAGCAAAATTATGCAAATGAGCAACCTTTACAATTTCTTCTTTAAATATGCTCTGATATGCTTTAAAATTCTTACTTGCTCTGATACGTCTTAAATTTAAATATGCTCTGATATGCCTTAAAATTTAACTTGCTCTGATACATCTTAAATTTAAAATGCTCTGATACACTTTACAAATTAATTCTTAGACATGCATTGGTACACTCAATTATTTTTGCTCTGATACTAAAACTAAATAATCAAATGCGAATGAGCAAATTTTCAAATCTTTAAGCAAATGGGCAAACTATTTTTGTATATAATCATTTGTATCACATGCCAAAAGAATCATTTTTCTTTTCAAGCATATGCACTTATAATGTATTCCTTTGGAATTCATATTTCACATAAATACTTTTGTTCAAGTGTTTTGTCATCATCAAAAAGGAGGAGATTGTTGCTCCAAGATTGATTTTGATGATTACAAAGCAGATTGAAGGGATACCAATATTTTTATTTGAAAAAGTCTTTGTGCTCTTCAGGGGCAAAATCATAATTTTACCAAAACTCTGATTTAATAGTATCATTTGGTAGAACAAAAGATTTGTGATCTATTGGTGAAAATTTCATTATTTTTGGACTTGTATTTTTGAAGTTATGCATGTTTGAAATCCATGAGTCGACTCATGAGTCAGCTCATGGCACAATGAGCAGCTTGGCACGCTGGATTTTTGGCTTGGCACGGCCTGTGAGTCGACTCATGAGTCGACCCACAAGGCATGAGTCGACTCATGAGTCGACTTCTGCAGTTTTAGGCCAAAATTTTCAGAAACCCATTTTCTGGTTGTTACAACAGAGGTCGACTCATGAGTCGACCTCTGAGGCATGAGTCGACTCATGAGTCGACCCCTGCGACGGGATTTCTCCGCAACGGCTAGTTTTTAACCCATTTTAAGTACTTTAAATGCTCATTTAATGTGCTCTAACGGCTCTTTTTCTGCCTAGATGTTTTCCTCTATTTCTTAAAGCTATAAAAGGTTTCAAAAGGTGAAAAACAAAAAATAGATTTGAAAGAGTTAAGGAAGACATTAAGAAGAGAAAGAAAGAGATTTGAAGAGCATTCAAGAGAGCATTCAAGAGTATTCAAAAGAGAAAGGGTTTCTCAAGCCTACTTTTCAGCCCTAATCAAGAGCTCATTTAAAGTCTTCAAGAAGCCATCAATCCAAGCTCACCAACTCCTCAAGCGTTCATTCAATTCTTCATCCACTTTGAGAAAATTCAAAAAGGGATTTCTTCACTTGAGTAAAGTGTATTTAAAGTTATATTCGCTCATTAAAGGAGCTTTTCTTGTACTTATTTGTGCTATTATTGTTTTACTCATTTTGAGCAATTGTTTTTATTTTGGAGGGGTTCCAAAACAAGGGAAGGTTGATCCGAACCTGAAATCGGAGTGTATTGGGTTGGCTTGTACTTAGGAAACAAGTGGACTAGTTTGGAATAGCTAGTGTCGGAGTTTTCGACGTTTGTATTCGGGTTGAATACAAGTATAGTGGATTGAAATTTTCAAGTAGGAGCTTGGGGAGTGGATGTAGGTGCAAGGTTGGCACCGAACCACTATAAATTCTTGTATTTGTGGTGTGCATTATTGCTTCTCTTTAACTCTTCATTATTTCCTTGCATTCTTGCTTTAGGCAAATTAATCTTGAACTAAGGTTTATCTCCTCATTCATTTAGCTATTGACAAACATTTTTCATAAGCAATTAGTTAAGTTAAAATTTTTAAAAATCCAATTCACCCCCCCCTCTTGGGTTGCATAGCTGGGCAACATGTTAGTCTTTAATTTAATTTTTTAGTCATATAATAATACTAACAATCTATTAGACTTTTTTTGCATTTAATTTATTTTGTTTCTTGATAAACATTATAGATTGAAAGTAAGATTGTCCTGAAAAGCTATAAGTTTCTCTATAAATCAATTGCATGAGGAGTTCTTCTTAGTAATGATCCATTCACTCTAGTGGGAAAGGATGTACTTGGATATCAATTTTCAGAAGTAAAGATTAATCTGGCTCATTTACCTTGAGAGCCCCTAATAAAGCCTCAAGATTGACTAAGAAGAATTGTAGATACTATGGAATACTTAATTGCCTAACCTTCCACCTATATATAATACTAATACAAACTATTTATGTATTTATTATAAATTTATTTTTTTAATCAATAAAATAATTATCTATCATAAGCTAGTTATGTAATCCTTTATTTTTGTTGATAATACATGCTAAAGATGAACAGAAGCATGACTTATATTTGCTTTAGACTGATTTGTTCATGAATGTTATTTAGTATGTGTTACCATGTAAGTGAACATCTCTTGTTTTGGTTAATTACACCCAGTTTTTACTATATATTTGGTTCTTATGGATATCAATGATAAATCATATAATATGTCTTCAATAAAATATATGGATATTTTATATAATATTTTCATAGATTTAAATGCCACTAGAATTATCACAAAAAAAATCTTATGAAACATTACAATAAGTACTAAAACCAACATTTTCAAATTCAACAAAATGCAAATAAAAATTTTATTATGTATGTCTTTTCCAACACTTCCAAATACAGATGAAAATCATGATAAAGTTTCCCTAAAAATACTAAGTCCTCCATATTAGAAAACACCATAAAAAGAAAGTAATATTTAAATAAAATAACTATTATAGATAATTTTTTTTAATACTTACAAGTACCGACAAAAACTACGATACTCTATACATGTTGAAAAAGATTCACTTAAAATATCGTGAAAAGAACTAAATCTTTCACATTTCACAAATATGGGGATACAATCGCATACAGCACATTCATCGATAAATATCCAATATTTTTAAGACATACGGGGGATATGGTGGATAGTATTTTTTTTATTTTTGTCAATGTTTTTGCAATACTGGGGACTCCACAATATTTGTAGTTAAAGTGGAAATTTAGTTACACTTCAAGCTTGCCTGCTAAACATGATCGAGTTTGAAATGTGTGTTGACTATTTTATTTAGGAATATACTTAAAATCTATGTCAAAATTCTATTTTTTTGTATCACAAAATCTATTCTTTTTTTTGGTAGATCCAAAATCTACTCTTTAAAACGCAGAAAAAAGGTAGACATATGATTGCATTGATGTCCCTGAAAATTATACCTACACACAGATTACGAAAGAGAATTTTGACAAACTTTATGGGGTTTAACCTTATCTTTTGCATAGAGAATGTTTGATTGCAAGAATATGGCTGAAGTAGAAAGAGACCCTTTCTGAAATGTATCCTTTTGAAAAATATTATTTGCTAAAAGTGGAATTTTGATATTTAGCTTAGCTACGAGTAAACGTCAGAGAATACAGCTTCAAAAGTTTGAGCACTTGATGCAAAAAATAAAATGGAGCTTGATATTTATATTATCTCTCTTGTAGAATATATATTGATTATCTAAAACAATATTCTTTCATTATTAATTATGTGTTTAACATATTTAAATATATTATTTGATATTTATAATTAAAAAATAACCACTATGGATATTTAATACTTGTAATTAAGTATAATATAACATTATTGGTGGAACAAAATAATATTATTTACTATTTACTATGTTTAGTATTTAAATAATGAATATATGTCGTTATTCTTGCCGCTGCATATATCGTCATCTATACCATATATAAGTTGCTTCACCCCCTCCATGCGAAAGCGGAACAATAAGCTTGAGGTTGGAACACGTGAGTGAGACCATTCTGATCAAAAAGTCCATCATAAAATCTAATTAAGCCCTACATAATGTGAATCCAATAAAAACTTCACATTTGAATATCACCTTATGCTCTAAAGCAAAATTAGGTTTTCTACCGAACATAAACCCAGTCTAGAAAAAGCAATACTATACGAAAACTGCTCGAAAAAATAACATTGAATGTACATGTTGCTCAACTATGTTGTCTACTTGCATGTATACAAGCTTGATCACATTCCAAACATGGTATCCCATCCTCAAAAAAGAATTATGGCTGAAGACAAATTTAATTATCTTCCTATTATGACCATAATTACTATTGTTATTAATTAATTTTTTCATATTTGCTATATTTTTTCCTTATTCATGGATGACTTGTGTATATACATATAGCCACCTTTTTCTTTCTGCTTTACTTATCACCTTCCAACACTACCTAGCTATTTAACCCATTTTGCTATGATCATTCCAAAAAGTCTTTTCATAGTAATGGCTTGCCGATGTTTTGTACTTACGTTGCTCATCCTAGGTGTTTGGTTCTCTGGAGCCATGGCTCGTGCTATTAGCAACACACTCTTGCAGACAAAGTATGAGCTATAGATCGCTGAGCATGGCCGGGTCTGCATGGATGCAGTAGAGAAGGAGCAACGATTCCAAATCTTCAAGAACAACTACAATTACGTCGACTCCGTCAATAAAACTGGCAATCATACATATATGCTCACCCTCAACAATTCCACAGACATGACCACTGAAAAGTTTCAGGCCTCTTATATATGCATCCAAGCAAACTCCAAGCATCCAAAGTCCTGATAGGAAGCTTTCGGTATGCCAACTTCACCGACTTACCTGGCTACGTGAGCTAGAAAGCCAGCGGTGCAGTCACTCCTGCTAAGGCTCAAGGTAAATGTGGTAACATATAGTGCACAACTTGTGTGGGACCTGCTCCACGTGGCGGGGTTGCCTAAACTGTGAATGAAAAAGAAAAAAATACATCATGAATTTAATACCTGACTATTAGTAATTTTTTTTAATTATAAGATTAAGATATGCAAATGAAAAATATATCTTTTGATTGATTTATAAATAATAATATGAATTAAATCAACCCCAAAAATTATACCTTTAAATAAATTTCTGTTTCTTTGGTCCTATTTGTTGAGCTCGTCCAATGTCTCTGTTTTTTCAATCCCATGGCTTCTCCCACATCTGTACATAAGATAGTCTAAGAGAAAGGAATGAAAATGGCCTAGATTTTATTATTTATTTATTTATCTTATTGCTAGGATGGCAATCGGATCGGATCAGTTATAAATGGATCGGGTTAGACATGGGTTGACTCAAAAAACTGTACACTTAAATCCGATCTGTTTAAATAAACAGGTGGGATTTTAAAATCCAAATCCGATCTACTTAATAAACGGATTATCCGACCTGATCTGTTTACTACTCATTTATAATAATCTATTAAAAAAAATTAATTGGACCAAAACCAACCCGGCAATCTATTTAAAAAGAAAATAAAAATAAAAATCTGAGAGCTCTGTCCTGTCGGATCTCCGTCCGATCGCCCTTCTCCCGCTCTGCGCCTCCACCCGACTGCCGCACTGTCCCCCGCCTCCATCTTTGTCCGACCACCGCACTGTTGACCGTCCTTGGAGCTCGAGCTGAGCCCATCTATCTTCACGCCTGAAGACAAGCTCATGATGGCAGATGATGATGAGGCCATGGTCGATCTCCTCGAGCTTCGAATCTAGCTTTGCTAATCGAAGAAAGACGAACAAGAGGACGAGGAGAAAGAGAGGAGGAGCGGCACCGTTATGGTGGAGGAGCAAGGCGGCAATGAGGAGGTGCAGAAAATGGCCGGCAGAGTGCAGGAATAGGGGGCCATCACCATCGCAGGCTTTCTCCGAGGAGGAGGAGGAGAGAGGGAAGGAAGGGGACATCGCGACCATTGTCATCGATGCGAGCGGCGAAGCAAACAGCTGCAGGGGCGGCGCAGGTGTTGCGGGGGCGATGGCGTGGAGGAACTCGCACATCGGCGTGGAAGAAGGAGGTGACGGAGGGTGAAGCGGTGAGAAATATTTAGAACTTTTAAGCTTTTTGGGGAAGAAGAAGAAGAAAAAAGGAAAGTATTGTTGGGCCGCTCAAAATTTTCAAGAAGGGATCAAAATTAAAACAGATCGTCTAAATTTTATCAAAATTTAAATATTTTAAATAAAAAATATAAATGAGTTAAACAGATTGGATAGGTTGAAAACTTTAAATCCAAATCTGATTTATTTAATAAATAGATTAAACATGTTGATCCATTTTCGATCCGAATCTATTTGATACTAAATTCAAACTTACATATGATGAATTAAATATGAATCGGATTGATACATCGATCATATTTTATCATCTCTATTTATTACTCTATTTTAATATTTGAAACCCTTCTTCTTCCGTCGAAAAAACACTGATTTTTTTTTCCATTTCAAACTAAACGTGCCGGTACTCTTTCTCTTAATTGAGAGATAAGGTGCACCTCTGAAAAGACGTTTCCCAATCCACTAGCTTTTTTTCCCGCTCTTTCTCTTTCCATAGGATTGCTGATGTGGCATTGATATGGTAACTAACGTGGACATGACATGATGTCGATGTGGATAATTGTTGCTAATGTGCCACAGACGTGACACCAGATTGCTATAGTTCTTTTTAAACACATCCAATTATGCACCTCCCCTTCTTTTTCTTTTTCTTTTTTTCTTTCTTTAGGGCATGGCAGAGCCGCAGAGTGAAAGCCTAAAGCTCATCTATAATGACGACATGTATCTCATCTGAGATGGCAACACATGCCATTATAAAAAAATTTTAAACTCCTCTTTCATATACCATATTGATATATGCTATAGTATCTCTATAAAAATTAAATAAGTATATAAACAAAATGAGATAAATAAAATCAAACTAGTTAAACTTGAGGATTTAAATTTCAACAAAATATTACATGAGACATTGGAACGAGATACTATACTATGTGTGCTAGGATAGAGCCACTTCTTCATTATCTTGATCAGCATATCTTGGGACATCCCCGATCTCAAATGTCGGAATAGGGCGAGATGATAATGTATTCTATTTCATGAGATAAGCGGAGACATCTCTGTCCAATGGAATAAAAAATTTTTGTTGAACTCCATCAAACCTCATCTAATACAGAAAACTCAGGCTAATTTATCCCGCTACACAAATTTTTTGATTCATTTTGTATAGGTAGGCTAGTGGCTAATTTCAGCTGGCTTATTTTTCATGGGATTTAAAACTGATCAATCCAATGACCGATCCATATCCTAGTACACAATGGTACCTAATTGAGGTGACTGACCAAGTTGCAACTTTTTGGGAGTCCGAGCTGGCACATGAGATGGCTTGATCAAATTACGGGATGGAGCATGAGAAGGCCAACAATCCATGGTCATCCATAACCAAACGTGGACTCAAGTAGACGAAGTACCTGGGCTTGAGGCAATCTTAGCCCAGCCTGCTTTTTTTAACCGTGAGCAATACTTTGTGCACCGGGCGCGGTGATTGGATCGCGCGCGGTGCAATCGGAATTTCGCTTTGACCGGTGGTCGAATGACGGTGGGCCAAGGAACGATAAATATTAGTCCCATATCGGAAGCTCGAAGTTTGCTGGGTAACCCGTTGGCCTATAAAAGGGAAAGCACGGGGCTCGAGGAAACTATCTTTGCGCTTGGGGCAATGACGCAGCTAGTGAGGTTATAACCGAGGCGCGTCAATTGCTGGTTGAAAACTATTTCCAAACCCCCTCTTCGGCCCGGGTTCAGCCCGGTTGCCGTTGAGAATTTCTGGAAGGGCTCCCTCTAATCCAGGGAAAGCCCTACAAAACTCAAATATAAATTTTATGCATATATTATCGAACTCATATAAAATTTATGTTTAAGCATCTTTTTGTAGATAAAATTAATATTTTAATCTTATTTTATTATTGATGTTTTTAATTTTTGAGATATTTTATAGAATGCTATACAAAATTATTGCTGGCTTAATTACTAGCAGGCACCGAAGAAAATAAGATGGGTGATCCAGCGTAACTATCATTTCTGGATGTAACTATCTCTCCTTAGCATGACCATAAAGCTCTAATTTTTATTGAAGAATATTCGATTCGAATAGCAATTTTTAAAAAGAGACTCCTCCTTCCCATCATATGGATTGATCTATGATCAAGTCCAACAGATGAGTACGTCATCCAAGTATCATCGTGAATTAAAAGATCAGAAATCTCTTTCAGATGCCGTATTTGACCCAAGATCGGCTTTTTTTTTATAGTCATACACATCTTGATATTTAATCAAAATTACAGTGGACGGACCGGACCTGCACCGTTTGGTTGGAAGCCAGCGCCCGTTTCACTGGATTGCAACCGTGCTGCCAAACAGATATTGTGGCTAATGGATGGGACAAAGCGAGTATTGTTTGACATTTGTATGTCAAGTACTTATAGAATCATAAGCATGTCTTAAAAGATGAGCTTTAATTTAATAAAAATTGTGAAAATAAAGTTCAACTATGATTAACTGGTTAAATTAATTAACCTAAGTTGAGGACGACTCATGACTTACATCATCTTTATACTTAATTTGTTCGATAAAGATGAGATTCAACCAATGCTAGAATTAAAAAGAAATTTATTTAGTTGGGAAAACAAAACTGCAATTATTAGTGAAAATAAAAGGATCTGCCATCGAATGTAAATGAAGGATATTACCAATACTTCACTTACAAGGTTAATCTGTCAAACAGTTAGCTATTCTGCTTATTATAATGCTTTCTTTTTGGCATTATATATCAGGGAACTTAATAATTATAAAAAATTATACCCATGGCCAGTCATTTCTATCTTAACTGGTTAGCATTTCTCTCACCTTGTAAGACGTTTAGGATTCTCTCTGAGACTTGCAAAGAATCTGTAACTCCTATTGATTAAATTGACATCGTCCCTATCTCAGTATCTCTACCCTTGCTTGACAATTTAAATCGCTAAGAAAGCATACATATGTCAATCAAAACTATGGTTGTGCCACAATTTGAAAGGTAATAGTTGATTTGACCACCTAATTAAGTTCTCACCAGGCTTGACTCCCAACTTTCGAACTATGGTATGGTTCATGGAGTTGTACCAAGATTCTTACCTATCAAACTATCAGAAACTCACAAGCTCAATTTGCCTCCACTTATCACCTTGCTATGCTGTGCGACAATCATAACTATACTTCTATAATGGGTAGGTATTCCCACAAGGTTTCCCTCTTCCAAAGGAACACTTCAATGTTTAAAACAAAACAAATTATATGAATTATAACACCTTGGAATGCTAGAACAATAACAACCTAGAATAAATTTAAAAAAGAAACACGGATATAACTGAAGAACATTTAATTAAAAAGAAAAACTAATATTCGTTAATAATCTAACTCTTAAATATATTCTCTATTACATGTCATGTGAAATATTGAAATCTATATTCTTGCGGCCTTTGAAAGAACGCCAGGACTATGAGATTCAAAATGCATAATATATTTCAATTAAGTTTCTAAAAAGTTACAAAAATTAAATCCACAAACCAAATAACATATCCATTTGATCAATAGTATTCCCATATACATCTATATCATGATTGTGTGCCTTCCTTTCTAATGCTTTTGTTGAATTTCATCAATATTTTAATTATATAAAAAAGGAAAAAAAAATGCTGATTAGAGAAATAGAACGGGTAGAAAGAGTCTTTATTGATTTGGCAAACTAAAAAAGAAGATAAAAATTGTTGATAAGAGAAATAGAACAAGATAGAGAAAGAGAGAGAAGGGATGTAGGGGAATGTGTTTCAAGCATGCGCATGGCTGCATAGCATCCACATGTTAGAGAACCACAAATCCTAAAGCATCTTGAAAATCCACACTTCATTTCTTTCTTCCCTTTGATGCTTTAGGATTGCTGTCCTTTAACACGTGTCAATCTCATGCGATGATGCATCAAGTCTCCCATGGATTGGAAGTGGACCCACGCCAGGGCTAATTTAGGTGGGACCATTGCCTAGACTAGAGATTGTCCTGGTTGTGTTTTAACCTAAAAATAGGACTCGAATGGATTTCAAACCAAGCTTGGATCAATGCTTGGTTCTTTTACTTGCTCGCTTTGTAATTGGTGGCAACCCTGCCAAGATGGCATATATGGAATACTAGCAAAAGCAAGTGGTCTCTTTCAGGACCTCTCCCATCTTTGAAGACTTTTGATGTGGCGACATCAAGTTGTCACTCATCACCCAAGCGATTTAGGCCTCCACCATCCACCATGAGTCCTCCCTCTCCTCCACCTGTAACAAGTTTGCAATCACCTCATTCATCCACCATTCCAATAATGAGAAGTTTTCTCTCTCGATAAGGATCAGTTCTTCTCCTTTTGCCTTCTCTTCATTCTCCTCAACATTGTCCTGTTTTTAGGAGTTGTATTCTTCCAAATTGTTATCTAAAGTAGGATTTCTATTGGATTACATTTAGGTCCACTCTCTTACTTGATGTCATGGATTACACTACCACCGCATCCGAGTGGACCATGATGGTAAGATCGACTTGTTTGGCTATGCCACCACTTGTGTGCTCCCAAAGATGAGGGCCTTCTTGACGAGCTCAACGAGCTCAATATAGTGGGAGTCAAGGAGGGTGACGGGGATAAATTGGGTCAACTCAATCTTTTGGCCCAAATAGTTTAATTTGGTGGTTTGATTGTTTTTCGAGTTAGGATTAGGCTCAAATATGGATTGAGTTTGAGTCCAGACTCTGAAAAGATGCTAGAATCTATGCTCGCTTGAAGCCCTAAAAAATCTCAAGTTGGGTCTTGGCAAGGGCATTGTCTAGCCTAGCGCAGCTTCGTTCCAATCTACTTGTGCATGGTTCCACACTCAAAACATAGATTTTCTTTTTTGAAACATGGAAAGGAGATGACAAAAAAAATAATTATGGAAGGTGAGAGGAGTATCAGTGTGAGATAAAATGTTAGATTAATAATAAATTTTTAGATTGCATGCTAATGTATTTGTCGGACAATTGAATTAAGAAAATGTTCAGAAATATTTATATTAGGGTATGTGAGAGGCCTAGTAAATGTAGACTGTGAGTCCTCATTTAAAAATGACATATTAAAGAAAGAATATAGATTAAATTCAAGTTTTTCATTTCTTTAACAATTTAGAGAGAGGATGGAGAGGTATCTATAAGTCTAATCTTTTCCCATTTTTTTTTGTCTCCCCTGCTCTCTTCATATTCACATTATTATATAAGAATTCAAATTTGGTGCAATGCTACATGATTTCCATCTCATGCACATGAGGAGTTCTCTCAACTACATGGCAAAAAGGAATTGATGCAATTAGAAAATTATTTTAACATAGCAAGTAGTTAAATGCTGAGTTAGCATATTAGTTTTTCAGATTATGCTATGGATGCTCTAGAAAGAATCAGTTTTTTTTTTATAAAGACTAAAAATAAATCACTTTTTTTGGCTTTTGGAAGTATTTTCAATCAATTGAACTAAATAAAAATAATTTATATTTGATAAATTTCATTTGCTGATGATTAGCAGAATGATGGGATTTTGAAGGCCTTTACAAATTTTATTCTTTTATAGTGGTGCTAATATGGCACAATGATAGCATTTAAAGATCCTTATGAACTTTTATTTTTGGGTTTTTATGGAACAAAGAACTTTCTGTCCCTCCCACTTTCTCTTTCCTCTTGAGTCAGGATACTTGTTCCCTGTGAATTTTCTGTCACTCTTGAAAGTTCTTGAAAGAGAAATAAGTACATTGGTTTCCATTATTTCAAAGTTTCAAAGCATCTTTTTCTGTTCATACTTGATTAGGATGAGGAAGAATTGTTTGGTGAAAATCTAGTCAAGATCTAGGGAAGATGGAAGTGGAACTATGGTCATCTATATCAGTTCCAAATGATTTTAACAATAGCATTGGTTGACATTCTTGGCAACCACTCACAAATATCCATCAAATAAATTAAAGTTGAATGAATAGATTTTATTTTGATCCACTAAAGTTATTTGGGAACCAGATGGGCCCTGTTCTTTTTCTCATTGAGCTAAGACGTACTAAATTGCACACAATTCATTCAAATAAGAACAAATTAAACCAGCATGACAATCTTGTTTAGCTCTCTCCCTGTTACTTTGATGTTCAAAACCGATGCATTTGCACATATATTCATTATTACTAATTCTATCCTCTCTCATCGATGGCATCGAATTAATGCCAATTATATTTTTATGGTGATGATCCAGGGTGCAATCATCAATAATTTTGTTATATTACGGGGAACAATATCTTTTTATTTCTTAGATCGTGATTTTATTATTTTATTATATTAATAAATATATATTATTAAAATTTAAATGGTCATAATATATTATTTTTGTAATTTTAAAAATTTATTTAAAAAAAAGAAATCTATATTTATATTTCTTATATTCTATATATCCTGCGGACCGTAAATTCCGACACCAAACCCACACCAACGTATCAGGAAAAAGAAAAAGAAAGAAAAAAAAAAAAACTCATATTTCCTTTTTCTTCCCTCCACTTCCCCTCCCCCTCTTTCGTCGCCATCCCATTTCTATTACGCGATATGCCTCTCTGGAAACCCGCTGCTCCTCCTCCTCTTTTGCTTTATCATTCGAGAAGCATCTCAAGTCCATGGTCTCCTCCACCTTTTCCTCCTTTTATTATTCCCACCCTCTACCCAAAACCCTCCCCCACTGCTCCTTCCAAACCCTGGCCTCCGCCCCTCCTCTCTTCTCCCTCTCCGCCGCCGGTCGCCGTCTCTCCCTCATCTACCAGTCGCAGCCGCACCGCCGCTTACGTCTCCTCCTCGCCTCCTTCCACCCCGCCCCGAGGGCCTCCTCCGGCCAGGAGCTCGAGTGGCGCGTGGACCACCACCTCCATCAGCGACCGCAGGAGTAT
The DNA here is from genome assembly GCF_000442705.2 of Elaeis guineensis. NCBI lineage: Eukaryota > Viridiplantae > Streptophyta > Magnoliopsida > Arecales > Arecaceae > Elaeis > Elaeis guineensis. The sequence continues at coordinate 128,882,145 of NC_026000.2, forward strand.
CACTCGCTCTCACCAGCGGCGCCGTCCTGCTGCGATGATGACGACGATGGCGGCTACCAGGACCACCTCCTCGAGCTCCGGCAGGAGAAGCGGAGCCGCTTTATCCCCGTCAAGGCCTACTTCCTCTGCACCAGGTCCTCCGCCGCTCCGCTTTCTCTCTTTCTCTCTCGCTAATTTCTCCTTTCTCTAAAGTTGATTCTTTACTTCTGTAACTGCAGTATTGATTTGAGAAGTCTGCAGTCTCAGAATGCTTTCAATGTCATCCCCCTGAGCTCTCGCGCCATGAACTATTTGGTTCTCCGATACTACGATGTTAAGGGCGATCCTCAAGTAGGTTCTTTGCTTCTTGTTCTGTACTTAATAGTTTCTTGTTCTTTGTATGGATTTATTTTTCTGTGATTTGATGTATATAGCACAGATCTGCAGTGAAAAAAAAAAAAAACCTCCGATGATATGGTGTGTTCATATTCTGTAAGTTCTGCTGCTTGAATTGGATAATACTTTGCTTAGTTGTACATATACCTGCTTAGAATTCCTGCTCAATTGCATATTTCATGCTTGCACTAAGCTGATGGAACTTGAATGCTATTTCAGTAAATGTGAATCTTAATTATTGCAGAGCCTACCTTAATTTGTTCGACCTCAAGAGGGTTGTGGTATTTGTAAAAGGCAAACAATGATATTTATTGTTGAAAATTTATTTCAATCTATATCAGTGATTTTTCCAGGTTGATTTTCTGTTTTAGGCTTTAATTAACGTGCTTTTGGTCTTTCCCTACAAACTTGATAATGTTTATCTGTATAGACACATTTTCTTTTTGTTGTTAAAGGCAACCATTTTTCTGCATCACTGAGACTGTTTTATGTTGCCACATGCTTTCATACTGGAGGTTCTTTGGAAACTAATAGAAGTATTATCATAATATGCTGCATAATAGGCTGTGGAGTCACTATAGTATGTCAAGCAAGTAATGCTGGTTAGAAACAAATTTAGACCATGTGACACTATCTAATGCATTCCTGATTTCAGGGTCTGGAAGTTGCTTTTGGAAATGAGAGTAATTGCCATTATATGGTAGTTTTTCAGTATGGTTCGGTTGTCTTGTTTAATGTTTCTGACCATGAGGCTGATGGGTATCTGAAGATTGTGGAGAAACATGCATCAGGTTTGCTGCCAGAGATGAGAAAGGATGGTAAGCATGCCAAAATTGCTTAAACCTCTTAGCTTCCATTTTACCAAACCAACTCTTCTCATCAATCCTTTAATGTTCAACTGCTTGTACATTTTTCTGGAAGAATCCCAAGCTAAGAAATTTGGAAAGGATATATAACTGAACCATGCATAGGTGATTTCTTGATAAGAATTTTTTTGAATGCAGTGCATGTATGCATCTCCGCTTGGATGTGACTCAATTTGAAAAATGGTTCAGTGCAAGATGTGTTCAATTTTTTATTGGTCCATAAAATCCTATTACTCTGGTTGAAGCATAACGTTGTAAATGATAGGAGCTCGAGGAATCATACAACAATGATATCATTATTTTGATGAAATGTTCATGTAGGTTGCGGAATGTGCATAGCAATTTGGATCATCATGGCCCTTAAAAATAACCACGGTAAGCATAAAACTGAATAGATAAAACTGCTATAGATATATTTTAAAGAAAACAAAAAAGGTAATACTATATTGTTGCTAATGCACAATCTTCAAGAAAGTTATAACCTCATATTCTAATAATAGAAACCATTTTTTGTTCTTCTTAGTTTTAAAATTTTGCAAGAGTTGATATTACTGTGGGAGAAGGTGGTCAAATATCTGTAGTGTGATGAGGGGATTTTTAGATTCAATATCTGAACTGGGGCCGAAGTTCCATTTTCAGGATATCGTTCGTCATTTCATCTCATGACTTGACAACCCCTTAGTTGTAATCAACGTAAGGTTTTCTCATTTTTGGGACTAGTAATGTTTTCTGGATTTTTTTTGTCTTTTCATTTATTTGTTATCAGTTGAAGAATTTACATCATTCTATGATATGTTTATCTCTGTGATATCGAATTTTGTTGGTTTTGCATTAATTACCATAAGAAGTCCTTAATTCTCTGTGCTATCAGATTTTGAATCATGCCTTAACTGTAGTCTTCTTGTCTCTTTTCATTATTCCAGGCTCAGCAAGTGCTTGATGTCAGTCTTTTAACAGTCTTTTTCCCTTAAAGAAGTATGCCTCTTTTCTGATTGCTACAATTTTCAAAGTTTTTGAGGTCTATTATTCTCACCTACAATAAGAAGTCTTAAATGACGTCATTTATTTGCACCTTCAATTTACTAACTACGACCTTGTTTCATTTCGCCCTCTATTAGCTTTGAGCATATTCGTAAATGCCACATCAAGTGCCATGAGATCCAGATCCTTTTCTTTTCAAAAAAAAAGATCTGCCATCATATTTGTTCTCAAAGTTCAAATTTTCTTTATTTGGGGGCAGCCTGGATTTTAAAAACATGCTTTTATATGTTTTTGTTGTTATTCTGTCTCTGAAACAATCTTATGGATACAATGTTTGTATCCTTTCCCTAGTAAAATGCTTAAATTCGTTGTCTTGCTAGTTTGTCCATTATTTGATTCTCAGTTTAGATTTTGTCTATTAACTCTTATGGTCCACTAGTTGTTCAGCTGCTATGTTTCACCATCCACGGTGCTTCCTTAAATTCTCCTAGTGACATTATTTGTTAAACTTTCTAATACATTTTTCTTCTTTTCCATAAAATTGACATGGCCATCCTGTGAAGACTTGGTATTTGCATTATGCACTTCAGTTTATATGCTTGATGAATAAATGGGGAGAAGTAGTCCTGAAAACAGCTGGCCACCCATCACTTCACAGTTTGCAGAGTCTTACTGATAAGTAAAAGATAAAAGAATGGATCCTTAAAATAAAAGCAAGAAAATTGACACTTACGGAAAACAAAGCTCATATGGAAGGAAATAACTAAATAGGTTCTGGTATCTTTGAACCTGGATCCCAGAGGATTTGTGTGGCTAGCCCTACAAAGAACCTAAGTTGACTTGTCATCCACAAAGGAAATGTGAGTTACTGGTAAGATGTCTTTCTTAACCTTTGCCACTTAGTGTACGTGTATGGACTTGCACTTCTTAGGCTAAGAAGGAAGAAAGTAGGTCAAACTGCTAAATCATGGCAAAATAGATTGCGGTCTTTCTTTTAATCTAGATTACTAGATATTTGATTTACTAAAGTAACTTCTCCATTTCTTTAAGAACCACATAACCTTGAGACAGCCACTTTTCCTTTCTATATATCAAATCTTATGCATTCTGTCCTGTCTTCCATTTCCATTTCAAGATCCTTACTTGATTACCAATTTTATAATCCCCAATCAAAATTGGTGCCTCATTTCCCATACAATTGCTTGATTAAAGACTCATGTTATCATCCATCTAAAATGGCCTGTCCACCTACATTTTTCTTTTCTTTTTTACTTTGTGGAGTATCCTATTCTACATTCTGAACATTATTTATTAAAAGATTCACTAAGATGCCCGAATTATTGCTTATGACTTGCAGTACAGGCAAAGGTGCTTTCTAATGAAAATAACATGGTCACCCTCACCACCACTTGTAAATCTTAATTCATGTCATTTCCTAATGCATGTGACATATAATTCATGGCTCTTAGCAAATGCATCAATGCAATACATCCTAAAACTTGTGACTCTCACTGGCAAATGCTTATCCCTGATAACCAGTTCACCTCATCATTTGGACATCTCCATTCGTCATTTGGATTCAACCTTGTGGCTGCTTTAGTGCTTCTATTGGTCAACATAATAGCTTTGATGCTATCTAGTTTTCTTATCCTCCCATTGGGTGGCTCATAGATCAACTGCCTAGCTTATTATACCAGCCTGCTGGTGCATTTACAATACAATACATACTTTTCTATGGTACTATCTTGTTGTTCACTTGATTTTTTTAAGCCCATTTATGCATTTCAATTACATAAATTTGTCAGGATACTAATTCTATATGTACATCCCACTGGGGTGGTATCCTATGCATAGGGCACTGGTCATTCTTATTTGTATTTTATTTGCTATTTGCGTAGAGACATAAGGAGGAGTGCTATTCATCCACAAATTCCATGCATCAATGAAATATGGTTATAGATCAGAGACACTGATCTTTTAGAATCTAAGAGGTAATGATGCTTTGAAGGTTTTCATGATCAACCAGTATATAAGTATGTGCCATTATATGTGCAAGAGCTAATGGTGAGACTAGTGGTAGTTGCAGTTATCTTGTTCCCTTGTCATTTATCATAAAAATTAGTTGGTTGATTATCTTAAAAGAATGCAATGATTTACATTAAATGATGATGATATATCAGGGAATGCTTTTGCAAATACAGAGAAAGACTTTGGAGGACAAGGATTAAAATGTAGTCAGACTAGATCTGAAAATTTAGGAGGAATACATATAAGTGAGGCTTCATTAAAAATTGATGGGCAACTTATCCTGTAATCATCTATGAACGACGTACAAGACTGTGAGATTAAAAATTAGTTGAAGACATTTTTAATCAAATTATTGCACACTGAAGCCTAAGCGTGAATATGATGTTTTGGAGATTGCGAAATTCTTATTGCACCGTATGCGGTGCAGAATGAGTTGCACCACGCACGGTGATTGGCACGCATGGAGGGCCCCCCACCCCTGCGCGCACGATCCAATCACTGCGCATGGTGCGTGCGGTGCACAAAGAAGTGCTCTCTGGAGATTTACTTTGTCATAGTTGTGATGAATAGATCTCAGTGAGGCATTGAGTGATCATATTGCGAGCATAAGTCAAATACAAGATATTAAAAATCAAACTATCTATGATGGAAGGGAAGAAACATTTAGAGTCTAGAAAGTCAACAGCCTTCAGAGTAAGGTTTGCCATCTCGATACTGAATCCTATATCGGTACCATCCTTTTACAATATCGATATGTGGTACGGACGGATATGACAGTGTCGAGACGGCACGGTATGCTCTATACTAGGTGGTAGGGCAAATACTGCTTCAGAGCTTATAAGGGATAGTGTTGAGCTTGCTATGTTGTACAAGTAGGAAGCATATGGTTACAAATGATTCATGAAAGAAAGCTTAGTAGCTAATATATTTTGGATTGATCACTTTTTTCCATTTCTTTCTTTGGTTTTCTATACCTCTTGATTTTAGTGCAGAAATGTTTGCATCTGAGTCTGTATATTTCTGCAATGAGCTTTGATTACTTTGTTTCTAATCTTATCCATCACATCTTTTCCATTTTGTTGAAACATTAATCCATTGCTTGAAAACAAAATCTTGATATTAATTCATTGAGCAAGTGATAATGTGCATCATCATGTAATCTATTAATCATAACATTATTCTCAATGCAAGGATGCTAAAAAGTCACATATATTAGACAAATACTTCCTGGCTTACATTGCAACAATGCATAATCCTTTATAGTGTTGAATGTTGACTACTTCAAATTATTTGATGTATCTAATACCTTGCATCAAAAGTAAATGCTTCACATATCTATGTACCTTAGTTTGTATCTTTTCCTTTGACATTCCATAGAAAGTGGCATCGATGTATACTTATCCCGAAACTTAATGGTTTGGATTTTTGAAATTTAGATTATGCAGTAGTGGAAAAGCCAACTCTGGAAACATGGATGCAAGGTGGGCTTGACTACATAATGCTTAAGAATTTGAGTGTAGATGGTATTCGCACCATTTGAAGTGTTCTTGGTCAAAGTATTGCTCTGGATTACTATATTTGGCAAGTATGGAGGACACTATACCTGCTATTGTAAAATATTTAAGCATTAAACGCAAACTTGTAACTGCTATTTTTGTGTTTAGGTTGACAGAATGGTAGCAGAATTTACAGATATCAACTGTGGGATGGAGAAAACTGGTACCTTTACCATGAAGAGCAAAAAACTTTTTCAGTTGGTTGGGAAGGCAAACTCTAATTTAGCCGATGTTATTCTAAAACTTGGGCTTTTTGAGAGGTGACTTTCCAATACTATGATTTAGTCGTGTTGATTTTGGCAAAAAGTTAAGCTTTGAATCTTGTTGCATATTTCCAAGGTGACAGTGGTCTAACCTTAACCTATGTTTGACCCTTTCAAGTTTCAACTGTTGCATGTTTGGCTTTCAATCTATCCAACAAATTTATAGCAAAAGGTTTGTATGAAAAATTTTGTACAAATCTTTTTCTTTTAATTCTTTTTGCTTTGTGTCCTCTTGATCTGAAATTATTTTGCATGGCATTTCCTCATCGTATAATAATACTGAAAGTAAAAAAAAAAAAAAAAAAGATTGAGTTTCTGGTGCATTGTTTATGTCTAATCCTATTCCACAATTTCACTAGTAATGGTTGAGCCACCTTGGAAATTGCATCATTCTTGTGTGGACCTATTATATTCTTTCAGGTCGCTTGGAAGTCCAAGAGATGCTAGAGTTGAATTTTGTGGAAGCGAGTTTCTGAGAAGTGAGGTTTAATACTGGAAAGTTGGTCCAACCAAAATGTTCTTGATCATACACAGATGATCAGACATGGTCCATCATGCTGTTATTTTTTCCCCCTGATCAAATGGTCAACCCTGGTTTGATGATAGTTTAAAGCATCTTGTCATGCTGTGTGGCACATACCATGGCAGCAAGATATGCATGGCATATAGGATTACCTACATATCTTTCATCTCTCCATACCTATATTAGTTTGTGCCACCATGAACCCATAAATATTTGCCTCAAGCCCTAGAACATGGTTGGGCCTATGCCCAGCATAGAAGGATATGTTCTGTGCCAAGCTGTTATTGGCATGGGTGCAGCATGTGGTTCTTTCTTCCTAGGGCTAAATATGGTCAAGGGTCATACTCATGACAACAGTCATATTCTTTTCTAACTTCCTAAAGATGACCTTGCAATTCTTTTGCTTGATTTACCATATACAATTGCTTATGGTTGAGCTTTATATCTATTTCATACAACCAGGTAACCTTAGTGTTCTGTATTGTCACCTAAAACAGAATGTACTAACCTTTTGTTATCACATAATTATGAATGAGAATAATGTTGACAAGGTTATCCAACAACCTTTTATTAAAGTAATGATGGTGTCTTAATTTGCTGGATGTTTTTGATCCTACACCTTTGGTTTACAAATATTACATGTATTAGTACTCTGATGGTGTTAATAAAAGTTGAAATTCTGTTGGAAGATTTAGTTTAGGCATGTACGGATATGAATTCAATTATCATCCACTAGGTGTCTCTAACTACTGCTGTTCTCATGTCTTTTGTCTGACTGCTACGGATTTCCTTGTTACAATATGAAGAGATTTATGTAATGTGGTCTCTGCCAGCTGATTTTTAATATTTATAATTCTATGTTTAAATCACCTCCAGTACCTAAATCCACCACCTGTATGTGACATGTACGATACTATTACTGTTGACTATGCGACCTGTTATAAAGCAAATTTGATAAATGTCTATAATCTGGATTACCGTCTGCTCAAGTTCATTTCTCTTTTACTGCTGATCATGTCTCACTTCTTGAGTCTTGTAGTCTGTCTCTTTAAATGAAGCAACCAGTCTGTGAACTAATATTAAAGGAAAAAAGCAAATAAAACTAAAGAAACAATTTATAATGTTTAAATGCATGACCATTACACACCTACCATTCTTTTATACTTATGCATGTTCACATGCTTTTCAGATATGCCTGCAACCATGCTATATCCATCAAGCATTCTACAGATTATATATGCTTGGGTTTATAAATCCTTATTTATCTGCCATTTCTTTGAAAGGCCACTGAAGTTATTATAATATTATTACAAGCTTTTTGTGAGTCCTTCGTACTGCTTTTATCCATGTTAGCTCAGTCTTTCCCCCCTTTCTCCAGCCCTTCAAATATGGATTCAAGCACCTATCGTTCGCAGGGCCTTGTCAAATATAAGCTGCATATGCTTGTTCAGTCAATTAGTTTTTACTTTCCCCATATATGTATATATATTTATATTTTTGTTTGAAACATCTTCCCTTCTTCTAATGCACTTGTTCTTCAGTCTATCCTCTAGGGTTGAAAATGAATCGGATGCAGATCAGATTTAGTATATCCATATCCATTTTTTGTTTGATGAATACAGATCTGATACAGATATTAGTTGGATAGAAAAATTCATATCCATATTTCTCTTAAATAGATATGGACACAAAATCAGATAATTAAACTTTATGACCACCAAATCCAAGATATCACTAAATGGAAGGTAAATTAAGTCAATGCCATGTTAATATTGTCAGTTTTCCTTTAAAATCCATCAGTGCTATGTAAGATTAAATAGGACTACAAACAGAACTGGATATTCAGATACAGATTTGATAATTGTTCATGTATACATATTTGTTTTTCTTTGATAGATATTGAAATGGATATGTATATTAGTTGGATGCTCCAATTTGTATCCATGTCCATGTAGATGCAGATATGAAAATGGATCTGGACTGATATTATCCGATCTACTTTCACCGCTACTATCCTCATATTTCTGTCCATATTGTCTAGTGCAAAGAAATCTCACATTTGATTAAAAATTTTATGCATCAACATTGTATTTAAGCTTCATTAGAAATTGCAAGGAGTAGGAACAAGGCCATAATCTAATAGTTCAATCCTCAACTGTTCCTGTTGGTTCCATGTTGGAAGTGGCATGATCTACACCAGATTGTGGTTGTAGTTAAGTACATTCTACTATAGATATTCTTCTTCAGGATTTATGGTGGGATCAAAGATTCCAAAGAATGGTAAAGGTAAACTATTATTCTATTACTTTTTTATAGCCAACTTGATGATAGATGCCAGCTTGGTCCCAGAAATACATTTCCAGAGTACGGATTATTTGTTCCATTTATTTTTGTTCTTAAACAAAACTTAACGCATTTTTCATCTGGGTAGGCTGATTAAGGACGGTCATCCTTGTCTAGATATTTGTATACATGTTTAAGGAAGTTTTAAAATTCTTTTTTTTTTTTGGGTAAGAAAGTTTTAAAATTCTTTAGTGTTCATCTAATTGGATTTGTTCTCCATTTAAGGTGTTTGATGGCACTTTGTCTTAAAAGCATAAGTTGTGTTCATTATAAAGAAACATATGCCTTAACTACGTGGCCATAGCTAGCATTGTAGCCGATTCATGCTTTATAACTTTGTGTTCCTGCACCAGGTCTGATATTGCTTGGAAGAATGTAAATTATGCCCAAATATGGGAGTATCTTCGGGATGAGTATGAGCTTACGCAGAGATTTGGAAGCCTGGATTTCAAACTGAAGTTTGTTGAGGTAAATAATTTTTTCAGCAGATTTCTTTCTCCAAAGTGTCAAATTGCTGATCATGTTTATCTAGTTTTCGTGATATCTTGGTGTTCTATTTGCAGCACAATATTCGCTTCCTCCAGGAAATTCTTCAGAATAGGAAATCCAATTTTTTAGAATGGTTAATTATTGTTTTGATTAGTGTGGAGATCCTCATTTCTATCTATAACATTGCTCGTGGATCACTATAAAATAAATGGTCAAATATAGATTTCTTGTGTTCCTTGGTTTAATATCTCCTGACTTAAAATTTATTAGAGAGGGACTTTATCTTGTTTTCTTCATCCTCGTATAAAGTAGTTACATTACCGCATCTATTTTTGGCTGAGTCATGAACCAAAAGGAGCACCATGCATGCTAATAGTGGCTGTGGATGCTGCAGTAGTTCCTGGCACTCTGTACGGCAATGCAGTCTATGTGAGCTCGTTTTGGCGCTCTTAATCTGCAATATTTACCAGTTTTGTCACTGTGACTTGAACCCGTGCGCTAATTAGAAAGCTGAAAATTTTGAATTTTACTGCAACGGAAAAAAAGAGCTTGTCATGATCGTTCAAAGAAAATCTTGATTATAAAAGAGAAAAAAAACGTCACCATGCGTATTTCGTGATAGCAATTTGCTTAGACATCTGCATTGGAGTGATGTTGTAAAACTAAATTAATCGAGTTTTCAGAAACAAAAAAAAAAAAAAAAAAAAGCCAGGTTCCAGCTTGTAATTGAGGTGAGTCGGGTCAGGTAGTTAGAAAGTTGATATTAATTTGATTCAAAATATCCATATTTGAAATTTGATTCGCGATTGATGAAGCCGCCATATGTGGACCTGGCTTGAGTTTTTTTTTTTTTTTTTTTTTTAGTGATCCCGAAGATTGATTCAATTCGAATATCAGTCGTGATGTATTCAATTGGAGCTTGGGTTAAACTTAAATTTGAGCCTTGATTATAATTAAAAAATTAATTAAAATATAATATAATATCATATCATATTTAAAATATTAAATTAATAGTATAAATTATATGTATGCATGCATGTACATCCCTTGGTTGATTTGTTCTAACGGTGCAGGCAGGGTAAGTTATTTGGCTCATTTACAAGGGCGTATGTATGTATGTATGTATGATAACAACATGGCTCATTTACATCCCTAGGTTGATTTGTTGTAAGGGTGGATGCATGGTAAGTAAATGGGGTTCTGCTGAATCGTCCTTAGCTTCGTTTGACGTGGCAAGAGAATCCTGCCTCCTTTGGATTACTACCATATAATGCTCAGGAAGCATTCAAGTCATTCATTCATGCCAATTTGAATACTAGCATATATTGTATTATTATATTGATGCAAGACATGTAGTGCCACAAAGAGTGGAACAAAAATCACAAGGAGGGCCGCGGAGAAAAAAATTATAAGATGGATTTCATAGTTTGACATCTTTCTTTTGATACTAATGTTGGATCTTAAAAAATAAATTCAAAAGTCTGGATGGCTTTGCAGGGTTTTTTATTTTTTGACTTTATAAATTATACTCATATTAGAGTTGCATCATCATCCTTTTATATCAAAATTTTAACTTTATAAATTATACTGATATTAGAGTTGTGTCATCATCCATTTATATCAAAAAAAAAAAAAATTGAAAGTCAAAAATTTTTTTTACTAATAGAGTCATTAGTTCTGTGATTAAATAAAAATATATATATATTCTCTTTCATTTTTATTGTCAACATATATTTTTTATTGGTACATACTATATGGTTATAGAATTAGAGGTGAGTATGGTCTGACTTGGATCGGTTTCATGCTCAAACCTAAGCCAAATTAGTCCTAAACGGTTTGACATTTTTAGATACTAAATCGGATCAATAGAAGATTGAAATCAAACCAAACCAACATGATTTAAATGGTCTGGTCTGATTTGGTTTGATTTATCAGTTTATGTTATTATTATTATTATTATTATTATTATTATTATTATTATTATTATTATTATTATTATTATTATTATTTTGTGATTTATAAAAATTTATTTTTTACATAAAAATACTATCAAAAAAAATTATCAAGTAAAATAATTTAAATTGATATAAGATATTATCACTCAATAAAATAAAATTTTTAAACAAACACTATCATAAAGAATTAAGATAAAGATCTCCAACACATTATCAAAAAAATAAACAATCCAGTAAGTAAGTTACTTAAAGTTTAAGGCTAATCAACACAAAATCAAATTGATAAACAACATCATAAATTCAAAATTATTTTTTAATACATTAATACTCCAATATAAATAATATTTTAATTAAAATAATATTATTTTATTAAAACTGGTTTAGTTCGATTTGAGAACGATTTTATTTACTGATAAATTTAAATCAATCTAAATTTATTTTTTATATGTCAAAAATCAACCAAGTCAAACCGATTAAAATTTTAAACCAAACCAAACCTGCGGTTTGGTTTGGTTTCACTCGTTTGATTGGTTCAAATTTGGTTTTTGCTTATCCTTACATAAAATACACATTAAATAAATTAATTATTAAATGAATCAATATGTACCTTCAAATAAATCAATAAATAGTTTTCAAAATATGGAGTTTATCGATATATATATATGATTAAATGATGTATATTTAATAAATTAGTTTTCGAGCTACCCAATATATATATTCAAACAAATTGATATATAGTTTCTAGAGCATTTATCTTCACTGATACATATTGTATGGTACTCATTGACTTTTTGATACATACTATAAGTTTTTTATGCACATACTCAATAGTAATCTAATATGCATCTTTAAATGATTCGATACATAATTTTTAAGTATGTATCAAAAGCTTGCAGTAGTATCAGAATATCGATTAGTATATATCACTATACTATAGAGTGTGTACTAATAAATATAATATTTTAAAATTTATATATTAATTTATTTTAAGATGTATATTGGTTTGCTAAATGACTATATGAGTGTGTATCATCATATCATGTAGTGTATATTGATGAGCATAATGTTCTAAAAATAATGTATTATCTTATAGTATATTGTATATTGATAAGCTTTATGTTTCGAAAATTATATATTAATTTTTCTGGAGATATGTATTGACTTGATTGTGATTAATTTATTTTATGTATACCATTTAGTTATATAATATATGTTTATAAAAAAATATATTTAAAAATAAAAAAATATTATATTTTTTATTTTTTAATTATAAGACTAATGATTTTATTAATAATTTTTTTTTGATTTCTTAATTTTTATTTTAAAATTAATATTATAAAACATAAGATAAAATCGGAAGTCCTCTTCATAATTTTTATCTAGTCTCTGCCCTCCATGATTTTTTGTTCCAAAGAGTGAACGCGTAAGACTTTTTAGCGTGCGGGGTGATGGACTCGGTCATTGGGACTCGTTGGAATGCTTCCGTGGAAATATGGAAGTGTTCCCACTTCCCAAAACGATTTGAATGCTTTCTTAGAAATATAGCCATCACATTTCATGCTCGGTGACCTCCCCCACAACCCACCAACGAATCGTGATAGAGAACTAAAGATTAGACAAAGCAAGGTAACACGTGAGAGGAGAACTGAATGAGAAATTTCGCCCAAAACATTAAAAAGTAAGAACCTCCAAAAAGCCCTGGACGGCAACAGAGCATTGGTGGTGCCAAGTGGTGACCGGCGACGATGGATAGTGATAAGAAAAAAATAGAGGATATCCCGCACTCGATGATGAGCGCTTGGGGATCAATCATCAGGAATATGTTAATCGAACGACGCCGTCTGTGGGAATCGAACCCACGACCACATGGTTAAAAGCCATGCGCTCTACCGGCTGAGCTAAGACGGCTGAGCAGTCACTCCTTACTACACCTAACCTCATCATAAAAGCCTCTGCACGAATTCAATTTGTTTTTGCTGGCTAGCAAGGATATGCTACAATAAAATGGTCTGGGTTGCTCACTGCAACTTGTTATAGGATATGATTAGGTGAGATGTCTTCACCGCACCATTCCTTGCATAAATCAGGGAACAACAGCGATATAGAGGGTGGGGATCTCATTTGGAGGTGCTATTTAGTCGGATTGGATCCGAGCATTGCCTGATTCTGACCCAATCTGTCGGAGGTCGAAGTAATGCCCATCCAAGAATTAAATCAGGTCAAGTTAGCATAGGATCAATTAGCATCGGGCTAGGTAGAGATTCAACCCAGCTCTAAGTTGGATCAGATATACATCAAGACAATTCTGGGTCTTGAGAGAATAATAAAGCTAATTTCATTCCATGCCATCAAAATATAACTTTGTTTTTTGTAAGAAATGTGAGGTATATCACGTACAATATCATAGTTTCCCCTCTATTTTCTATTCTATAGACTATCATGTATAAACCAATATTAAGCTGCATTAGGTCAAGTCTTGACATGGAGCAAGTGTGGTTTGGGTCAGGTTAGATTCGAACAAATTTTTAACACACTATATATAATCCTGAGAATCACATTGGTCTATCTTGTACCCATACTAACCTATTGTTATATGGGTTTGGATCAGGTTTAGGGAGGGCCTCTGACAATCCTACCATTAATTTTTCAATATTATACAGTGATGCCCATGGCTATTAAACCAGACCAGACTGACCGGTCTGACTAGGAAACTGGTGAATCGGTTGGGAGGGTTTAGAGCACCTTATCCATCAGCATATTGTATCTTGACCAGGTTCGCATAGGGTCTTAATGACAGCCTTAGGATCAATTGTTCAAATCATATAGGTGGTAGCCATATGTTGCAATCGAATCAGTTTCATGCAGAAGGAAATGGGTTTGTGAGATTCAGAACACATCATAAAGTCCTCAACCATTTAACTTGATTAAAATTAGGATGGTAAAACACATGAACTTTCTCCTATTTGACTTATTTATGAAATGCCTTACTCCAATTGTGACCCTATATGATATCGCATATAACAGTTTAAGCTTCCAACATCACAACATTATGCAACCAGAAGTTATTCAATTTTATGATTCCACCATAAGAATTTATTCATTATCTCTGAGACATATATATCACTACTAGCATCACAAGATTTATGATATTGATACAACCAGATATTATTCAATTTTATGATACCATTTTGAGTTACTAATTAGAATATTAGATATTGCCCATGCTTCTTTTTTAATCATAAATACTGAGTGTTCTGTGATTATAATACTGAGATTTTTATTTTAAAATCTTGTTGAGGCCTCTAAACTATCTGTTACAATTGCGATTAATTGTTGTAGAGCAAGGAGTCATGGTACCAAACAGGGAGAAGGGTAATGGTAAATGCTTAGTAATTGTTGGGACGGAGAACCTCCATTACTAGCTATCAGAGGTTCAAAATTTTCTTTCAGGTTCCTCTCAAGTTTTCAGAATGCTTCCCTAGACATTTCCATCTGTTTGGTGATGAAAAACCAAATCAAATTCATCTTACGAGTTGGATTCCGATGAACTAATACATGGTACAAGCTTTACAATCTCGGTACCGGATCTTATACTGACACCATTGTATGATAATACTGATATATATTTCGATTTGGTACAAAACAACATATCAAATATTGGTATAATAGGAAATAACATATCAATATGATATAATACATCATATCGGATACTACAAGATAGATGGTATAACGGATACGATAGAGAGAGAAAGAGATGTACTTGAGGTTTCATTTTATTTCAAATACCAAGAAAATAACACAAAATCCTCATCAAACTGAGCCACCAAAGAAAGCCAACTTTTCAACACGATTTGTGATAACTATTATCTAAAAGCATGATCATGAATTACAAAATGATAAAGAATAATTTGGCACAGCTGTTTTTCTTTTCGAGGCATGCATAATGTAGCTGTGGATTGGATGGCATCTTATATAGCCCAGCAAGAAACATCTTTTGGGAGGACTTTGCTCAAATTCTAATTAATTTTCGTGATATTTTGTTTTCTGGTTTCATTGGCTATGTTCATACTCATCCTTCCCATTAAAAAAAAAAAAAAAAAGAGAATAATTTGGCGGAAAAGAATTTCAAAATGCAGCAAAGAAGTTCAGATAGCTAAAAGATTTAAAGAAATTTTAGAAAATTAGAAAGTAAAGAATCTGAAGGAAAAAAAAAAAAAAAGCTTGTGGAGTAAGAGGCACAAGCACAAAATGGAAACATGGGAATCCTGATAGCAGCAGTAACAGTGACTAATGGCATTAGCGCCACACTAGTTCACCAACTTTCTTGAATATGTATTAAATGATTCAGAAATCCATGATTTCTTGAACAATTTGTGATCAACTTGATTATAACAGTGTGACTTGTCAGTCACTGAATCGTTCTGTGGGAATATATTCATAAACAATGGAAGAATATAGTGGTAATCTAAAGAATATTGTAACTATTTGACATTATGTGAAGATGACAATTGGTAAAATTAAAGATACAAGCAAATGCAAGAATGAGTCAAGTACCTAAAAAGTTATAAAATTCCACTTATTATACATATGAAACCACAAAGTGGTAGAATGATATCACTAGATTCCCCAAACCTTGTTCTTGCTTGTTATGAAATGGCGTTCCACTACATAACATGAATGAAAACCAAATATGCCCTTGACTATGGACTAAACACTATATCAGTACTATAACTATATTGATGTCATAGCAACAAAACATTCAAACAAGGTGCTTTTGTTTTTTTCTTTTTTCGAATGAACACGGTTGGACATATCAGTGCCATTATATAGGTCAGGAACAGAACCTGAAGCGGCAACAACCAAAAGTTTTTCTGAGTTGAGTCTACCATCTTTTTTTTTTTTTTTCAATTATTATGAAGCCTTGATAAAGCAACAAAATTCTCCTTGAGATACAGATGAGACAATTTTGTGTTCTACTTCTAGCTGAAAAATGCATAACATTTTAAGATGATAATCAAGACATTTTGTACCTATGCCCCTGTCACATCACAAAAATCTTTTACCAATAGTCAACAATAGATATAAAAGCTAACATGACCTTTTCCAACATATGGGGCTAAGAAAAACGTAAACCCCGACACACCCCGGAATAACAATATTTCATTTATAAATTAGTCTCTAAAAGGTGCATCAAGTCATCAACTTCTACCATATCAACAAATCATAGTTTGAGAAATCTCCACATGCAGCCTCTATGCCTGATAACCTAAAGAAAACCCTATTCAACAGCAATTAATAATATCAATTAAAATATGAGAATCACGAATGAGCTAAGCAATTTGAATCAAGGAGTTATCATTCAAATAAAACACCATCTAAGCATCACTTCATTCATGTCTGAAAATATGGGGAATTTATACGATATGACTTGCACCGTAGAAAACCTGTTAAAGACAAGCTTAATGTGCCAAATATCTGTGGTTCTCAAAATGTGGGATTAAGAAATACTACAGCTGTAAATACCCTCATAGCATCAGCACTGAATGCCTGTCAACTTCAAACTCTGCATATAAGGGTCCAGAGGCAGATGCAAAAATTTAGAATGCTCCAACTTCCTGTTAGGACAAAGTTTCTGAGTAGACACTGTTTGAAGTAAAACGTTTTCGGAAGGCCCAATCATATATAGCTAGCAGTTCACTTGCCTCCCTTCTTTTTGCGCTGCTTAGCTGTAAATGTAGGCGTCAAAGATTAGTTTCAGATAAAAACTGGTGCTTCTGCAAAATGTAAATAGATAACAAACAACACAGTATGAAACAAGTATAATATAGCTTAAATAGATTTACCCAATCTCCTTTTAGCCTCAGATTTTGCAAAAAACTCCATCCATTCATCTGTCAAAACAAACACGTCTTCTTCATCTTCCAAGTCCTGGTCCTCTCTCCATTCCTGTTGTTGCAACCTGCTCACAGATAATGAAAATACCCCTATATCATAAAACCAATGCAATTGTGAACAGATAAAAAAGTTAATAAGACAGGAACTATCTTGGAGAGGAATAGGAAATCCATGTGAAAGGCGTTACAATGAACCCTTGATACAATAGAATGAGAAGCCCAGTGAATTTAATAATGATGTAGGAGTTAACATAGTATTAAAGATGTATAACCATAACAAACAATTTTCTCCTATCTATTTGACATCAGCTTTGATGCCTTCTTTACTAATTGTTCCCATAAATCCATATTACTCATTGACGTAAACCTTATCAAACCCTTCCCCCAAATGGTAGCCAGGATCTCTGACAGTTGACACAATTCAGCAACCAAAGTTGCTCAGTACATCCTCATATTTATAGTATTACCACAATCAATTTTTCGTCATATTCTAACTCTAAAAAGTTAAATTGTTAAGCTTCCTCCATTGTAGTCTTGATGAATCTTTATATAGGCTACTTCAAGCACACTTCACCTTAGCATTCTCATATCTATGACACCTGGTTATGCGCTTGAAGCCATCTGACCTTATTTTTCACCCTACCAATGAAACAGTACTGGAACTGTTTTCTCTCTTACAAACTAGAGTATGGCACACACAATGCACGTGTGATTTTAAATTTATTTTAAATAGTAAAATTCATCTGGAAAAAAAGGATGCTTGAGCAAGGATTCAAACTTTCCACCTCATGGTTAACAAGCTCATGCTCTGACCAATGTGTGATGGGAAATATGGATAGTATATGAACGACGAAGCATGGAGTTGGGAAATGTGGAACGTCAGATGCACCTCAAACATGGTCCCATCAGGCATTATATAGTAGAAGGATTTGAATGTTCAAGTATCATAGTATGCAGTATGTAGCAAGCACAACCTCGAAGCTCACCTTAATTTTGAATGCTCATGAGCATACCACCCAACATCTATGCTATACTATTTCATCGAGCTCCATATACTCCAAACTGACAAATCCAAAAAACTGGCCATCGTGGAGGATGACTTGGCCATCAATTCTAAGAAAGCCCTTGTTTCATTTATACTCCTGATAAAATAGAAATCCACAAATTCATTTTTGCTTCAACTGAATTTGAACAGTTGCCCTCTATGGCTTTTCTCCTTAAGTTCGAGCTAGCATTCAATATTATTATAACTTCTTCCATTAGTAAAATGCCACAAAATCTAAGCATTGGGTTCCTCCTCGATACCTACAGTCAGTTCACTCATGACAAGATTTTAAGGGTGATGCTTAGCATAGGTATACCATTATAGCAATGCATAATTCCTATGGAGTTGCTAATCACTTTTGCAAATGTTCCTTTTTATGCCATCGATTATCTTAATATGTGCATGTGACCCATGATTAAGAAACATCTTTTAATGCCATTTTCTATAAACATAAACTATGACCAAAAAGCATTTAAATCCCCTCAACGTTCCAACTGGCTACTTTAGCTCAGCTCATCTGTAGCTTGGAACTTTTTAGATGTTCCTGTGGATGACAGGAGATTGAATACTGATCATTATAACTTCCTCCTAGAATGGTTCTCTAGGGGCCCATGCAATGAAGAAAGGTAATCAGTCTAACAAATGGAAGCTTCACCTTTAGTTGACCTATATTGACTCCTTTTCTGCATCTCATTTCTACAGGCAAGTCTCAATGAGACTATTTTCCAGCCCAGTAAGGTCATGGTCATGAAGACCAACTCTATCGAGAAGAGGTCCATATGTAAACACATTACTAGAAGTCTTAATCTTAAACTTGCTCATAACAGAATTCCTGCTGCAAATCAAAAGTATAATACGGGACCTTGGTCTTATAGGCTTCTGCATGTGCTGTAATGTTTCAGAAAAAAATGTTGATGCAAATAATAGATGGCCTAGTGGACCATTTGTAAGTACTTTGATTTGGTAGATGACTACTACTAAGGGCAAGTCTGAGAGCTAGGCTAGTTTTTGATCTAGGATTATATACAGATTCCCCTGTTGTATCCTTCTTCGATGTTAGATTAACTTTCTTTCATTTGTTTAAAATCCTACTTGTCTTGGTTTTACTACAAATCCACATCGACATCTTTGTCCCAGCTAAGGAGCAGTTTAGTCCACTGAATAACTGAGATTTTGTTCCATAGCAATAATGAGCAAAGACACACAAGGAGTTAGAGAAATTATCGCTTTCCAACACACATGTTGACAACCTAAGCTATATTATGCACTAACATAGATCTGTCAAGTCCAACATATTATACTTAACCCTGCAACAAAAATATAGTCTCCACAGTGCAGCAAAACTCAAGAGGCAAACTTGTATCTTGTCCACTCTAATCCTTTTTAGGATCTTATGCTTCACCACTTACTCATTCTGTGAGATGAAAATAAGTAGTGAAAAATAAATGGTTCATGAAAGTTTTTTTGCAACTTCGATGTAGCTGCATCCCAGCCTGCTTCAGATTCCACTAAGGTTGCAAGCAAATATGCTATTTCATCCAATTGTTCTAAGCCTTTTCTGTTCTATTAGCCATTTTGTTTCATGATATCTTGTTAACATTCACACATCATAGTACTACATCACCAACAATAGTCTCCACTTTGGTGCCTCGAAAATATGAAAAAATATAGGCAGTTCAAAATTCTGAGTTGACCATCATATATGACATTAAAATTGCCAATAATCTATCACACAAACCAGATCAATAAAGAAAAGGATATGCATAGCTTGTGTTTTCATTTCATAATTCTTCTCTTTAGATCCAAGGAATAGATTGACTCAATGGATGACCTTCCTGATCTGAAGCTCAATTTGACAGAATACCTAAAGTTCGTGTTTGCACCCGGTACAACTATCTCTCATAGATATGTGCTTTTGTATATTACCTAGTCATTCCTATAAACAGGACTATCCAAACAAAATCTTCAACATGTAAAAGTATATTATCTCTCATAAGACAATTTTAAGATGTTACATGATAAATTAAATCCCATGATCTTGCAAAACAGGAAAAGGGGTACTAAAAAAACACAAAAAGAAAACAGAGAAAGGACCCAACTTTTTTCCCATTCTCGCAGAGATGGAATCAAAAGAACCAAGTTCCGCAACTAAATGCTTATCACAATGAAACACCAATACCCACAATAAGGACAATCCAATTCATCAACATCCGCCACCAAAACAGAAGCACTGTAATATAAACAGAAAGATTGAAGAATGGAGAAAAATCTATCTAATTCGAACACATACTCGAGTGCTGAACTATCCATTGTTTGGGCCTCAGAGACTTCCAAGCCCTCGACTGCGGCAGCTCTCGAAGGAACTAGACATGGGTTCTGGATGGGCTGCGACGAAGGCACGGCTGGTGGAATTGGAGAGAAGTTGGGGCAAGAGACGTTGGAAGACCTGCGCTGGAAGGGGAGAGGGCAGCTGGGGTGGTGGTGATGGTGAGGGATGAGGAGGAGAGGCGGGCAGCTACAAGGGCGATGAAGGAACAGAGGGAGATGGAAGTGGAGAAGCGGGGGATGGTGGTGGTGGTGGTGGTGGTGCGGTGGTGGTGGTCGTAAGGGAAGAGAGAAGGGATGGTGAGGGTGGGGGTGGAATTGAGGCTTCATTCCTTCAATTTCTGGTTGCATCTTGCAAAGCGTCATGGGGTTTTGTCCGGCTATAGTCCTGCGGGCTGGTGCTATGCTATACCATCATCCTATGACCCATCGTTAAAAATATTATTTTTCGACCGTAATTTTCAAAAAATGATAAAAATTTAAAAATAATTTTGAAAAAAAAATTATAATTTATATATATATACACACACTAGCTTATAATCCCGTGCCATGCACGGAATGTGATTCTGAGCATTTTAAATCGAGTAAAGCTTAAATTTTTAACTCCTCATCTTAACTTGATTCAATTGCACTCTAAGTTGTACAATTGCACCCTAGACTGAACAATGGCCCAGATAATCTTATTGTCAACGTCAGTAGTAAGTAGTAGGACAAGGGATGCTTGAGAATAAATACCTTTCAGATGTGTTCAATCTTTACTCTTCTCCTCCTGCTCCGCACCTATGGCAGGGGGCTTCTCCTCATTGTCCTTATCCTCAATTGCCCCATCCTTGGTGGACTGACTGTTTCAACACTTTTTGGACGACCTGATCAAGTCCTTATGCTCCTAGCCCACCAACGCTGAGCCCACTCTCCTCTCTTGTGCCTTCACTATGATCCATTGCGAGATCCGCTCGACTGCCCCATCCCTAATGGACTCGCTGTTCCTACGCTTCCTGGATGACCTGATCAAGTTTCTGTACTCCCAACTAGCCAATGCTGAGCCTACCCTCCTCTCCCGCACCCTCCTCAAGATC
>NC_026000.2:128903963-128983963 GCF_000442705.2 Elaeis guineensis
TATCGTGAGATCTGCTCCCCAAACCCCGATGCCAAGGCCGTTGTCCTCCAAAAGCTCAGGTACCTTTCCTCCATCCACGACCTTGACGCCTCTTGGATCGCTTTCCATGCCCTCGAGTTCCTCCCTTCTCCCTCCCCGCTCCAAAAGCATCTCGCCTACCTCACCGCCTCCCTCTCCTTCCACCCCTCCACCATCGATATCCTCCCCCTCTCCACCCACCAGCTTTGCAAGGATCTCTCCCTCTCCTCCCCTTCCCCCTTCTCTTCCATTGCCCTCCACCTCCTCTCCCTATCTGCCTCCCTCAACCTTGCTTGCCACCATGCCTCCGACGATCACCAACGTCAAGAATAATGATAATAATTCTTTCCATCTCCATGTGTCAAACACAGAAGAAAAAAAAAATCCATTGTCGCAGGTTCGAAAGCTATAGGTCAAGTGCACACATAGTGGACGGTACTTGAGAAAAAATACACACACGGCAGATGGAGGCTAATGTCTTTGTTTTAATATATATATATATATATATATATATATATATATATATATATATATATATATATATATATATATATTTGTATACACACACACACATATATATATATATAATGTATATGTATATGTATATGTATATGTGTGTGTATACATACATATACATTTTATACATACATACATACATACATACATGCATACATACATACATACATACATACACATATATATATATATATATATATATATATATATATATAATATATATATACTATTATTATTATTATAGCTAAGGGCTTATGGCTCGATATATGAGGTATTATCCATCCTAACTCATGGGCCTCACGATTTTATCTTTTAAAAGATGTCTCACGTAGGAAGGATAGTCCCTTTCTATATAAGTCAGAATTTTTTTTGACTCACAACTAATGTAGAACTAGTGATGCCCTTCTTTCCACACCACAATATAGTCCCTAGTCAAGGGGGAGTCTATGTACGGATAGGAGGGACCTCCTTATTTTTATCATAGCCTCCTTAATAAAGAGGAGTTTGTGTATGAATCAAAGATGTCCTTCTTATTTTTACCACAGAGTGGTATACGGATAGGAGGAGCCCTACAGTTGCAAGGGTGGTCTCTTACCTGGCATGCCACTATTGTCACCAAAGGCTCATGGCTCAGCATGCGAGGTATTGTCCATTTTGATTCATGGGCCTCATGATTTTACTCTTCAAAAGGCGTCTCACATGGAAGGATAGTCCCTTCCTATATAATCTAGAGTCTTCTTTGACTCATAACCAATGTGAGACTAATGATGCTTTTTCTTCTACACCACAATATATATATAAATAGAGACTCTGTATTGAGAAAGCCTCTATTTGCTAAATATACCGCCTCCCTTGTTTGACATCATATGGAGGTGTTTCTCGAGGGAAATTCTATAATTTAGGAAAAAAAAGGGAGGGCATTCATGCATAGTTGGTTTTGTCCGCTCATGCATCATATGGATTAAATGTTGCTATATAATTAAAATTAATGACTACTATTTTCATAACATAATAATGTGCTATTTCATTATCTTCTATTCTGTTATTATATAGATGGATTTATCAAAGCTTTCATAATGATTATAATCAGATTATTTTATATTTTGGGGGCAAGGCTCTCCGTAGACAAATGTATTACCTATTATATATTATGTAATGCATTTATTAAGATAAATTGGTGCAAATATTAAGCCTAAATATAGATTTAACAAGTTTTTTTTTTGCTTCTAAAATAACTAATTACATATATATTTAAAGTATATAGTATAACTAGATAAAAGACAACTATGGTACATAATAAATTGGGGCATTATAATTGCGATGCACTTTATCTAAATTAAGTAGTACATCCAGTTCATCTAAAAATGAGAGTGGTCATATATGCAAAACCATTTATGTAAAATTTCCATACATGAATCATGGGTGATAAGAACGAAAGACCATGCCAACTATGAAGATACATTGCTAGGATTTTGTCACTTGAAATAAGAGATGAAGATAGGAAGGGTAAGGTTTTTTTCTTTTTTTGTGTGTGTGTGTTGGGGTGGGGGTGGGGGTGTAGAAGGTAAGGTTTAATCAAATTCATCTATGAGGTATGAATGTAAAACTTCTAGATGGATGAATGGATAAATCGTATTATATATAAAAGATAGTAAGCGCAAAAGAAGTGCAAAGGGCTATCAAATGAAAAGTAAACAAGCAGGGAAGAATGAAGTAGGAAGATGTTGTGGTGGTTAGGTGGCATTGGGTTATGATGGGTGTCAAATTAGATGTCAAGGTGCATTTTAGAATGTAAAAATTGTTCAACTAGAACATAGCACTTATATGTGGGAGATAAATGTCTTATTTGAGATTGTTATTGCCAGTAGAATTTTTAAAAAGTAGAGTTTCTACAAAAAACTATTTGTTATTTGGTAACTATATTTATAAAGTACTTTAAAACTTTAATATATATTTGGTAGCTAAAATAAAAAAATTATTATAATATCATTATCATATAATCTAACAAAATATTATAATATAATAAAATAATAATATTATTTTTATAATATAATATATTGATTATAATCTAATTTAATAATAAATTATATTATATTATATTATTATAATATAATTATATTATATTATTATTAAAATATTAAAATATTATATTATTATTGTAATATAATAATATTACAATAGGTTATATTATATGTTTATAATATAAATATTATTATATTTTAAAATATTATTATATTATATAATATTATTATCATATAATATAATAATATTATATTACAATACAATATTATGTTACATTATGTGATAATAACACTGTAATAATATCATATTATATTAAATATTATCATATCAAATTATATTTTTATAATATCATAATACTATAATAGAATATGTTATATGTTTTAATATTATGAATTATATTTTTATAATATAGTAATACTATTAATAGATTATATTATATGTTGATAATATATCATAATATTAATTATTTATTATTATATTATATTATATTTATAATATAATAATATAATATGATATGATGTAAGATGTAATTATAAGATTTATTAGTAGATATTTTGGTTATTAAAAAATTGATATTTAAATCAAATAGCTTTCTGACATTAGTTAGAAAATACTTTGGGAAAGCTTCAAAATAAAGCTTTTTTCAAATAAATTTTTTTAGCTTTCTAACAAAGTCAAAATAATTTTTTGATTTTTTGCCAAATAACTGTAACATTCAAAAATATTTTCGGAGGACTAAAAAGTGCTTTTTGATACTCTAAAAGTTTAGCCAAATAGGGCCGAACTCCTTCAGGGCTAGTGGGCTCCATGGCTCTCAAATGATTTGAACCTACAAAATTCAGAGAATTAGTTTGAAAATTATATTACATGAATTTTGTAAAGAGAATAGATGAAAGACAAAATAGAATTTGAGAAATGGTTTGCATAAGGTTAAGGTCAGGTTAAGGTTACTAATTCAAATTAACTTGGTCTACTATGGCCCAGTTGATACAAAATAAACTATACAAGATATAAATGGGATATTCATTAGGCTTTGACAAGGATGATGAATTTGTTTATTTGAGAGTTAGGATCAAGTAGGCTAAAGTTCGAGCTTTGGCTGGCTAAGGGCTTGGTTTGGTATTAATCCAAATATAGTGTTCGATCAAGAGAAGCACAATAATGCCTAAAGACACCTGCAATAAGCATCTAGGCAATCATAATTTAATATTATATTTCCATAAATCAAAAAAATTATGACTCTTAAAATTTTAAATTTATCATATTATATATATATATATATATATATATATATATATATATATAATGGAGGTTCACTTATGCAAAATTCTTCATTTGCTATGTGGATATCAATATTAATGAAACTAATATTACTATATTTGGTCATTATTAAAAGTTTATTGTTTGATGTGCAACAAGTAATAATAATGCCACTATTGATGTATGTGATTATCATTAAAATTTCTTACTTTATGCGCAACATAATTTGGTTATTAAAATCTTCTTTTTATTATAATATATTATATTGTTATATTTTATTTGAAGGACAATTGAAAAAAAAAGAATGATAGAAGTTTTTATTTGGCCATGTAGATGTTGGTATTAATAATATCGATATTAATGATGAAAGTTTCATCACTAAAATTTATTGTTTGATATATAATAAAATCTTCTATTTATTATAATTTATTATATTATTTTTGTAATGAATTTCAATAACAGTTGTGCCGATAATAGTATGGAATGTGATTGCTGGTATCGGTAGCGTTGGCACTGATAGCGTCCGAATTTTTTTATAATTAATCTGTCATAGAGTTTAGCTACTGAATTTTTTTATTTGTAACGATTTATTTTATATACATATGATTTGTATGCACGATGCCAAGCCATGTGATCCTCAAGAATGAAAGACCATGCCAACTAGGAAGATACATTGCTAGGATTTTGTCATTTGAAATAAGAGATGAAGATAGAAGGGGTAAGTTTTGTTTTTTTATTTTTTTCTAGATGGAAGGTAAGGTTTAATTAAATTCATCTATAAGGTATGAATGAAAAACTTCTAGATGGATGAATGGATAAATCGTATCTATTTATTATATATATATATATATATATATATATATATATATATATATATATATATATATATATATATATATATATATAGAGGCATCGCAACAGTGCCTCCTTGTGCCATGTTTCTAATCCGTGCCATATGTTCAAAAAAATCTGAAGTGCAGTCTGCGCGTGATATCCCGTGGCACCGCTCGTTTGCACGCCATGCATCCACACAAAAAAAAATATATATATTGAAACGTGATGCCGGCATGCTCAATAAAATAATAAACTAATAGTCGATAATGCCCGGTTCATCTTTAGGGCTAAAGTCGGTGATGCTGGAGGAGGTGAGGCGGTGGGTGCAGATTGAAGTCAGCTCCGTCAGAGAGGGTGAAGTACCGGAGGAGGCTGGAGTAGGTCGAGACGTTCGAGATAGTAGCGGCCATGGTGGCTAGGAGTTCGGATTTGTTGAGACGGGGCATCCACTCCACCAGCTCCACCGCTTCATGTGGGGAGGGGGGCGGTAGGAGTCATCGACAGGGGGCTGCTCAATGTCGGGCTTGAGGGGGGTTTCGGAGTGTCTACTGACGATGGAGAGGAGGTAATGTTGTAAAGACAAGTGCCAGCAGTTCTTTTGGGGCTATGCAAGGGGGGCAGATTGTGGCGGAGAGGGGCGGCAGGGGGTGGGGTGGCACCGGCGGATATAGAGAAGGTATGAGAAGAGGAAGGAAGAAAAAAAAATTTATTTTTTAAAATAATAAAAAATATAATAAATAAATAAATAAAATATTAAAAAAATATTTCGTATATCGTATGGGATTATAAACTAGTTATAGATAAAGGATGGCAAGAGAAATAGAAGTGTAACGGGGCTCTCAAGTAAAAGGTAAACAAGCAGGGAAGAATGAAGTAGGAGTATGTCGTGGTGGTTAGGTGGCAATGAGTTACGATGGGTGTCAAATTAGATGCGGAGGTGCATGTTAGATTATGAAAACTGTTCAACTAGAACATGGCACTTGTACGTAGGAGATGAACTTCTATTAGGCTAGTGGGTTCTATGGCTCTCGAATGATTTGGATCTACAAAGTTCAGAGAGTTAATTTGGAAATTATATTGCACGAATTTTGCAAAAGGAATAGACGAGAGACAAAATGGAATTTGAGAAATGGTTTGCATAAGGTTAAGGCCAGATCAAGAGTGGTTACTAATTCAAATTAACTTGGTCTACCATGGCCCAATTGATACAAAATAAACTATACAAGATATAAATGGGATATTCACTAGGCTTTCACAAGGATGATGTTTGTTTATTTGAGAGTTAGTATCAAGTAGGCTAAAGTCCGAGCTTTGGTTAGGTAAGGGCTTGGTTTGGTATTAATCCAAATAAAGTGTTCCATTAGGAGCAGAGTAATACCTTAAGGCACCCGCAATAACATCTTGGCGAGCATAATTTAATTTTATGTGTGTGCACGTGCGTGCGTGTGTGTAAAATGACAGTTCACTTGTGCAAAATTATGCATTTGTTACATGGATATCGGTTTTAATGGCAGCAAAATTAATATATTCGGTCATCATTAAAAATTTATTATTTGATATGTGGTAAATAATAATAATAACAGAATTGGTATCTGTGACTATCATTAAAATTTATTATTTAATATATAATAAAATTTAATTATTAAAATTATTTTTTATTATCAAATATATTATTATATTTTATTTTAAAAATAATTGAGAAAAAAAAAGAAAAAAAAGATAGAAGTTTTTGATGAAAGCTTCATCACTAAAATACATTGCTTTAATAAAATCTTCTATCTATTATAATTTACTATATTATAATAATCATGTCAATAACAGTTGAGAAAAAGGAGAACACATGTGCCGTCCATGATGCCGGTAATAATAAGAAATGTGATCGCTGGTATTGGAAGCGTTGGCGCCGATGGCGCGCGATTTTTTTTTATAATTAATCTGCCATGGAGTTTAGCTACTGAAATTTTTGATTTGTTATGATTTATTTTTTATATATTTGACTTGCATGCACGATGCCAAGCCCCGTTATCCTCGGGATTTTTTAACTTACATGCGAAAGACCTACAAACGGTTTCTTACCCCAAAAAAACCCTACAAGCGGATCTGATCCATCTCTTCTCTCTGCTATCGTCCTATCCCTCTCTGGTGCGCCCGTGAGCTAACTCTCTCGGTTTCCTTCTCGGTTTCAAGCGGCATTAAAAGATCTTAAAGGTCTCTTCTTCCATACCGTGAGTAGATTGGTCGTTTTAATCTATGAAGTTGGGATTTTTTTTTCCGTCTTTTTGGTCTTCCGAGGATGGGTTGCTATCTGAGAATATTTAATTGGTTTTTGTTTGAATTCGAATGTCGTATTTTGCTATTTCGGTAGATTGGTCGCTATCATCTGTAAAGTTGGTAATTTTTTTTCTTTTGTTTCTTTGGTGCTTGGAAGGTAGGAGATAGATGATTTGGGAGGAGGCTACTTCTCCTCGTTCCATCTATCCTTAGCTGTTTTGATGATCTCGAAGTTCCTATGGTGTTTTTTTTCTTTGCTGTTTTCAATTGATTAGTCGGAATAGTCCGTCAGGATCGGATCTTCTGGGTTTCGTTCGTCTTTGGAGCATTGGGGGTGATCTGGGAAGACACAATCCGATGGCTGGTGCCGTAGAGGTGAAGCAGGGCAAGAGCCAGATCTTCTTCAATGGTGCTGAGAGCAAGGGTTGCTGCGCTGACAAGGGGCCCGGCTATGCGTCACCCCTTGAAGCTATGTCGGGGCCTAGAGAGACCTTACTCTATGTTACTTGCGTCTACCATGGTGAAAATTCTTACCTTTTTTGGTCATTTGGATGATTTTTTTGCTTTTAGGTTCAGAAAATTTTATATGGGTTTAGTGCTGTTTCTTATTTTGAAATGAGATTCATTGCTTTGCATCTTCTCTTAGCCAGGGACATAGTGAAATATGCATGTATATTTTGATAATTTTAATGGATCAGGATCTCTATTGCTCGATCTGCTCGCAATTAAAAAGGGTATCATTTTAATTGAACTATAAAGCATATGTTCTTTATCTTGGAGGGGAAGAAGGAATTTCTTCTAGGTTTAGTTTGATGTTTTTTACCCTTTTTTTCTTTTGGCATGCATATGAATGATGCATGCGTCCTCTTGGGCTGCTTGGAGAGTAGCTTATTTTCTCTATGTATATTCATCAGGTTTTATACAGTTGAGATAATGAGCATGTTTTTGAACCCAAAGAACAAGTACTGCTGACTATTATGGCCCAAATAAAGGAGGGCAAAAATCAGGTTTTGTACTATATATATTTCTGTCAGGGGCTAGTCAGTTGGTTCCTCAAATGTTGCTTAAGAAGCATCCCTTGTTGCGAATTTATTTAAAAATATGTATGAATGAGATCAAGGGAAAACTAAATTAACTAGCATTACTTGCTATCCAAGTGGAAAGAAAGGCAAATGATATCAGTTGAGTTCTATTGATATTTCTGATCTTTGATTTTTCATTTTTCTCTTTGTATAGCTTAAGAAATATTTGTCTGGATTTCCTCTATTTGAACCAGTGACAAGGGGTCTATTTTTGTCGACTAATTTAACTAGTACTGCCTGCTACCTGCATTAAATATAATGATGATTCGCTTTAAATCTATTCATGTTATAGCTT
This sequence comes from Elaeis guineensis, assembly GCF_000442705.2. Taxonomy (NCBI): domain Eukaryota; kingdom Viridiplantae; phylum Streptophyta; class Magnoliopsida; order Arecales; family Arecaceae; genus Elaeis; species Elaeis guineensis. Next base: position 128,912,262 of record NC_026000.2, read on the forward strand.
GAGTTTTGTTTTTTTTTTTTTTTTCTTTGAAGGACTAGTCCATTTTTTATATGTAAATATTCATCTAGACTCTATATGGATGAAACCAGTCACAATTGAAAGCCCCATTTCTGTTGACAAACAAAACAATTTCTTGTCACCTTTAGTAAAGGTAAACATTGTTCGGTCAGATTCATATTGATGCTTCTGATTCGACTTTTCCTTACTCTTTTCCTTTAGTATTGCTTAAGGACTAATCCTTCGGAATATAAACCTGTCACAATTGAAAGGCCTCATTCTTTTGAGTCTTTGACTAATTTAACTACTAATGCTTGTCACTTTCAATTAAGATTGCAAGGATTTTCTTTGATTTGGTTTTCTTACTTGGGAGCTGCAAGTTTCCACTTGTGACACTCAGGCAGTGGCTCCTTTTATCCTAATTCCTTTTATTATCTTTGTAAATCAGATTAGCACTTTCATTGTTTATGCCAGTCACATTTGATAGGACCCTCTCTTTGGCTGGTTGTTAACTAGAAAAGTATTGCGGACAGGAATTCCTGTCTTTCCTTTTCTTGTCTGTCAAGAGATGCTTTGTCTTATGACCACTCATATATTCTGGATTCTGTGATTCTCTATCGATTGGCTTCCCTTTGTTTGATTTTTAAATTTTCCTTTTTTCACCTAGGACCACCATAATGATTGACTTTCCTCTATAATTTTATGCCTTATTCCTGAAACTTGGAATCCAAATGGTCTCTTTTGGGAGATTGAGAAACAAATTTTCTTATTGAATCTAGAAAATCCAAAGCCCTATGTAGGAAACTGGAAAGAAAATTTAGTATTGTGCATTTGCATATTTGACCACTTATATTCCCACGTGTTTCAAAGTAGATCCTGCATGATTTTGCTTGGCACTGAATAGAAGCTCCAGAATTTACAGCAACACTTTCTTTACATGCTAATGAAATTTCTACACATTGATCATGAAATAATTGATTATGATTGAATTGATCCTTATAGTCTCTCTGAGCTTATGGTTCATTGTTCCAACCTGTGCTATTGGGCATGCAATGAAGGTCTCAAACAACCTCATTTTGTGGAGAACCTCTAGTGATCTGGACAAATTGAAGGGATCCAAAGAAAATCTATGCAAAACCTTCTTTTCTTATAAATTGCCTTTACTTTTATAGAACAACTAATACTGACTATAGTTGCTCTTGAATATTTTGTTTCTAAACATTTTTTTTTTTAAAATTCATGTATAATTTGGACTTTGGAGTTTGTCTGCAATCTTGTATACTGTTTATTTTTGGTTTTGCCTCAACATGCTCAATACAGCTCTCAGGCATTTTACAATGTTAAGGCAATTATCTGTATGCATTTTAAAACTCATTGGACTTATTGATCACTTGCCCAATCTATAAACAGTTCTGGAAGAATAATCCTCATATCTCAGTATCTTTTGCTGAAAAAAATGAAAAATCCTTGTATCCCAGTCCAAATTGATAACTGCACACTTTATGCTTATTGTCAAGTATATTTCAGAAACTTATAATGATTGTGTTTTATTATATAAATTATTTGTGAAACATCCGTTTGAAAAGTGTAGATCATTTTCTTTTTGTTGAGCAGTTGTTCATTTTTTTCTTCTCAAGTCAATGTTTTCTCAATTTTTAATTGATTTTTCAGAACTCTGTATAAAGAGAGTGAATTATTTCTTAAATTTATCTTTGCTACAGCATAGTAATAATGGTAACTCTGCCTGTATCATCACTATCCAATTTCATATGCTGCATGCAGTTATTTGGAAATATCTAAGTCATGTTTTCTATTATCCACAGGAACTGAAATAGAGAAACCTGATTACTTGGCAACAGTGGATGTTGATCCTAGCTCACCAAGCTATTCTAAAGTTATTCACAGGCTGCCTGTGCCACATATAGGTGATGAGTTGCATCACTCTGGTTGGAATGCCTGCAGCTCCTGCCATGGTGATCCATCAGCAGTTCGGCGTTTCCTGATCTTGCCTTCATTGCTGTATGTCCCTTCACCTATTCTGTGGTGTTCATTGTACATTAGCAAATCTTTTTTTTTTGTTGAGTTGATAATTTCAATTGTCCCTTTCCATATCCCGCAATTTTGACATCTTTAGCATGCTAGACATGACATAAGATTTTCTTTAAGTTTGAAGTATTGCAGTTGTTGACCATTGGCTATCCGTTCATAATGGAAAGTGAAATTGTTAGTGTATGTTTTGGAGGCTTTCATATGATAAAATTCCATATGGGATGACAAAAGTATTTACTCTCAAATTGAGTTTTGTCAATTCAATCAATCCAGCTCAGCTAAGCACGAAACTCTGATGAAAGCATGTATCTGACAAAGTAATACCAGATTCCTTTGTCCTAGAATTATGTGGTCTTCTAATTGTCATGCTGCAATTCACTACATAATTATTAAATATCGGAAATCATTGTTGGTGGAGAAGAAGAAAATTAAAAGTCTGTCTCCTCATAGAGTTCACCTTAATTATAGGATAAGAAAACTAAATGTATCACTAATCCTCAATCAGTACTTTTGTTTCCAAAAAAAATCAGAAGTTCATGTAGGTAAGGAAAATGGAACATGAGTGTTTTCTTAATGAGTTCACCTAAATTATAAAGGAAAAAAACTAATTGCTGTATTTGTCCTCAACAAATACAGCATATGTTCAACATAACTGAAGTGTTTACTTTTGTTATGCTGTGCACGAGTCAAGTCCTTATGGTATTGAAGCATGACCCAATCCTTCCTGTGAGGGTTATGCTCTATTTCCTCATGCTTCAATTTTTTTTTTTTTTCCTTTTCCAGTCATTGTTTAAATGGATTAGTTCCCCACTTTTATTTTCTGAGTTATTTTCTTTTTTCTTATTCTTTTTTCCCCCTCTTCAATGAAAGGAAGGAGAACCCACCCACTCATTTTAGTCAAGGAATTGAAAGGCTTGCACTGTTATCATTTGTATTAGTATAGCTTAAAACGTTTTAATTTTTGAGATGTTATGGTTCTTATATTTTTTCAGGTCAAGCCGCATATATGTTGTCGATACTGCAACTAATCCAAGAGCTCCATCTTTGCATAAGGTGGTTGAACCTACAGATATTGTACAGAAAACTGGATTAGCATATCCTCACACTTCCCATTGTCTTGCATCTGGTGAAATAATGGTGTCTTGCCTCGGAGACAATGATGGAAATGCAGAAGGCAGTGGCTTTCTTCTCCTAGATTCAGATTTCAATGTGAAAGGAAGGTGCTTTGCTTTACTCTTATTCTTAAGACATAATTTTGAGCATCTTTCTGCATACCTCAAGTTGTTATCTACCTATTGGTAGAGCACCTATATTTATCTGGCTTTAACCAAACATATTCATGAACCGTTTTCCCCTTTTTACACCTCTAGAATATCAGATGTAGCTCAATACCATCAACATAAGTTTGTTCTTGCTTAACAAAATTTATTTTCTACTATATTTAACTAACTTATTAGGTTATTAGCAGCAAAATATATCAATGAGATTCTTTGTATATGAAAAGGGCTATGAAGACCTTGATGCTCTACCCTTTTCCATTTCCTGCTGGTAAATGCTCGACTTGGTTTTTTCAGAATGATGTGAAGTTGTTTTCTGAAGTCTATGCATGTTATCAGATATTAACACTTATCTATGCATGTTATCTGTTTCCTACATCTGAAGCTTTCTCCATAGATTTTTGTTTTCCAGTATGATGAGCATGCAAGCAAGGCCAAAACATCGATGATGGTTATTATCCTTTTTATGTTTGTCCATTATTTCCATTCCATCTAAAGTTTGCTCCATCATGATCAATTCTCCATTTCAAGATATGATCCTTGAGGTTCCTATTCTCCTCTTTTCTGTGATATTTTAAAGATAAAAGGCTTCCATGGAGCTTACCTAACTCCAAGAAGAATTTCCATCTATGTCATGTTTTACATCCTGGGAACTTGATTTAGGCAGGATGTTTTGTAATATTAAATTTTGCACTTCATGCAAACTATCTGGTTTTCCATTTTAAAAACTTAATAAATTTATTAAATTGGAATGTAAAGAAGGAACTTGTAGAATTTTAATTTAAACAACGAATGAAAATTGTTGCAGTGCATGGACATGGACAGCAAAATTGGATGCGGAGGCATATCCAAGTATTTGACTCCACAAGAAAGAAAAATGGAGATATGAGGATACATAGAATAAAGTATAATTTTGATTAAATTATGTATTTAAACCTTTATGCATTGTTTGTTTTAATATTAAAAGGAAAATATTCAAAAGATTTTTTCTTTTTGAGAAAAGGGAAGGAATTGCCCCCACAGTGATTCAAAAGATATTATTTGTTAAGGCCTTTCAATAAGCATGTTTCTCATTCAAACTTCCTAATTAACTTGAGATAAAGAAATAACATTTTGCAAACTTGCTACAAAACTTATATTCTTGACCAATCTCTGAAAAACAAATATTCACTCCTAGGATCAAAATGGAGGGTCCAACCTATTGTTGGAAGGTTCAACTTGCTTCCATTCATTAAAAGTAATTACTAAAAAACTTTTATAAGTATCCAAATGTGTAGTACATATCCCACTCTGGTACATATCTGACATGGATTTTTGGAGCTGTATGCAAGTATCTAGGTAATATAGCTGATAAAGAACAAATATTCACACTCTCTTCCCTTTATCATCCTTTCTCATTATATTCTATTTAAGTGGGACATGAAGTTTTTATTTTAGGACAGTGTCACCCCTTCTAATGCTGGGAAACTCTTCAGATGTCCATGGTTTGATATTTATAGAGATTTCAATCTTTTCAATGCATTACTCTTGTTAGATGGTTCGTGAGTGTTTGCTCAATATTGAATGGTAGGTTGAGTTACAGATGTTTGGTCATTGAAGGACTAGTTATTGGCTTACGTGAAATGCTGAGTAAAACATACTTTTGGTAAAATGACAAATTTCACTTATTTTACCTAAGGTTGATTGCATGATCAACATTGAACTTGAATTATCTTAGGCATCTTTCTTATGCAATTCTGTTATTCTTTGGATCCAATTGAGTTGCAGTTTTGGCTAGGTGAACTGTGAGAGACGGGAATGAGTAGAGATAGAGACAACATGGAGTTGTAGAGAGAATAGACGGATAGGGTTGGAGAGAGGTGGGCAGAGGTGAGAGTGGAGAAAGAAACATGAAGCGAAAATGGAAAAGGCAGGGATGAGAGAGAAGAAAGAAAAATGGAGGCGCATGAGGGAGGGGGGTGCTGAGGGGGTAGAATACAAAGAGAAAAGATGTATGAACACAATATGGTAGAGAATTAGCCTTCTTTTTGTTTTGCTTTCCTCTTTGTACTCTACTCTTCTTGTGAAAATAGATCCTCAAATAGGAATGTTAATATTTGTTTTAGTGAGAACGAATATATAAAATTTGGGGTGAATTTGGCTTGCCCCAATGGTCACAGCCCTCTGCTTAGTGACTAGGGGTTCAAGGTTCAAATATTGGGTGGTGCATCCTAAGTATTTGAGCTAAGTAATCGAAATATGGGTGGGTTTCCCTCCATTTCTCTCAAAAAGTAATTAAATTTTGGAATGTGCCTTCTCTTTGTTTCTGCAATTTTCAAAATGAATGAATGAGGAACAAACAAAATAGTAGTTAGAAATTTGGGAGCGATATACTGCACTCTACTTTTATTTTTTGAATTGACCTACTTTGCTTTGATTTGTGATCTAAAATTTGTTTTGCATAGGACTGCAGATGGTTTGGTCGGACAAGGGTATGCTTGACCCTGGCCGAACATGGTTTCATATTTGGGTCTTGATTTTGGACCCAAACCTAACCCATTGGTTGATCTGATCAGATCAAATCAGGTCCATGGAAAAGATTTTTGACGTAATTCAGGCTGGGATGGGGCCAAGTATGACTGAGATTGAATTTGAAATGTCAGAGTTCGAGGCAAGGGTTAGATATAGTTGGGTCAAACATTTAATTATTATTTTATAGCTAATAATATAACAATTAAAAATTAAATGTAAATTATTAAAAAAATTTAAATAAAACTAATAAATCAATTTGCACATTATTTTTCATTCAATTTTCTTTAATTTGATCCAAGAAACCGATCATTCATAATGCATGAGTTTACAAACTATAACTTTAAAAATAAATATCTATATTATTCAGAATATTATAAATAAAATCCATCAAAACAAACGCTTAGTATTTTAACAAAATAAGAAAAGTAGGGGAGAGGAGATGGGGTTATTGAAATGAATGAAGTGGGATTAGTTTAAATTAGATTTATTCGATGAGTTGACAAGATGGTTAAAGAGAAGAAGGGGTGTTATATAATTTAGATTTTTAGGTCAAGCTGGATCAGGTTTGGGTTGGAACGGTCTATTTTTTGTTCACCAAATTAGACATGGATATTATATGGGTCAGCTTAGAAAATACAAAACCCAGATCCTTGATTTCACCCGACAAAATAAAAAATTAGAGATTAAGTGAAATTGGCTATGGCATTGATGACTTCACCTAACATCCAAAAAAAAAAAAAAGAAAATAGCGGTGCTCCTATTCTAATTGACCTCCTTCGACCTTGTAGTGGCCTCAGCGGGCCTTCAGAGGCTTTCTCTCCCTCTCCTCTCCCCTCCCCTTCCCTCTCTCTTTATGTTTTCCTTGCTTTCCCTCTCCCTGCCCCCTGCTTGCCGACCCTCCAATGATGCAGTGCTCCTTTGGTGGCCTCGACAGGCATTGGGCGGCCTTCGGAGGCTCTCTCTATCTTCCTCTCTTCCCCCCTCCTCTCTCTCTCTCTCTCTATCTTTTCCTCTCTTTCCTTCTTTCTCCATCTTATTGTGTTTGTTTGAGCTTGGTACGGTATGGTACGGGGGTGCACTAAATCATGCCGTTGGCCCACCAGTTTGGTCCCTTCTTCCGGCACACTGAACCTTGTGTTATATGTATATATATGTTCTACATAAATGAAGCCCTTTGGAGCATGACAATATTTGAAGGAAGCAAATGGGGAAGGACGAGCAGAAAAGTTACAGAAAATACATAAAATGGATGTAACTATTTAGGAGATATAAAGTCCTTTTTGTTCTTGATTGTTGGAGAAAACTTTGTAGGATACTGAATGAATTGAATATCTAAGGATAATTCTGCATGGATAAAATTGTTGCTAAAGAGTGTCTGCATGGAGATCAATCTGATTATTTGTGACAAACAAGATCATAAGTGCTCATCTGCTCCCTATACCCTATCATATATGATATTAATATCATCTTTTTGGCAATGAGATGTTTCTGAAATTCCTCCACTGTACATTTCTTTAAAAATGACAATTCGGAAAAGACAGTATATAATCTCTCTCTCTCTCTCTCTTTCTACTTGTGTGTCTTTATATGTGGATGTGCATGCACTTTGGGTGTATTCCCTTTTATCCATACATAATAAAGTGCATCAATCTGTTTACTCTTAAACATGTATTTAAGCTTTTAGAAATGACCACATCGTAGAATAATAATTGGAAAAGCTTGAAGGCAATAGCATCATCATCATCATCATCATCATTTTTTATATTTTTTGAGGGAATTATTATCATCGTGATGATGTTTAAGGCACTAATAAAAGCCTGCCTTTTACCATAAATTTTCTGTCATTTCAGTGAGTTCATTTGATTCAGATATTTAGCTTCCCATATGGTTTGATCTGACTATATATTGCTAGCTCTCAGGTGGGAAAAGCCAGGTCACAACCCACCATTTGGCTATGATTTCTGGTACCAACCTCAACACAAGACCATGATTAGTTCATCATGGGGAGCTCCTGCAGCTTTTACAAAGGGTTTTAATCTTGAACATGTTAAAGATGGACTATATGGAAGACACCTCTATGTATACAGCTGGCCTGGTGGTGAACTAAAGCAGACATTGGACCTAGGCAACTCTGGGCTTCTGCCTCTGGAGGTCAGTATTAAATCTATTGTCATTTAAGATCAGGAATATCCATATACAAGCACATTTTAAAAGTCATTACTATTTTTTGCAGACAAGATTTCTTCATGACCCCTCCAAGGACATCGGTTTCGTTGGCTGTGCTTTGAGCAGCAACATGGTGAGATTTTTCAAGACTGCAGATGGAACCTGGAATCACGAGGTACGTCTATATTATTTGTATTGCTTTCCTTTTTAGTAACCCATTGGACATTTATGTTACCTGGACTCTGCTTTAGTGCAATGCATACATGTGGACATGATTCAACATAATGTATGGGTATGACACACGTTATGTGTATGAAAGAGGAAAGTTTAGGAGTTAGGAGGATTTGGCACTTAGATAAGTGCCCACACCGGAACTTATTGAATCCATGGAAAATAGTCAAATTAACATCAATTTTAAGTATTTCAAATTGGTCACTTTGTCAGGCATATAAAATCCACTCCTTTCTGAATTTGCCTTTATAGGTTGTGATATCAGTGCAACCACTGAAGGTGAAAAACTGGATTCTTCCCGAAATGCCAGGACTGATAACCGACTTCCTCATCTCTCTGGATGACCGCTACCTCTACTTTGTCAATTGGCTGCATGGGGATGTTAGGCAGTACAACATTGATGATCCTGCTAAGCCTGTGTTAAGTGGCCAAGTATGGGTGGGAGGACTCCTTCAAAAAGGGAGCAACGTAGTCTATGTGACAGAGGATGGGAAAGAGTCACAATTTGATGTGCCTGAGATCAAGGTACGAATCATGCATCCTCTAGTATCACATTCCATTTCAGTTTGATAATGATATATTTAACCATTAATGTTCTAGCGTGTGCTGCTCTCTATGATGCTGTGTTCTTGATTTGAAATTAAAGCGTATCCTAACTTTTAATTCTGTTCTAAAATGACATATTTCTTCGTTGCCTTGATTAGAAAATATGGAGCTTCACCATCAAATTTACAAAGGGGTTGGTTGGATGCAAAAAGAAAAGGGCCATTATTAAAAGGAAATGATAGCCAAAAAAGAAATGAGGAAAGTAAATGGATTTTGAAAATTATTTCATGGTTTGCTTTTGTTTGTTTTGAGTTCATCAAATTGATGCATAAAAATATCCATTTATTATTGTCTTAAATAAAAACCATGCAAGATGGCCCAAAAAATTCTGATACAAACTAAATATTTTATTAGTGCTTTTACTAAAGGCAGAGAAAGATGGTAAGTAGAGTAAAAAAGATTTATAAAATTGAAAGTCGTATACTTTGTGCAGTATGTAATTCAATAATTTAGTACTAAAATTATAATTTGCATCTTCAAGAGACAGTAATATTATTAATATCATGACTTTCAGCACAGTGAAATCTGTAAACATGATGCAAGCACTTGCATAATTGATTAGGAAAACTAGTGTGATTGGATGCTAGTATCATTGATTAATTTTAATCAAACTACTCTGATATCAGGGCAATCGACTCAGAGGAGGGCCACAGATGATCCAACTGAGTTTGGATGGGAAGAGACTGTATGTGACCAACTCCCTCTTTAGCGTATGGGACCGTCAGTTCTATGGTCTGGATCTTGTGAAGAAGGGTTCTCACATGTTACAAATTGATGTGGACACAGAGAGAGGAGGGCTTACGGTGAACCCGAACTTCTTTGTTGATTTTGGTGCTGAACCTGATGGCCCTTCACTGGCCCATGAGATGAGGTATCCTGGTGGGGATTGCACTTCTGATATATGGATGTAAACATTTGCAGCTTCTCTGGAGGTACAATGGAATGCCAAAAATAAACTCTAAGAAAATTGGACCAAGGACATTGTACTATAAGACTGCCTTTCTTTGACCTCTAGTGAGTGCAAAGAGAATAATGCCGAATAAATCAAGCTTATGGTGCCCCATCAATAAAGCTTTTAAATAAGCAATCCTGTGTTCTCCATCTTGATTTAGCTAACTATATGTGCAACGTAACAGTCAAAACAATTACCTAATTGACACCTTAAACATATCGCTGGGGAAGGAGCAAAAATCAGTTGGGGGCCTTACAGAAGAGGAATTGATCATCTATCATGTGAGTTTGTTCCTCTTTGATGTTGAGCTTGAAACATATATTATTCATTCTCTGACATCGAGTTATATTTCGAAAGTCATACTATGCTTGGGTGAAGTGAGATGTGTATATACTATGCTTGGGTGAAGTGAGATGTGTATCAGGATGTTAAAATCTGCTTAGATCTGGTAATTGTTAATACATCATATGTTCTTCATCTTGATTGGAAAAAGAGCAGTGGTTAGGGAATGAGGCTCCTCCACGCTTCTTCCGGTGTAAATTTTGGGTGAGCCGATAAGCGAGCGAACGATATTATGAATTCCTAGATCCCAATCCTTGCGGTGGAACCTGATTCTCTAACTACTTCTGTTAATATGATAAAATGACACTTGATATGTTCCTTGGACAATGTTCATAATCACTGTGAATCAAGCAGTTGCATACAATCTTTTGGATTCTTTTTCCAGGTACCAGTGGATCCCCAGATTTAATCGTTGACTGGCTGGCAGGCAGAGAGATCCAAATATTTACCGTATATTGTTTCTGAGCTGGAGAATAATGTACTACCTGATCAAAGTTGATTAATAAAATCCATGAACGTTCTAGTGGGCATTACGCACTTGTTACACAACCCCTTAGAGGTTCGGCCAAACAAGGGGTCAACGAGTAGGAAATTTGGACTCTAAAGAGATTTGATGTTGCTCATATTTTACAAGAGATGTTTATTTATAAATCTGATCGTATTAAAGCTCGTCAAGAAGTACTTGATGCTACAATCGTTAAAGGAACAGTATCTAATCTCGAAGATGCTCCAGAATCTTTTCGATTGCTCGTTCGAGAACTACGATCTTTGGCTCTAGAACTGAATCATTTCTTTGTATCTGAAAAAAACTTCCAGATTAATAGGAAGAAAGCTTGATCTGAATGAATCAAAATTTCTATTCTACGATCAACCGATATAAACATCAACAACTTTGAATTGGATCAATTTTTCCTCAACAAATAAAGACTTAGGCCAACATCATCTGATCTTGTTAAGTTCAATGGATATGTAGCATATCTTATAGCACTTAATTAGGCACCTTCTTAACAGTAAAACTATCACAATCATAGCCTCTTTATCCTCAAAAAGCATGCCTTCTTCATTGACCATCATCGAAATCATGCCTTCTTCATTGATCATCATCGAAATCATGCCTTCTCATCAATTATCATAGAAATCAATAATAGTTCAAACAGTATAAAGAAAAGTGAAATAGAGGGCAAATGGTAGATAGCAAAAACAAGCAAAAATTCATGATCACCATTCATTATAATGGTGCCTTAAACATCGATCATCACAAAAGTTGATAAGCATTCAAAACAGCTTAAGGATTAAAGAAAGCCAAAATTTAAGGACAAATTCGTAGGTAGCAAAACCAGAAATAAAAAATATGGCCATCGATTTCATTCCTCCACACCTTGACTTGGTGTTGTTGTTGCTGCCTTAATTTTATCCTCACCTGAACCTTAGTACCTGTAGTGAGGGGGCTTGTAGGGCCCCTCAATTGGAACACTGATGTACTCAGCCTGGGATGGAGTAAGCTTGGTGAGCTTGGCTCCCAGCTTGCCCAGATGAAGAGCTGCCACCTTCTCGTCCAAGTGCTTGGGCAGCACATACACCTTCTTCTCATACTTGCCACTAGACTTCTCCTTCCACAGCTCCAACTGAGCTATCACCTGAAACCAATCAAACAATCCCATAAAAAACTGGCATGCAAGCAGGTATATTTAACCAAATATGAATGATGATGATCTTAAATAGTGATGAAACCCTAATGAGGGCTTCTTCTACATGTCTATGGCCATTCTAGGGGCAAAATTTACAGATGATGATAAATGGGATCTGCAAGAATCAGCAGCATAAGCTGTCTGGAATAATAACATTCATAAAGCTTTTCTTTTCTTTCATTTACAACTTCGGTTACTCAAACCTACATGGCATGATACATTCTATGAAACAGATTACAGAAAATACCATTTTAAAGTTTTAACCATTAAATTAGAAATTTTATACACATAAATCTTCAAAGGTTAAGCCATAAAACAAACACCCTTTTAGCAATCTAACATTCAAACCTGACTGATTTATATAAATGCAAAACCCTTAAACGTGACGTACTCATGATAAAAAATTTCTTTAAAAATCGACAAGCATGACCAGAAAGCATGATTGTGCAAATTAATGGCCTGAACTTGTGAAAATGCAACAAGAAACTGTATCGGCAGGGACTAGTTCAGCAATAACATGGATTCACAATTCCACCTAATCATTGGTATCAAAACAACCAAGAGCGAGGAAAAAAAATTGCACAAATTGAGTGAATTATGGACATCCTCCGTGCCATGAGACCTCTTTAGTTTTGCTACTTGTAGATAAAAAGATAGATCAAAAATTTCTAAAATTCCTGTTTCACAAAAGATGCTTATCCTGATGAAAAATTTTATAGAAATGAAACAAACTCATCCAAATTAATCAGCCAGCAACAATTATCAACCAAAATTTAATTTAATTTTTTTTTTCTTCCAACCACTTGATATGAATTATTCAAGAATGCTACCTGATTGGTGAAGGAGCAGGACATGACAAAACTTGGGTGCCCAGTGGCACATCCAAGGTTCATGAGACGCCCCTCGGCGAGGACGATGATTCCGCTGTTGGTCTCAGGGAAGACCCAGCGATCAGTCTGGGGCTTGATGGTAATCCGCTTAACTCCTGGATAGGTCTCCAGCCCATGCATGTCAATCTCATTGTCAAAGTGACCAATGTTGCACACAATGGCATTGTTCTTCATCTTCTTCATGTGGTCCACCATGATGATATCCTTGTTCCCTGTGGTGGTCACAAAGATATCAGCTTCAGAGACGACATCCTCCAAGGTGAGGACAGGGATGCCCTCCATCAGGGCCTGGAGGGCACAGATTGGATCGATCTCGGTGACGATCACACGGGCTCCAGCCTGCTTGAGGGCAGCCGCGCAGCCCTTGCCCACATCTCCATATCCACAAACCACCGCCACCTTGCCGGCGATCATAACGTCGGTGGCTCTCATAAGCCCATCAGGGAGAGAGTGGCGACATCCATACAGGTTATCGAACTGTTAAACCATTGCGCATAAGACCAATGCAGAGATCAAAAGGCTTGAATTAGAGGAAAAAAGAACAAAGAAAGAGTAAGATTTTTAGAATCTTTGTCTAAAACGAGATCTAGAAAATATGTAGTCCTTGGGAAGCTCGAGAAGGAGTGAACAACATCAACAGAGAAAAAAGACCAGATTTTTAGATCATCTCCAAAGAGAAAAAGATCGGATTCTGAGATCTGGACCAAATCCAACGCAGAAAGAGAAAGAGAGAGCAGAATAAATAGACAAAAACTGTAGAAGAGCTAGAAAAAGAACAATAGATCCGGAGCCAATAATAAAACAAAACCATAGATTATAGATCAGAAGAAGAATAAACGAAAATGGCATGATATATCTATCGGCTGACCTTGCTCTTGGTGACGGAGTCGTTGACGTTGATGGCGGGGAAGAGAAGGGTCCCATTGGCCTGCATTTGGTACAGCCGCTTGACCCCAGTGGTGGTCTCCTCGGAGACGCCGACGAGCCTCTCCTTCATCTTGGTGTACTTCTTGGGATCCACCTTAAGGCTGTCCCTGATGAGCCCGAGCACGATCTGGAACTCGGAATTGTCGGTGGAGGTCGGATCCGGCATCTTGCCGGTCTTCTCGTACTCCTCCTCGGCCTTGACCCCCTCGTGGATGAGGAGGGTGGCATCGCCGCCATCGTCGACAATGAGGTCCGGCCCGCCGGCGGGGCCCCAGTCGAGGCAGCGCTCGGTGCACCACCAGTACTCCTGGAGGGTCTCCCCCTTCCAGGCGAAGACGGCGGCGGAGTCGCGGGCGATGGCGGCAGCGGCGTGGTCCTGGGTGGAGAAGATGTTGCAGGAGCACCAGCGGACCTCGGCGCCGAGGGCGGTGAGGGTTTCGATGAGGACGGCGGTCTGGATGGTCATGTGGAGGGATCCGGAGATGCGGGCGCCCTTAAAGGGCTGGGAGGGACCGAACTCGGAGCGGCAGGCCATGAGGCCGGGCATCTCGACCTCCGCGAGCTCGATCTCGAGGCGGCCGAAGTCGGCCTGGGAGAGGTCCTTCACCTTGTATTCGCGCCCGGAGGAGGTCTTCTCCACGAGGAGGGCCATGGCGACGGCTTCGAGCTCGAGATCCGGGGAGAAGGGTGGGAAAGGCGGGGCTTTTTTTTTTTTGGTTAGACCGCCGGAATCGGGGCGAGCAGTGAGAGGAGAGAGTTGGGGTGGGAGGGTATATAAATAAATAGGATTTTGAAGGGAATTGAAGGGTGGGGAAGTTGCTGATGGATTTGATCATGTGCCGTTGCTTTGGGTTGGATTTGGATCTGTTGGTGTTTGATGTGGGATCTGGTATGGTTGGTGACACAGGGACAGACTTTATTGTCTGCAAATTAGTCAAAAGATTAGCTCAACAGTGCACATTTATTAAGTTTCCAATTAATAGTTGGAGTACTATTAATGTGCATCAAGAGTTGTGCAAGTGTGATTTTATTACCTACATTTAATGATGGATGTAGGATTAGGAAACAAGCATTCCTGATGGATGTAGGATTAGGATTCAGGCATTCCTATTGGGACCCAGACTTCATTGTTGATTTGTTGACGTGAAATAGCTATCTTGCTCGGTTTCTAACAAGACTATAATTTTCTTCCTTGATATTTTTTTTTTTTCAATTATTTGTTGTGTCATTGAATTTGTTGAGATTTATTTCATGGTTCATTAATTTTATATATGATGTATTGATAAGTTAAGAAAGAAATGATATATTTTTTTTGGTAGAGAAAATGTTTTTTTTTTTTTTTGTTGCTATCTATTTTTGTTGCTTCTTTCAAGCTTACATTCTTTACTCTTATTTTCATAATTTTTAATATTAAACATATTATCTCTCATATGCTATTTTTGTTAAAATTTCCATTCTTCCGCATAAGATATATCATTCTCAAGCAAGAACTAACGAGGGTGATATGCAACTATTTGGTGGGAAGTAAATGTGGTGGATTGCGACTTCTTATTCAACTTGATAAGGATTGACTTGATTTACTATATGAACTCATGGATCAGGTATTTCCAAAGACATAGGGTAGGCAAGGTGAGATGAGAGATAGACTGATTCAACATATCGTAGATAGCTACAAAAATAATCTATACTCGTAGATCAATGGATTGGATTTGAGTGGAAATCTGAAATCCTTTATGCAAAATTCAGAATATTGGGTGCATATACCTCGTTTTGATAATTTTGGGGCTCAAGAATATTGTATCATTTGATTGGTAGTAATCCAGGGCCTTGATTTAGGCATGGCATCTTTGTCTTCGAACGAATCAAATGACTTGGGATATTACTGAGTTACCTTCAACGTCAATGCATTTCAATTGGTTTATGAGTCTTTTTATATTATTTGATCATTGAACTAGTTCATGATCTTTGCTAACTCTCTCTCTCTCTCTCTAAAGTTAACCTTTTTAGCAGTGCTCATCTCTATCCTTCCTAACAGTTTCAAATGTTGAAAAACATGCATGATAACATAAGGGGAATGAGTGAAATTATCATAAATCCACTAATAAACCAATTATCACATTTGTTTTTGCTTTTTCTGTACCATATGATGGCTCTTTCTCTGGTTTCTTAGAGTTTTGAGTATTTAATTAATGTATCGCCCTTTCTCAATCCTAAAAAGATATGTGATGCAAGTTGATTAGATTGTGTAGATGTCTAGCTTGCTTGATTTGAATCATACAAAACTAACTTCGATCTTGAGACAGTCTAATATCAATTTATGATAGTTTAGAACATATTGACTTCTTCTTGTGTTGTGAGATCCATGAAATCCAGGTCTAGACAACACATTTGCAACTCTAAACAAACCAAAATAATTGTTTCCTAAGCATTTCTATCAATAAAACATCCAATTACAATGACAAATACAAAATTTTTTAAGGGAGCTATCACTTTCCAAATTTCCAATGGAGTGTTGCATCAAGATATAACATACTCTCTCTGCTAGTGTTCCTCAAGCCCCCTCTAGTTATTGAAAGAATTGTATGCCCTACAAAGCCAATAAATCTTATTATCTGATAATAAAGTAATCTTCTATTACATGTATATTTCATGGATATTGCTTTGATGTTATATTTGATGAAATAATCTGTTCTTATGTTACATTATATGATATTTATGTTGATGATAGAGATCATTGATAGGGAGAAATGATATTCTATATTCTTTGTAATATTAAATATGTTCACAACCTATGAGTCTACTTAGGACAGCATGCTTAATGTTGGTTGCTGTATATTATTACTATTGGTGATAAAATAATATATCTTAATCACTAGAATGGAGACTTTTAGTAATATTGTACATATTTGTAGGAGACAAATATTGAATTAGACTACTAATATACTCTTAAACCAAATACTATCATAAAAAAAGAGTTATTCTGATCACAATACATAGAAAGTTCTTATGGCCCGAGGATTTATTAAGCCTTCTATACAATTTGTATAGTTTTGATATTGTCAATTGATGATGCCTAATAATAGGTTATATACAGATATATTAGACCATATAAAGAGTGCATGAAGACTTATAGTCATCCAATAGGAGATCTATCATTTCTATGGTAGGAAAGAATATTCTAGATTATATCTATTATATATTGGATAGAAAATCCAACCGGTCAATTTGAAAATATATTATTTTATATATTATCTATATGGTAAATATATATGATATATATATATGTCTTAGTTGAAGTTTTTAAATTATTTATTTATTATAAAGAGACACACATATAAGTTGATGAGAATTGATAGTGTCATTGGTGATTTAATCCTATTAGCTTATATGGAATATTAGTTGATGGAGGACTAATATATGAGAAATTATGAAAGGAGTCTCACAAATAAATCTCTAATCCTTTGGATGAGATTAAAATTTGTTGTATTTGTTAATTAGTGTGGACTAATTTATCAAAGGAAGAAATTCTAAAAAGATCTCATGCTGCATGTTCTTATCCTAGTCTATGTACATGAAATAAGAGATTAAAATTTCATGTCATCACGACTTCACTAAATGTTTAGGAGATTTTGAAAATTATGAAAATTCAATATACCATTATGACCTCACTAAATATTTTGGAGGTTTTGAAAATTTTAAAAATTCAATATACCATGATGGCCTCATTAAATATTTAGGAGGTTTTAGAATTCTAAAAGTCATTTCAGACCTTACTACACATTTAAAAATTCTAAAAATCTTTGAAATGCTATATATAAAGGGTTTAAAAAACCCATAAGGATAGATATAAAATCTTATATTTTTTGGAAGCCATCACTTCCTCTTAAGACATAAAGGGCACAAAATTTAAGAACATCGTGTGTAAACTTTACAAAAAGAAAAGGGTCTTACACTACATATCCTTACCCTAGCCTATATACATAAGATAAGATATTAGAATTTCATGTCATCATGACCTCACTAAATATTTAGGAGGTTTTGGAAGTTTTGGAAATTCAATATACCATCACGATCTCACTAAATATTTAGGAGATTTTAAAAATTTTAGGAACTCAATATACCATGATGACTTCACTAAATGTTTAGGAGGTTTTGGAATTCTAAAAATTGTTTAAGAATTTCATGACCTTACTACACATTTAAAAATTCTAAAAGTCTTTGAAATGCTATAAATAAAGGAATTAAGAAACCCATAACGATGGATGTCGAATTTTATATGGTCATAGACTTGTGGACTCACCATGCTATATCTCATATAGTATGATAGGGATAGATTTAGAAGGAATCTTATTTAAAATATGCATCGCGATAAGTAAGACGTATCATCAAAAAAATATGGATAAATCAGTGAAGCTCATTATGGATCGGACCATATATAATAGGATCCTATTTCTCTTTTCGAATACTCCGTTGAGTTGAGGTGTGCCAGAAGGAGTCCATTGAGATACTATGCTTTCTTCTTAAGATATTTTAAAAATTCAACACTTAAAAATATTTTTCTTCTCAATCAGATCGAAGGACTTTGATGGGTTTACCTGTTTGCTTCTTTATCTCATACCTGAATTCTCTGAACCTTTTAAAGACTTTAGACTTTTATTTCATGAGAAACACATACCCATACCGTGATAAATCATCAATAAAGATAATGAAGTAGCTATAACCATTTTTGATCTGCACATCAAATGGGCCACACACATCGGTGTGTACCAGGGCTAGTAACTCAGTGGCCCTTCTCCTTGTCCCACAAAGGATAACCTAGCCAGTTTTTCTCGAAGGTATGATTTACAGATCAGAATTGACTCAGATTTTACTAAATCTAGGATTCCATCATTTTTTGATTTGTTTATCCTATCTTCTCTAATATGATCAAGCCTATGGTGCCATAAGTATTGATGGTTAAACTCATCTCTGGATATCTTTTGACCTACGGTACTCACTACTTGCTCATTAAGGTTTATATTAGCATCAACATGCAAGTGATAAAAACTATCAATTAAAAGATCAGAGGTAACCAATTTATTTTATGAATAAATAAAATAATAGTCTTTATTAAATTAAAAAATAAATTCATTCCGTGCTAGTACAGAAATCGAAATTAAATTTTGACTAGCTATAAGAATAAAATAACAATCTTTTAAATCTAATCTAAAGCCTGACAGTAATCGAAGAGGGTAGGTTTGAATAGCTTCTACAGTAATTTTGCTCTATTGTCGATCTGAAGGATCATATCATCTTGTCTCAATCTCCTATTTCCTATTAGATCCTGCATTGAAGTATATATATGTGCATTCGAACCAGAGTCCAATACCCAACTAAAAGTAGAAGAAATCGTTATGTTAGATTCTATTATGAGCATGCCTTCGCTAGGCATCCATCCTTTTTCTTTAAGCTCTCCAGGATAAAGTGCCTTGGGCTTTTCAAGGTACCTTCAGCAGTGACCAGCATATTGACCAACTCAGATAAGTTGCAGTCTAATTTATTCATATAGTAGTTTACGATAAACTATCTAAATAAACTAGTCAAGGATTGAAGGATCAAATCTACCTTTAACTCCCTCTGCATATTAACCCGAGCTTCTTAAACTCCTCAAGGTCCTAGATTATTATATATAATAATCATGGATTGACTGCCACTTACGTATCTTCATATTGAACAATCACTTGGATAATTGAAAGTGTACGATCTGGTTCTGTTCACCGTACAACTCTTGCGGGTGAGTGATCATGGCACGAGCAGCGGTCATATGCTCGTGCTGGCTCTGTAACTCATTTGACATGGAAGTCAGCATATAGCACTTCACCCCAAGGCCATCATCCATCCACTTGTCTAGAGCAGCTCTTTGCTCTGCTGTAGGATAGGTTGGTAAAGCTGGAGTGTCCCGATCAAGTACATACCCAATCTCCTCGGATGTCAGGACTATCTTGAGATTTTTGAGCCAATTCTTAAAATTTATGCCAGTCAAACGATTGGTTTCAAGGATGCAAGCTAGTGGGTTAGAGGCCGACATTATTTATCTGTGAGAGTAGAGATTTTAGTTAGATATTTATACTTAAATTTATATTTACTATAAGAACTTTTAGATGCAAATAGAGTCCCACTATTTTTCGGATTCTGACACTCTTCTGGTGGAAAGCAAAAATTTGATGTGATCAATGCAAGATTTCTAGTGGGTGCGTGATCCCACCAATGCCGTGCACCTCATATAACAGTTATTGATGATACGCACACCGATGTATGGGTAACTCTTTATCCAAATATTTCTCTAAGTATATTGCAGTGACTTGATCTTTAAGTCATGAGAGCTCAGATAACACATATTGTCTCATTTCTTAATTAAGCCAGACCCACCGTTCATGAGTACATGTAAAGCCATCATTAAGTCTCTCAGATAATACATATTGGGCCCAACCTCATCTTCACCCTGGAGTAATTCTTTACTAGTAGAGTGGTTGCATGTTTCTAATCCAATTGAACCACTGTAACCAGTTGAGAACAGTCAATGCCAGTACCACACCCACACTTCTACAATGGTGGAAGATCATAAGGCTTAATATTGATTAGGAAGGTTTAGGTCAGGTCTCATCTGATCAGTTATCATATGATCGATCTAACTGATATGGGCTAAATCAAAATACCTTAGCAACTAATGAATCCAATCATCCAATTGATCAGGTAAGTGAGATCGATGGGAGGGTACATCATTAGCTCGCCATTTATTTAGGTGAGTAGTCTCTCAATTAAAAATCATCGATCGAAACTTGTCTTAGATACCAAATGATTTATTGGTTTCATTTAGTCAGCTTAGGTGAATCGAGTTCGAGTCATGAAGCCAAATTAGATTCTTACGTTGATTCGATTCTATATATAGGGTTCACTTGACTTAATCTACAACACTTGTAGAATCATAAGTTCAATTGATCTAATCTAAATCAATACTTGACTTGGATTAATCAATAGCTATATCGATTTCGATCCAATATGATTTAATCATAACCTAAGATGCAATCCAATTACATGACCTAATGCAAAACTACCCATGCCCAATAATTCATGCATACACTAATTTCATATCATAAAAATAATTTTTAGATCTAAATTCATTACATAAAAAATAAATTTTTGATTCTCAAAATACTTTCAGAATATGCATGCAATTATATAGCATATATATGAAAAATTTTAAATTTTTTAAAAATTAATTTCAGATCCAAACATACCATCATTTGTCATATACATGAAAAATTTAGATCATAAAAATTTAATTTCTAACCTACGCATGCTTTTATATATTGCACATATAATTAAAAATCAGAACTAAAATACTTTTCAGATCTGAACATAAATGTATACATCTCATGTATGATCTAAAATCAAAATTTTGAAATTTTTTTTAAGACTTTTATGGTATTGTTATACATATGAATTTGTGACTCTGATACCACTATTGGATTTTCTACAGATGCTAGTATATGTAGATTTCAATTTTTTTCTAAATCTAAAATATAGTAAAAAAATTAGATTAAAATACTTTTAATCTAAGCATACATTCATCATATGAAAGTACCTATGGATCTAGTTGATATACTAAAATTAACATAAACTGATTTTAGGATGAATGAAGAAAGTTTGTAATCAATTCACATACTTGAATCGCTTTTTCTTTTAGCTTAAACCTGCAACTAGGGTTGAATCCAATTCAATTCCTGGATTTGGGATTGATCAGTCTCTGAATCAGCAGCACAAGCATCCTGCCTTTATAGGTATCTATAAGACTGACCTTAATTATTTTCTCTTAGATCCTGCTTGCCTAAATCGGAAGTCTGAATAGACTTAAACCAAGTCTGGATAGGGATCAATTTGTAAATCCTTTTGATCTTTCCTTCGTGATTCTTGAAGAAATTAAGAACCTTTCTTAATCTCTCAACTAATTAAGAAGAACAATAAATAAGAAGTGGTTGTAACTAACTCTCAACAAACTTGAGAGAAAGAGGATGAAACCACCAACAACTTGGCGCCAACACTTGACACTAAGAAAAGCAAGCTGCCCACTTCTCTCTAAGATCCAAAAGGAGACACCTAGAGAGAGAGGGCATGGGCTAGAGAAAGAGAAGAGAGGGGGCATGGGCACAGTAATAGGTGATGGCAAGGATGGGAGATCACTAGATTATCTGAGTAGGGCTAGGCTCCTTTAAATAGACATCTAATGGGTATCCTAATCAAATTAGGATCCCTTCTCCTAATCATATTAGAAGTCCTAGCCATAATATACTTGGATCAAATAAATAGGGCACCACCTATTATTCACCATGCCCACACCTAGTGCTAGGCATCCCATCATATGGGACCCAATTAAACGTTCACAAATCAGCCCACATGATTTCATAAATTTACTTCAAAAATTCTTGATCAAATCAAGATGAATAAAATCAAGAAATTCTTTCTTGATTTAATCCTAACCATAAATTAAGCATCTAACTATTGAAGGTCATTGAATTAAATTTAATTAGATTTAAATCAAGCATAGGAATTGGCTAAAAATTTATTATATAAGTAAATGAAGTATAAGAGAAATTGAGTTTATCCAGGTACTAGCAAGGTTAACATGAATCCAATAGAATTTTTTTAAATTCATATTAATTGGTACTTCATAAGTTTAATTATAACTAATGAAAGCCTTCCCCCTTTATGTATGATCCAATAGGTTCAATTCTATCTGGTAGTGATGTTGCTCCTAGATTGATTTTGATGATTACAAAGCAGATTGAAGGGGTACCAATATTTTTTATTTGAAAAAGTCTTTGTGCTTTTCAGAGGTAAAATCGTAATTTTACCAAAACCCTGATTTAATAGTATCATTTGGTAGAATAAAAGATTTGTGATCTATTGGTGAAAATTTCATTATTTTTGGACTTGTATTTTTGAAGTTATGCATATTTGAAATCCATGAGTCGACTCATGAGTCAGCTCATGGCACAATGAGCAGTTTGGCACGCTGTATTTTTGGCTTGGCACGGCCTGTGAGTCGACTCATGAGTCGACTCTCAAGGCATGAGTCGACTCATGAGTCGACTCCTGCGGTTTTAGGCCAAAAGTCACAGAAACCTGTTTTCTGGTTGTTGCAACAGAGGTCGACTCATGAGTCGACCCCTGAGGCATGAGTCGACCCCTGCGATGAAATTTTTCCACAACGGTTAGTTTTTAACCTGTTTTAAGTGCTTTTAATGCTTATTTAATGTGCTCTAACGGCTCTTTTTCTGCCTAGAATATTTTTCTCTATTTCTTAAAGCTATAAAAGGATTCAAAAGGTGGGAAACAAAGAGATTGAAGAAGAGAAAGAAAGAGATTAAAAAGAAAAAGAAGAGCATTCAAGAGAGCATTTAAGAGCATTCAAAAGAGAAAGGGTTTCTCAAGCCAACTTTTTAGCCCTAATCAAGAGCTCATTTAAAGCCTTCAAGAAGCCATCAATCCAAGCTCACCAACTCCTCAAGCGCTCAATCAATTCTCCATCCACTTTGAGGAAATCCAAAAAGGAGCTTCTTCTCTTGAGTAAAGTGTATTTAAAGTTATATTCGCTCATTAAAGGAGCTTTTCTTGTACTTATTTATGCTATAAACTGTTTTACTCTTTTTGAGTGATTGTTTTTATTTTGGAGGGGTTCCAAAACAAAGGAAGGTTGATCCGAACCTAAAATCGGAGTGTATTGGGTTGGCTTGTACCCAAAAATAAGTGGACTAGCTTGGATAGCTAGTGTCGGAGTTTTTGACGTTTGTATTCGGGTTGAATACAAGTATAGTGGATTGGAATTCTCAAGTAGGAGCTTGGGGAGTGGATGTAGGTGCAAGGTTGGCACCGAACCACTATAAATTCTTGTGTTTGTGGTGTGCATAATTGCCTCTCTTTAACTTTTCATTATTTCCTTGCATTCTTGCTTTAGGCAATTAATCTTGAACTAAAGTCATTCTCCTCATTCATTTAGCTATTGACAAACATCTTTCATAAGTCATTAGTTAAGCTTAAAATTTTTAGAAACCCAATTTACCCCCCCCTCTTGGGTTGCATAGTTGGGCAACAAGTGGTATCAGAGCCCGGTGCTCTAGCCCGTCTTTGATCTAAACAATCAAAGAGCCAAAGATCTATGGTAACCCATGTCGGTACTTCTCTAGTCGAGGGGCAATCCACCAACCGACCTCCACTTTTCAATGGGTCTAATTACACCTATTGGAAAGCTCGGATGAAAATATTCATACAAGCACTCGACTATGATATGTGGAGTATCATAGTGAACGGTCCTCACACACCCACTAAAATTATATATGGTGAGGAATCAACCAAACCCGAGAAAGAATGGGATGAGGTTGATAAGAAGATGGCCCAATTAAATGCTAAAGCAATGAATGTACTTTATTATGCTCTTGATGCAAACGAATTTAATTGCATTTCTACTTGTTCATCTGCTAAAGAAATATGGGATAGGTTAGAAGTAACCCATGAGGGAACCAATCAAGTAAAAGAGTCTAAAATAAACATGCTTGTGCATAAATATGAATTGTTTAAAATGGAGCATGATGAGTCCATAACTGTAATGTTTACTCGTTTTACTGATATCATTAATGGTTTAAAGAGTCTTGGTAAGTCCTATACTAACAGTGAGCTTGTAAGAAAGATTCTCAGGTCATTGCCAAGAACTTGGGAAGCCAAGGTGACTGCCATCCAAGAAGCGAAGGACTTGAACACTCTACCTCTAGAAGAGCTTCTTGGATCTTTGATGACTCATGAGCTAAGCATGAAGCAACATCAAGAGGAAGAAGTCAAAAAGAAAAAAACCATTGCCCTCAAATCTACAGCTCATCCTGATGAAGAAACTGATGACACTGAAGATGAAGAACAGGATGAAGAGATGGCTCTCATCACCCGAAGATTCAAGAAATTTTTGAGAAAAAGAAAATAGGGGATGAGGAAGAGGCCATTCACAAAAGGGGAACAAAGCAAAGAAAAAGAAAAAGACCAACCTCTTATCTGCTACGAGTGCAAGAAGCCGGGATACTTCAAATCCGAATGTCCACAACTGAAGAAAGGTCCCAAGAAGTTCAAGAAGAAGGCCATGATGGCCACATGGAGTGCGAGTGATGACTCAAGCTCCGATGAGGAAACCTCAATCGAACAAGCCAACCTGTGCCTTATGGCACACGAAAATGAGGTAATTTTCGAATCCCCTAGTGACTTTATATTTGAAGAATTGCATGAAGCATTCTATGATTTAGTTGATGAATTAAAGAAACTAGGGATGAAAAACAAAGAGCTGAAATTGAAAAATCAATCCTTATTGAAACAAGCTGAAAACTTTTCAATTGAAAAATCCACCTTGCTTCAAGAAAATCAAAGCTTAAAGAATGAAATTGCCAAGCTGAAACCAATAGTAGATAAGTTCACCTTAAGTTCAAACAAACTCAATATGATTCTTGATAATCAAAAAGCCGTGTATGATAAGGCTGGACTTGGCTATAACCCCTTGAAGAAATAAAAATATCTGAAAAATATTTATGTAAATTCTTTAAGCAACAAGTCTACCAATATTACTTGTTTCAAATTGGTAGAGTAGGACATAAATCATACACTTGCTTCTTTGACAAATCTGCAAACTCAACTATAAAGAAAATATGGGTTCCAAAAGGAACCATTTTGACTAACCAAAAAGGACCCAAGAAAGCTTGGGTACCTAAAACAAAAACTTGACTTTTGCTTGCAGGTGTGTCTAGCATCCCAAGGAGAAAATAGAAAATGTATCTTGACAGTGGATGCTCGAGACACATGACTGGTGATGAATCACAATTCATCACGCTTGATGCTAAGGATGGAGGGATGGTCACCTTTGGAGATAATGCAAAGGAAAGATCATCGGTATAGGTAACATTGGTATCACTCCCTCCAAATACATTGAAAATATTTTGCTAGTTAATGGTTTAAAGCATAATTTACTTAGCATTAGTCAATTTTGTGATAAAGGGTATAAAGTTGTTTTTGAATCATCTGTCTGCATAGTAACTAGTCCTATTAACGATGGCATTAAATTTATTGGACATAGACATGGCAATGTTTATATGGTAGATTTAAATGATTTAGCCAAACTAAACATGCAATGCCTAGTTTCCTTGAATGCTAAAGTTAATGAGACTAGTTGGCTTTGGCATCGTAGACTTGCACACATTAGCATACATTCTCTTTCAAAATTAATTAAGAAAGAATTAGTTCTTGGCTTGCCTAAACTGAATTTTAAAAAAGATAGAATTTGTGATGCATGCCAACTAGGTAAACAAACT
Source organism: Elaeis guineensis (assembly GCF_000442705.2). Taxonomy (NCBI): domain Eukaryota; kingdom Viridiplantae; phylum Streptophyta; class Magnoliopsida; order Arecales; family Arecaceae; genus Elaeis; species Elaeis guineensis. The sequence goes on from NC_026000.2 coordinate 128,938,275, forward strand.
CGAGTTTCATTTAAATCCAAAAATGTTGTTTCAACTTCTAGACCTTTAGAGCTTTTGCATATGGACTTATTTGGACCAACTAGAACCACTAGTCTAGGAGGAAAACGATATGGTTTTGTAATTATAGATGATTACTCTCGTTTTACTTAGGTTTTCTTTTTAGCACACAAAGATGAAACTTTTCATATTTTCACTAAATTTCACCGAAAAGTCACTAATGAAAAATAATTTTCAATTCAAAATATTCGAAGTGATCATGGAACTGAATTTGAAAATCAAGACTTTGAAAACTTTTGTGATGAAAATGGAATTGGCCATAACTTCTCTGCTCCTAGGACACCCCAACAAAATGGGATAGTTGAAAGGAAAAACAGAACCTTAGAAGAAATGGCCCGTACCATACTTTGTGAAAGCAACCTTCCAAGATATTTTTGGGCGGAAGCAATTAACACAGCATGTTACATTTTAAATCGTGCTTTGATTAGACAAATTTTAAAGAAAACCTCCTATGAACTTTGGAAAGGAAGAAAACCAAATATTGCATATTTTCATATTTTTGGTTGCCGATATTTTGTGTTAAATAATGGTAAAGAAAGACTTGATAAATTTGATGCAAAATCAGATGAAGCAATCTTTCTGGGTTACTCCTCCACTAGTAAAGCTTTTAGAGTTTTTAATAAAAGAACTTTAGTAGTTGAGGAGTCCATACATGTTGTTTTTGATGAATCTAACGATCTTCCTTCAAGGAAGAATGAGGGTGTTGATGATGCAGATCCTCTAATAGAAGGTATGAAGGAGATCACTCTGAAAGATTCAACAACACAAGAGGACGAGGAACAAGAAGACAAACATGATGAGAGAGGTGAAGAAATTTAAGAACAACCTCAAGGTACAAATGACCTACCCAAGGAATGGAGGTATGTTCACAATCACCCTAAGGAGTTGATTATTGGTGATCCTATGCATGGGGTAAAAACTCGTTCTTCACTTAGAGATGTATTTAATCATTGTGCTTTTGTATCTCATCTTGAACCAAAAACTATTGAAGAAGTTGAAAATGATCATAATTGGATTAATGCAATGCAAGAGGAACTTAATCAATTTGAAAGAAATAATGTTTGGACTTTAGTATCAAGACCTAAAAATTATTCAATAATTGGCACAAAATGGGTCTTTAGGAACAAATTAGATGAGCATGATAATGTAATTAGAAATAAAGCAAGACTGGTTGCTAAAGGATATAATCAAGAAGAAGGAATTGATTTTGATGAGACCTTTGCACCGGTTGCTAGATTAGAAGCCATTAGACTTCTACTTGCATATGCTTGCTTTATGAAATTCAAATTATTTCAAATGGATGTCAAAAGTGTATTTTTAAATGGATATATTGCTGAAGAAGTCTATGTAGAACAACCCTCAGGATTTAAAAATCATGCTTTTCCTAATCATGTTTTTAAATTAAATAAAGCTTTATATGGATTAAAATAAGCACCTAGAGCTTGGTATGATAGGCTAAGCAATTTTTTACTAAATAATGATTTTTCAAGAGGTAATGTAGATACAACTCTCTTTATTAAAAGAAATCAAAATGATATGTTAGTAATACAAATTTATGTTGATGACATAATTTTTGGGTCTACTAATGAATCTCTTTGTCAAGACTTTGCTAAGCTCATGCAGGGGGAGTTCGAGATGAGCATGATGGGAGAACTTACCTTCTTCCTCGGACTCCAAATCAAACAAACAAAAGAGGAAATCTCCATCACCTAAAGCAAGTACACCAAGGAACTACTCAAAAGATTTGGAATGGAAAACTCCAAACCAATTGGCACACCCATGAGCCCCTCATGTAAGCTTGACAAGGATGATGAAGGTAAATGTGTAGACTTAAAATACTATAGAGGTATGATTGGTTCTTTATTATATTTAACTGCAAGTAGGCCTGATATCATGTTTAGTGTTTGTTTGTGTGCTAGATATCAATCTAATCCTAAAGAATCTCATTTGAATGCTGTTAAAAGAATCCTTAGATACTTGAATGGTACTCAAACTCTAGGGTTATGGTACTCTAAGGACTCACAAATTGATTTATTAGGATATTCAGATGCTGATTTTGCTGGATGTAGATTAGATAGAAAAAGCACAAGTGGAACTTGCCAATTTCTTGGAGTTAACCTAATCTCCTGATTTAGCAAGAAACAAAATTCGGTAGCACTGTCTATGGCTGAGGCCGAATACATTGCAGCCGGAAGTTGTTGTGCTCAAATCTTGTGGATTAAGCAACAACTCGAAGACTTTAGAATCAAACTTAATGAAACACCAATAAGATGTGACAACACAAGTGCCATAAATCTATCTAAAAATCTAATTCAACACTCAAGGTCCAAACATATTGAAATTAGACATCATTTTATAAGAGAACATGTTCAAAACAAAAATATAATTCTTGAATATATTTGCATTGAAAATCAATTAGCTGATATCTTTACAAAGGCCCTTAGTGAGGACAGATTCTGTGAAATTAGGAGAAATCTAGGAATTCTTGATCCATATGCCTAAATTTTTCTCCAATTCCAAAGATTTGATGTCAAAAATTCTTTGAGCTCAATTTCCATCATCTCTCTTGATCCTAAATGCTCAAGATTATCACTCTCACAATTTGTCACTGAGCAAAATTCCTTCTCCTAAAATTTTAAATTTTTCTAGAATTTATTCATATTTTTTCTAAATTTCTGAGTTTCATGAGTCGACCCCCTAGGGTCGACCCCTTGGCAAACTTGTAATTACTGCCGACTTCCCACGGGCTCCTTCTTTTTAATTGGAAGCCTGTTCATGAGCCAACTCATCTCTTCGTCTTCCTCCCTCCAAGAACCATCATCCCCATTCCCTTTCTCTCCAAAACCAAGGATCTAGCTCAAGATTGTTCTCCCTTCTCCTCTCCACCACAAGTCATCGCCTGGGAAAGAGATTTTCGCATTTTTCCCTTTGATTGAAACGGTTGGAGCGTGCCCTAGCCTCCACCGTTCTTCTCAAAACCGCCTCTTCTCTCCGCCAAAATCCCTCTCCATTCTTTTGTAACCCTTCTTCCACTCATCCACTTGATTCTCCAAGTCTCTCTGCCTGCTGCTGTGGTGAGAATGGCTCTGAAGATGAAGCTCCCTCAGAGAAGAAAGTCGGTCCATGAGCTAGAAAAAATATCCGCAGAAAAAGACAAGCTGCTCAGTCCTCCACTGCTCCCACTCCAGCTTCTGTGTCAGCTCAAGGTCCCTCTCAATCTTCCCTTAGCCCCAGTAAGATCCCTCTATCTGATAGGAAAGTTGAAACCGAAAAAAATATGGATTTTCGGTTCTTTGAAAAAGAGGGTTTCACCTTTGGAACAAAGATTAAAAATCAGGGTTGGGGTTTCTACTAGTCTCTTAAGGAAGTCACTTTTGTAGACCTAGTTAGAGAATTTTATCAGAATCTGCATTATGGGAATGGAACAGTGACTTCGACAGTTAAGGGAGTTGATATTTGTCTGGATCTTGTCATTTTGGGAGAAATACTTCACTTGCCCTGTGAGGGTTATTCTTACATGGAACTCCCAGTAAAGGAAGAGGGAATCAGTGTCATTCTAGGGGGAACCTACTCAGGGAGTTTGAATAAATTGGAAGCCAAAATTCTGTCTATTGAGATGAGGATCTTACATCAGTTAGTGACAAAGCTCTTCTTCCCTAGGAGTGGTAGGCATGATCTACTTTCTAACAGAGATATTTGTATTATGTTTCATGTGATCACTCAAACCCCCCTGAACCTCCCGGCATTAATGATTGAGGCCATGAGAGAGACACTGAACAGATCCAAGGCACATTTGGCTTTTGGTATGGCCCTTACTCGAGTTTTTAGGAGGTTTGGAGTTAGCTTTGAGGGAGAGGCATCTACTAAGCTTTCTCATGTAGACACCTTCAACCAACACACTCTGCACCGCATGGGATTTACAAAAACTGATGGTGGTTGGATCAAGGGTTCTGAGGAGAGAGCTGAGGACAGAGTAGAAGACAGAGCTGAAGAAGAAGGTCCATCATCTCCTATCCATGACTTCAGGGCAGCATCACCAGATATCCAGTTCATTCCAGACTCAGAGGCTGGCCCTTCAGAGTTCACCAGGAGGCCCACACCAGTACATCAGCCAGAGAGCAGAGCACCTCCTTCAGAGTTCAGATTGGTTGATGATCAGATCGAGCAGATATCACAGTGTGTGGCTTCCTTGCTATCTAGACAGTGGAGCACTACTACATTTACACCAGAGGCCACTTCATCTGATCAGACCATGACTCCCCATATCTCCACTGTGTTTCAGTTGATATCAGATCAGTCTATTCGGATTCAATAGCTAGAGGACACTGTTTGGAGGCTGACTGAGAGAGTTCTTGACTTGCAGGGGCAAGTCCTAGCTTTGGCCCATCCTCAGCCACAGGAGTCCACTATTGAGGTCACAGACCTTACTGCAGAGGCTGGCAGGCTCAGAGGTGCACTGAAGGGTGGTTATGAGTTACTGAGGAGAGAGATCAGAGGCTCGAGTGAGCATGCATCTACTCAGTTCACTGCTCTACTTCAGTCTGTTTCCAGAGCACTGAACGTTCTTGATTCCATCAGACTCACTCTATCAGTCCAGTCCTTGGCCTCGCAGCGTTCTCAGCCTCCTAGTTCATCTCGCTCACCTGCTCGTGCCAGAGGCAGACGGGGTAGAGGACGTTCTTCTGGTCGAGATCCATCATCTCCTCATCCTATCTCTGATGACTCCGATCCATCCAGTCATGATCTTTTCTAGATCCTAGGTGTTAGTGTCTTGTTCTTTCTAGGATCTGTATTTTGGGGCCATGTATTGACATTAGCTAGTTGACTTTTATGTTATGAAATTTGTATTGAAACAATTATGGTTTTAATCATCTTTTACTTATATATCTACTCTTTGTAATGATGTCAATCATCTTTTGGTTATATATCTTCTCTTTGTTGAAACAACTTCTCTTTGTTGATGATTGCTGTTAATGATTGCTGTATTAAGGGGGAGCAAACATCAATGATTAGCACTAAAAGTATTAAAGAGAAAACGTATTCAGAAAAAGAGGGGAGTTAACAATGTTTGATGATATCAAAAAGGGGGAGAAAATTAAAGAAAAAGAAACCTATCAAAAGCAAAACCATAAATTATGAGACATTAAAGAAAAAGAAACCCATCAAAAGCAAAATTATAGAGCAAAAGAACCATATCAAAAGCAAAATTATAAATTATTAAAAGACTTGAAAATAAAATGAATGAATTGGGGAGAACTTAAAGAACAATATCAAAAGTAAAATTATTAACTAACTTAAATATACAATGAGTAAATTGCTAAGTACAATGCAAATGAGCAACCTTTAAAATTACTTCTTTAAACATGCTCTGATATGCCTTAAAATTCTTACTTGCTCTGATACATCTTAAATTTAACATGCTCTAATATACTTTACAAATTAACTCTTAGACATGCATTGGCACACTTAATTATTTTTGCTCTAATACTAAAACTAAATAATCAAATGAGAATGAGCAAATTTTCAAGATACAGCTTGCTCTGATAACAAAAATAAAATTTCTGCTCTAACATCAAAATCACATAATCCAATGAGCATATTTTCAAATCTTTAAGCAAATGGGCAAACTATTTATGCATATGACCATTTGTATCACATGCCAAAAGGATCAATATTCTTTTCAAGCAAATGCATCCTTTTAAAATTCATGATTCACATAAATGCTTTTGTTCAAGTGTTTTGTCATCATCAAAAAGGGGGAGATTGTTGCTCCTAGATTGATTTTGATGATTACAAAGCAGATTGAAGGGGTACCAATATTTTTTATTTGAAAAAGTCTTTGTGCTCTTCAGGGGTAAAATCGTAATTTTACCAAAACCCTGATTTAATAGTATCATTTGGTAGAACAAAAGATTTGTGATCTATTGGCAAAAATTTCATTGTTTTTGGACTTGTATTTTTGAAGTTATGCATGTTTGAAATCCATGAGTCGACTCATGAGTCAGCTCATGGCACAATGAGCAGTTTGGCACGCTGTATTTTTGGCTTGGCACGGCCTGTGAGTCGACTCTCAAGGCATGAGTCGACTCATGAGTCGACTCCTGCGGTTTTAGGCCAAAAGTCACAGAAACCTATTTTCTAGTTGTTGCAACAGAGGTCGACTCATGAGTCGACCCCTGAGGCATGAGTCGACTTATGAGTCGACCCCTGCGACGGGATTTTTCCGCAATGACTAGTTTTTAACCCATTTTAAGTACTTTTAATGCTCATTTAATATGCTCTAACGGCTCTTTTTCTGTCTAGAATATTTTTCTCTATTTCTTAAAGCTATAAAAGGATTCAAAAGGTGGGAAACAAAGAGATTGAAGAAGAGAAAGAAAGAGATTAAAAAGAAAAAGAAGAGCATTCAAGAGAGCATTTAAGAGCATTCAAAAGAGAAAGGGTTTCTCAAGCTAACTTTTCAGCCCTAATCAAGAGCTCATTTAAAGCCTTCAAGAGGCCATCAATCCAAGCTCACCAACTCCTCAAGCGCTCAATCAATTCTCCATCCACTTTGAGGAAATCCAAAAAGGGACTTCTTCTCTTGAGTAAAGTATATTTAAAGTTATATTCGCTCATTAAAGGAGCTTTTCTTGTACTTATTTGTGCTATAAACTGTTTTACTCTTTTTGAGTGATTGTTTTTGTTTTGGAGGAGTTTCAAAACAAAGGAAGGTTGATCCGAATCTGAAATCGGAGTGTATTGGGTTGGCTTGTACCCGAAAAATAAGTGGACTAGCTTGGGATAGCTAGTGTCGGAGTTTCCGACGTTTATATTCGGGTTGAATACAAGTATAGTGGATTGAAATTCTCAAGTAGGAGCTTAGGGAGTGGATGTAGGTGCAAGGTTGGCACCGAACCACTATAAATCCTTGTGTTTGTGGTGTGCATAATTGCCTCTCTTTAACTTTTCATTATTTCCTTGCATTCTTGCTTTAGGCAATTAATCTTGAACTAAATCATTCTCCTCATTCATTTAGCTATTGACAAACATCTTTCATAAGTCATTAGTTAAGCTTAAAATTTTTAGAAACCCAATTCACCCCCCCCTCTTGGGTTGCATAGCTGGGCAACAAGTGAGATATACCATGATCTCTATCATAGCTATCACTGAAACTCCTTTCAGTGGGTTAGAATAGTTTCACTCTAACTCGACAAAGATCATTAATCTAAAACGATCCTATTGAGCTCTCACAATCTATCAATGACATATAGTAATATGTAGTGGCAATCCAGCATAACCAAAATAAAACTTTTAGGTGTAGTTAATGTATGATACAGTTTCTCTATCATGAGTCCTGACTAAATGGCAGATCATGGATAAATCGTCAAACTTCATCATCAGTCATATGATAAATCCGATCAGCTCAAGTCCATTAGTGATTCTAAATAAATTTTTTTCATCAATCACACTGCTATGGCCATAGACTTATGGACTCAGTTTCTCAAATCTTATAAGACTACTCATCTCTATTAAGGTTGATAGATTTCATCTAGATGCACACGTTGCTGACATAGCTCAACCAACTGAAGTCAACATCTACTACAAAGACTCATAATCGAATTAATACTAATGTGTAGTCAAACTACAGTAGTCTTACTGTGAGCAAATGTGATACCGTAGGTCAAAAAACCAATCACACAACTACAGTATCAAGATGATCACTGATGATTGGATAGAAATTCATGTGATCTCTCATATGGTTATGCTCAATACCAGTTGTTCTCTAACAACTATCCGTACTTATCGCTCAGTGTCTCTACACCGTAGACTGGAGACTCATCTATCTCGAAGAAAGTGAACTATGCGTTGGTCTATCTAGATCGATCATCATCTCCATAACTATCCTATGACTGAGAGTAATTTAAGAATCGATCATGCATATTTTTAATTCTCAATATTTGATAATATGTATCGTAACATCAATTTCAAAGATGATTCAAGGACACATAACACTTGAATGAAAAAAAAAATTTTACCCTTTATTGATTAAATTAATAGTTTAAAATACAAATTTGTGTCATAGAATGAACAATGTGTTAGCTAATAATTGACTTCTAGGATATATATCTAACATATAGATCATATTTTAATATATGAGAGAACCATTAAACATATAGCTTAGTAAGATTCACCATTATAATTTAAAATCCCAATTGTAATGGTTGAATGCATGCAATATTTATGTAGTAGAATCATTTTATATATTTTATGCAATGTTGTTTTATAGTTAAAAATGAACAACTTTAGCCCACTTGCAAAGATTTTGATTGAGAATCATCTCAAAGGTCCTAACTATAGTGCCTGAAAATGGAATTTGTATATAGTGCTTATTGCTTGAAAAGTTGGTCCATATTTTGAACAAGAATCCACCAAAAATACCTACATTAGATGCAACTCAAGATGTCACTGATGTATATCACTTATGGTATGAGCATGATTCCTTAGCTAAATGTTATATTTTAGCCTCTCTAAAAAATGGACTTCAAAAGCAACATAAGAAAATGGCTACTATCAAGGATATCATGGAAAGTTTGAAAGAAATGTTTGGATAGTAGAATTGTTCTGTAAGGCAAACTACTATGAAAAGGCTTATGCCCACTAAGATGGTTGAAGGGACACTAGTTTATTACTATGTCATGAAGATGATAGGTTATATAAATGAATTGGAAACCCTTGGGTCTGAGATGGACCATGAAACTAAGATAGATGCAATCTTGCCTCCACTATTAGATTCATTTAATCAATTTATTCTAAACTTTAACATGAACAATATGATGGTGATACTTCCTGAGCTTCACAATATATTGCAAAGAGCTGAGGATTTAATTAAAAAGGACAAATATATTATTATGGTAGTTGAAGGAGAAAAGTCCTACAAGCCCAAGTTCAAGTTCATGAAAAGAAATTTTGGGAATAAGAAAGCTTAAAGCAAGTCTAAAGAGGCAATGAAAAAAGAATGAACAAGGATCAATCAGAAGATGCCTGTCACTTCTATAGTAAAAAAGGTCATTTAAAAAGAAATTATCACCAATGCCTAGCTTTACTCAAGAAGGACAAACCTTTTGAATGTATGCCCAATATACTCATTATTGAGACTAATTTGTTAGTTGGTTTTGATAATTCCTAATGTATTGACTATGGGGCAACCTCTCATATTTGTAACTTATTGTAGGGATTTTAGAAAAACAAAAGGCTAAATAAAGAGAAAGTGATTTTGCTTTTAGAGACAGAAGCAAAAGTTGCAGTTGTTTCCATATGAACTTTTAATCAAGTGTTATAAGAAGGAACTGGTTTATGTTTAAAAGATTGTCTTTATGTGCCTCAAGTTAGAAGAAGTCTAATTTTTATTTCTAAATTGGATGAACTTGGATATTTTATTTTGTTTTGCAAAAAAGTTACTATTAAATTTATTCTTCAATTTGTGGCATCTGGTTTTAAGTAAGATGGTCTTTATTTTCTTATTTCTTCTTATAATACCATTGCATGTGTTAAAAATAACATTACCCATGAAGAAAACTCAAATAAAATGAAAAGAAACAAAGTTATTTCTACTTATTTATGGTACCTAAGGCTAGGTCATATTAATATAGAAAGAATTAATCAATTGATTAGGGATGGACCATTAGTTTTCCTGAAAATAGAATCTTATCTAACTTATGAACCTTGTTTATAAGGAAAGATGACCAAATTATGTTTTACTAGAAGGGGTGCAAGAGCTTCGAGAATTTTAGATTTGGTGCACATTGATGTATGTGGTCTTCTGAATCATATGGCAAGAGATGGTTTTGTTTATTATATTAGATTTATAGATGACTAATCTAGATATAGTTATACTTAATGAAATAAAAATTGGAATTATTTTAAAAGTTTCAAGAATTTCGATAGAAGTATAAAATATCTTCACTTTGATAGAGGCAGGGAATACCTCTCTGATGAGTTTTAGGACTACTTAAGGGATAATGGAATATTATCTTGACTTGCCCCTTCAAGAATAACACAACACACTGATGTTTTAAAAAGAAAAAAATGTATTTTATTAGATATAATACGATTAAGGATGAAATAGAATTATCTACATCATTTTAGGGTTATGCATTAGAAACCATAATTTATCTATTAAATAGAGTGTCAATAAAACCAGTCCCAAAGACCCCATGTGAATTATTGACTAATAAAAAACTAAGTGTGAGACATTTGAAGATATGGGGCTATCCTACATATGTTAAGAAGCAAAATGTGGATAAATTAGAATCTAGAATAGATAGATGCATACTTGTAGGCTACCTTAAAGAAATAACTAAATATTATTTCTACAATCCAAATGAACAGAAGGTATTCATAGGTAGAAATATAATCTTCTTGGAAGATGACTTTGCAATGACTTTGCAATAAGTTGCAACAAGAATAATAAGATTATTCTTGAAGAATATATTAAGCCTTTTGAAGATGACTCCCAAAGTAAAATACAAGTGGATAGCATTTTTGATAGTGATGATAAATCTATAATTACAACTTGTAAGAGTAGCAGGATTATACGCCTTATAGTCAGATTGACTCTTTTGAATGAAGTGTACATAATGATTTTAGAAGAGTACAAAATCGATCCTTGTATTTACAAAGAAGCTATATTAGATAATGATATAGATCAATGGATTAATGCCTTGAGATTTGAGATGGAATTTATGTATTCTAACAAGATTTAAACACTTATAGACTTTCCTGCTAGGATTAAAATAATTGATTGTAAATGGATCTATAAGAGATAAAGAAGATATGAGGGAAAGGTAGAGACCTATAAAACAAGATTAGTGGCAAAAGGCTATACTCAAAAGGAGAGACTTGATTATGAGAAAATTTTCTCATCGGTTGTAATGCTTAAGTCTATTAAGATCTTATTGGCTATAGCTGCATACTATGATTATGAGATATGATAAATGAATGTAAAAAAATATTTTTGAATAGATACCTTGAAGAATATATCTATATAGACCAAGCTGAAGGATTTATATCCAAAAGGGAGGAACATAAAGTGTGCAAGATTAGCAAATCCATGTATAGTCTTAAACAAACTCTAAGAAGTTAGAATATGCAATTTGATGAGACAATCAAACAGTTTGATTTCTCACAAAATTCAGATGAAACTTGTGTTTATAAGAAAACACAAGGGAATGTAATTATATTTCTTGTTCTTTAAGTTGATGATATTCTTCTCATTAGGAATGATATATATAGAAATATTGTTAATTATAAAATTATGGCTATTCAACCAATTCTCTATGAAAGATGTGTATGAAGCATTATATATTTTGGGTCTTAAGCTCCATAGAGATAATAGCAATAGACTATTAGAATTATGATAATCAGCATATATTGATAAGATAGCAGCCTACTTCAACATGTAAGATTCTAAGAAAGGATTTATACCTTTTAGGCATGGAATCGTTCTTTCAAAGAAAATGTCCCCTCAAATTGATAATGAATTGGAAAGAATGAAATGTTGTCCTTATACTTCTGCTATGGGTAGTCTAATGTATGTAATATTGTACACCAAGCTAGATATTACTCATGTAGTAAGTATTGTGAGTAAATATGAGTCAAATCCTCTAGAGGAGCATTGGATGACAGTTAAGCATATTTTTAAATATCTTAATAGAACCAAGTATTATTATGTAGTCTATGGTGCAGGTCCTTTAAAAGTTGAAGGATATACTGATTCTGATTTCAATCTGATTCTGATGATAGAATGTTTACATCTGAATTTTTTTTTGCATTTAATAATAAAATTTTTTAGTTGGAGAAGTTGCAAACAAGAAACTATAGCTGATTCCACAGTTGAGATAGAATAAATTACAGCTTGTGAAGCAATAAAAGAAGCAGTTTGGAATAAAAAATTTATGCAAGATTTGTGTGTTGTTCCTAACATAGAATCTTCAACTACTTTATTTTATGAGAATAATGGAGCTATTACACAAGCAAAAGAACCTAGAGCTCATTAGAGAATAAAGCATATAGAAAAAAAAATTTACTTGATGAGAGAAAATTGTTAAGAGAGGAGATATTGGCATTTCTAAAGTCACCTCAGCAGATAACATGGCTGACCCATTAACTAAACCTTTAAGTCAAAAGGAGTCTAGGAAACATGTAAAGAAGATGGGTTTAAAATTTGTACCTGATTGGCTTTGAGTACAAGTGGAAGATTGAAAGAGTTATATATCTTACCAAGCCAATAAATCTTATGATTTGATAATAAAGTAATCTTTTATGACCTACATATTTCATGGGTATTGCTTTGATGTTATATTTGATGAAACAATTTGTTCTTATGTTATATCTTATGGAATTTATGTTGATGATAAAGATCATTGATAGGGAGATATGATATTCTATTTTCTTTGTAACATTATTGTGATTGAGACTTATCACCAAAATACACTGATTTTTTAGTTTTCATTTATAGGATAAGTGCCACACGTTGAGACTTCGCACCAAAAGCCATATGATTGTTTAGTTTTCATTTATAGGATAAGTACTATAGATGAGATTGCTCACGAAGGAGGGGTGGCAAATTACACTCACATAATTCTAAGAATAGGGGAAGCAATACTATGAGGCCGAGCCTCATGTTGAATAGGTTGGCATTTTGGCCTAGTCCGACAACCATTTGAAGGTCCAAAGGCTTGTACTCACAACTAAACAAGGAAGTCTCCTTGTTTGAAAACAACTGAGGAGGACTTCTCCCCTACCATGGACTCCATTGGAGGCTAGGAAAGCCTAGCCTCTACTGCTATTTAAAGGCACCAAGTCCCCTAGTTCATCCTCATTGGAAAATGCCATGGCCAATGCTCTCATTCTTCCTTTCTTCTCTTGGTTGTTGGGGGTTTAGGCTCGCTGTGGTAGTCAAAAATCATAGCCAATGCATCACCAGAATCTTAAGCAAAGCCATGATCTTTTTCATTTTTCTATTCATGCTTGAACTCCCATTGCCGGCCATGTTATTCGCAAGAAAAATCCAAGGAAAAGGTCATGAATCCCTTATTTTTAGATCTAAAACCTAGCCTTATTTTTTCTTCTTCTGGCCTTCTCTATTGCTAGTGCTTGTCACTGGAGATGAGGACCCATCCCTAGTGTTACTTCCAACCATCACCAAAGCACCATCATCAATGATCATTGAAATAAGCACAAAAAGGACCAAAACCATTATCTTTGTTTGCCTGTTTCTTCTCTTTTTCTATTGCCAGCCATCTGCCACCACCATTGATGACCCCTTGGTCATTGGTCCTTCAATTGTTGACCATAAGCAACATGGCCAAGAGGCTGCAAGCCCTTCTCCTATTTTGCCAAAGAGGAGGAGGAGAAGAAGAAGAGAAGAAAATAAGAGAGAAGAAGAAAAGAAAAAAGAAACAAAAAAATAGAGTTTCTCTCTATTATCTCTCTCTTTTTTGTCTCTCTCTTTTTTCTCTTTTTCATTATTTTCACTCTCTACTTTCTCTCCGTAATATTTTTTCTCTCTACCTAGCCTTGGGTTCTAGCTGAGAGCCCATCTTCATGACCTTAGTTCACTCTGATAGGTGGGCCTTGAACCATCCTGATAGTTGAATAGCATGTCAATTTCCTTTCTAATCGCTATAGAACATCGTTGGATTTGGTCCTTATTAATGTTGATATCTTAGCCTGGCCTTTGAATCTGACTTAGCTACCTTGATTAATCTAACTTGGGCCATCAGGCACTCTCACTTGTTAGCTCTTTCCTCTTTTCATCCTAGTTTGGGTATGTAGCCATGTTTGCAGTAGTATCTTAATCTGATCTATTTGTGTTTTTTAGAATTTCTTAATTTAATTAACTTCTAATATATTGAATTTTAATGACCTTGAAAATGTGTATTAGACATACTTGATTGAAGTGTGGATTTGTGAATACTATGCTTGGATTTGTGTTGATAGAGATAAGTAACCTAACTCTTCAAGCATGCTTTCGAATGATCTTTAGAAAATTATAATTAATTATTTAATTAATTTGATTTATACTCTCTACTTTTTATTTGATAAAATAGTCAAACAAGTATTATTTTATTATTATAAATAATTTATTTTGAACATATGATTTGTACTAAGAAATGGATTTGAAAAACTTGATTGGATAGTTTATAAAATTATTTTTATATATATTCTCAACATGGCTATGATATGACCCTGCCAATAAGAACTGTACATTGGACCTATTGGCTTATAATTCACAAAATGAGTTTCGACATCGAGCCATCAGTGATTAAAATAGTGATATTTATTATCTGGCATTTTATGCAATATGTTTCTATTGTCAGATCTATGCCATTGGATTATATAGCTATAGCTTGATGTTGAGTTTATTATGAATTTATAAAAAATAAATATTTTTTTAAAAAATATGTTATTTGAGATTCATTCTTTTCAATCAATATTAGATTATTTATTTGCTTAGCATGCTTAGACTCCACTTTGATGTGTTATGTTGCTTATTAGACTAATGTAGTTTATTATTCTCTTTTTTTCTATTTTTAGATCATGAATCATGATTGCTCAGAACTTGAGAGAGCATGCTAGATCCCTTAGAGATATTTGAGTTATTCAAATTTTTAGCATAGTTTAGTTTAGCTTAGTTTAATTTATTATGAATGTTTGATTTAGATAAAACATTATGATTTATTTTACTTAAAGATATTTGTTATGAAAAATGATTTAATTAGATTTTTATTAAATCAATTTTCAAGGATTGAAGGCTAATTATTATTATTATTTTAAAATTTTTATGATTTGATCTGTAGCTTTGCATACTTGTAGGGCCTGCCCTGTAACTATGCGATGCTTGTTATGCTTTGGATTCGAGGCATGCGTGCATTTAGTTCCACATTGATTATTCACTAGAAAGATCTTGAATAGTTATATAGGACCAAAGAATTTAAATAACACCTTTTAGCTAGTCTTTTTGGATGAGACCTTAGATTGTTATACATGATATTAAAGCCGACATAGTCTATAGCTTATATGGATTAGGAGATACTATAATATATATTTGTTGGTGCTGGCCACAGGCCAATCATGATGTTTATGAATGGATGGTTAAATTTGGATCCTTAGCTTGATGAAGATACTAAGATTTAAATAAGAGGAGTATATAAGGATCCGTGTAAATATGTATTTAGTCCCATATTGATTATTCATTGAAAAGATTTTGGATATTAATGCAAAGCCAAGGAATCTAAATAATACCTTTCAGTTGACTTTTTTGGATAAGGTCTTAGGTTATTGCAAATGATATTAGAGTTGATTCATTCCATAGTCTGAATATGTGGATTAGGAGATACTGCAGCATGGATTCATTGAGACTGACCATGGGTTGGTTATGGCATTTATGAATGGTTATACGGATTTAGACCCTTATCTTGGAAAGGTTGCTAGGGCTTAAATGGAGGGAGTATGTGAAGATCCTATTGGATATCTATTTAGTTCTACATCGATTATTCACTAAGAAGATCTTGGATATATATACAAGATCAAAAAATCCAAATAACACTTTTCAGCTAGTATTTTTGGATGAGATAACTACAAGGTAATAGTATTAGCGATGGAACACCATTGCTAATTAATAGTCAGAATAATCCTTATCGCTAATTGCCACTATTAGCAATAGATTTTTAAGCCGTTGCTAATAATCGCCATTAGTGATGACAATTATGAAGACCAAATTTTATTGTTATTTTTTTATTTTTAAATTAAATTTAAAAAATTTTAAAAAAATTAGCAATGGCTATTTTGTCGCTAATACCATCGTTAATAAATATTAGCAATGACTTTAGTTATCGCTAATGCCGTCAGTGATGGTTAATTTTATTTTTTAAAAAAAATTATAATAATATTTTTTAAAATCTATTTAATTAATCACAATCAATTATGATTTCTAACATCTATTATAATTAAAATTCAAAGATAACATGACAATCAAAAATAAAAATTAATTATATTATATTAAAATATAAATTATATAATTTTATAAGTATTATAAAAAAATATAATATATTAAAATAAAAAAAATTAGGTCAGATCCTCCTCGTCGTCCTCCTCCTCATCCTCCTGCTCCTCTCCAGCAGTTGGTGGAAGAGAGCCAGATGTCTTAGCATCTTGAAATGAAGAAAAATAAAATATTATTAATAAATTTCGATATGAAGATCTATCTTTCAATACGGAGGTATATATTTTGATACACTCCTTCGATTCTTGATCAGATTATTCTTACATAATTCATTCAATGATATGGAGTTTTAGACACCCTTGGCCTATCAATTGGATGGTTAGATTAAATTTTTAACTCTTTGATCTCCTTCTCCAACTCAAGCCTAAATATATAAAGCTTCTAAATATGAAAACTTAAAATAAGTAAAAAAATTTGCTAATAAAATTACCTGATGTGATGGTTGAGACAATGAGCCCAACTGATTACTAGCTATAGGTCTCGGAGAATCTCTATGATTGTATTATAGACGGTATCTTGAAAGCTCTGAAGTCGCTGGCTCAGAAGCCTCTGCATGACCTCCTCCACATGCGCATCGCTCCAAGTTTGGGATGAGGATACCAAAGAGTATCAAGCTGCTAGAGGATTGAAGCTATGGTCGAATCCTATGACCCAACTCTTACTTACTCCTCTGATGATCTTGAGCCATCCCTTAAGGTCAAGAAGGGGGTCAAGAAGGGGTTGAGTGGACGGGTCATCATCGTGCCATGCAATGACGTACTCCACAAAATCCGCCTACACAATTCAAAAATATATTAATTTTAATATATATATTAGATCTTGTAATAACTTAATAAATACAGTTTGAAATTCTTATCGCAATCTATTGTAACCTAGAATCTAAGTAATCACCAGTCCTTCTAGATTGGTGTGTGGCCTCTCACAATAGTAGCTAGCCTGGTGGATGACCCAGCTACCATATCTATAATAAGTAAATAATAAAATTAAATTAATTAAAGCATATATATAAGAATTTTTACAGTTATAGTGATGAGTTTTGGTATAGATTTCTTATCAGTCTATCGGCCACAATATGTGTGTCGATGGAGCCATTTATGTGTTTGATCGGATCTTGTTAGGCGATCCGATTCTGTCGAGCCCTCCGCCATCTATTGGAGTACTCCTCGCTGCTCCACTGATCGCAGAGGGTCTCCCACATGTCCGTCCACATCCAATGATCCTTATAGGACCTCCAATCCAATGGTGACTAAGAACCGAAATGCTCGATGACAGACTGTCTGAGGCTGTAGAGGCCATCTCGAAGCCTCTGTGTGGCCACCTCATCAAAGGTCTGATGGCCAGCCTCCTCATCCTAGGGAGTCTCGAATCGATAGTACTTCTGTAAGATCGAATCGAAGTATGTGTTAATAAGTAGAATACAAATATATCATAAATTTAAAATTAAATATTTTTGACTTATTCAAAATATCTCTTTGGTTGCATCACGAGCTTCAGATGGTCAGCTGGAGAACTTGTTCACCGACCCCAGCATCAAGCATCAGATGATGCCGGTAACCACATAAGATACTCCAGGCTCTCTAAACATGCTGTAAAATTGATTTTGAAAAATAAATGTTAACTCTAGAATGACTAAATTCTAAATATATTAATTAAAGTTGTAGTACTTATGAGTGGCTCTAAATGTAGATGATCTCTCTATCTTTCGATCAAGTCGGAGGTGCCGTGAGTCGGACGGGTCCTCGACCACGGGTCTATGTCTGGGAGCCGATCGTTGCTACGTGTGACTGTGGGATCACTGGTGACCCCTTATTGTTCGAATTTGAGCGCAAAATATCTAATATAAAAAATATTATATTAGTTAGTAAAGGACAAAATAACATAAATAAAAATATCTAAAGTGTTAGAGTTTATCGTCTGGTATGAGAGGTGCAGAATCATATGAGCTGGCTGCATGAGAGCTCTCTCCTCCAGAGCTCTTTCCTCGGTTGTGATGGCTCTGGCCTCGAAAAGACATGATCTATAATCTCTGAAAATAAAAATAACTATATATCATATTGGATTAACTATGTATCAAAATAAAATAACTATATATCATATTGGATTAACTGTGTATCAGAATAAAATAACTATATATCATATTTATTTAACTGCATATCATGATACCTTAACTTTGTACCATATTCATAAAAATAACTTGGTATTTTGTATGCTTGGAGTAAAAAGTAACGTTATAATAGTTTGATTAGGAACCATGGTTGACACAAGTATTTATCACCTGATAGAGTTTGACTTTTATTTTTATAGCCATGCTGGCATAAAGGTGATACTTTTTTTGTACTTCTTCTATTTTTTTATGCAAACCAATATATTATCATATACTGCTGAATGAGAATCATTTTTCTACTAATACATTATAGATGCTAACTAATAATCTTACATAATATCTGATCTCTATGATAGAGGATCGACATTGGTTGGCAGGTCTAGAGATAGGTCTACCGCAGATCAAGGATAACGTTAAAAAAGTTATATATGGGTAGAAATGCAAGATTTAATTATACAATTATAGGTAGCAATGTAAAATTTAAAATGATGTATTTTGTTGGCCAATAATCCAATGGAATTGATATGCCTCAAGCTTAAACCGGCACGGAGAGATATAATTTAATAGATTGCTTCAATTTTCGAACGGATTATTTTTATATATTTTATTTGATGATACGGAGTTATAGATATCTCTGACCCATCTATTAGATGGTTAGATTGAATTTTGACTCTCTAGTACCCATCTCTTTTGCCTCAAGTCTAAACCAGCATGGAGAAGTATATTTCGATATACTCCTCTGATTCTCGAATGGAGGAAGATTGACTTTTGACCCTTAGTTCCTCTTCCTCCAACTCAAGATAGGGAGCAAAATTCTTTATAGACTCTTTAGGTGCATCTCACACAGGTAGTCATCATAGCCTCTCCGAGCCCCCATCCACCTCCCCAAGCCCCCCACCCCTATCCGAGCCCAGCTCGAAAATTAGGAGTAATTTTTTAAAAAAATATATAAAAACTTAAAAATAATACTTAAATCAGAGAACAACAAAGTAAACAAGAAAAAGAGAAAAAGAAGAAGGTTCAGATCTACCATTGAAAAATAAGGTACTGTAAGTATTGAAAAACAAGCAATTCAAAGCATGTATATTTTTAAAATTTTTATACCGAAAGCAGTAGATTAAACTATTTAATTTTTTACACATGCTTTAGATCAAATCTAAACTACCTTTCTAAGGATCTATGACATAAAAATATTATACAAAAAAATCTGATTTGAGAGAAAATACTGCATCGATCGTATTGATGCCCTGAATCAGATCTAATACTTAGATTTGATCTGATGAGTTCCGAACCTATTAGTTGATCATGGATCAAAGATCACCACTACTGATAAATGTGGTAAGAGATTCTTTCTAATGTTGAGCAGTCACACAGCACGTCCGACCTCTATAGGTGATCCACTTGAAGTGCAGAACAGATCATCATTTCTGGGAGTGCTAACTCGCGATGAAGGATCTGGATGGCTGATGGAGACTTCTTTTTTCAGATCAAACAGATACCTCCAAATCAGAAGAAGAAACTTTTCAAGGAGGAGATGGTGTGGAAGAAGAAGAACAAAATACTTTTTACTTTTCTCTCTTACAAAATAGGAACTAGAAAACCCTAGAACTCTCACCCTAGATCTCACGCCCCAAAGAGGATCTTCTTCCTCTTTTTCGCATGCACGGACGCCCACCCCTCTCTCTTAAATTTTTCATGCCCTCTCTAAGGTTCTCTCATGCCAAATCTGAAGTTAATTGATGCACAAAAAATCAGCCCTTCTTAAAGTGGTGTCTCATGAAGAGATTGGATAATTTGGTTCAGGTTCAAACAAGGTATGATCTTATCACGAATTCAAATCAAATTAATTTTTTTTAAAATAAAATTTAATTTATATCTAAGAGACTTAGAAAGGAGGGTGACACAACTTAGATTGGTGCAAAAAAAATTATGCAAAAATTTATTTTGCATGTGAGAAGAAGGCTGGTCGGCTGTTAGGTAGAGTCCCACAAAACTTGGACTCTTGATTTAAGTTTGATTTCAAATCAATTTGAACTCAAACTCAATCCAACAAAATTCCAATCCAAAGAGGATCAGAAGAAAGCATCATGCATCTTTTGGGTGCAAAAAATTTCACGTGAAAACTCATTTCATGCATGAAGAAAATATGGGCGCAGGTAAAGATGGCGCAAGGAGTGTTTTGATTCCATTTGAATTCTAACTTGTATTCTTATCTAATTAGATTTTTGATTCAATCAAATTAGGTTATACCTAATTAGATTATCTAATCTAATTAGATAATAAATAGTCTCGATTAAATTTTAATTAAATTAAAAATTAATCGAACTCGAATCAGAATCAAACATCCTTAGCGATTAGGTCATCTCATAACCTAATCGGATCAAACCAATTTGAATCCTATTCAATTAGATTTAATCCAAACTTCAATGTTCAATCAAATTGAGTTAACTAGTAATCTAACTGCTAATCAATTCTTCTATAATTCATCAATAATTAATAAATTAATTTATTATAACTTTTACATAATGTTAATCATCAATCAAATTGATGATTAAACCCTAGAACGATTCTCAATCGTTGATCAGCCACATGATCAGTCAGAAATTTTTTTTGAATGTGACCCCATAGATTTGAATCTGAACTAGTAGCACAGGAATAATTTTTTAAACTAATCGATGTAACAATCTAGCAGTGAAATCCGACGTCCGGATAGGTTGAAAGATTGTAAAGCATCATTTATGAACCTATTGGCATATGGTTACCATATAATTCATCCTTTTGATCCTAATGCTCAAGATGACCTAGAGTTTAATTATCAACCCCAGATATGTCAACCACATTGTGTTTCAACTTTTCAAATCTATCATATAGATTATCCTGACTAAGGTTTAACTAAATTGAAACACATTGATGCATTAACTCTTAGTTATTCGGAGAGGTCAATTCTATCTTGACTCACATATCGATTTCGTAAGAACTTGATTGTACCCAAAAATCTTCCATCATTAAATTAAAAATTCAGATAGTCTGACTTCAAAGCACAATGAGTTGCTTGCAAGTCACCGTGGTGATCTCAGATTGGAGGGACACTTATACCATATTTTTCATGAGCTACTCTTGACAGCAGAGTGTCCAGCAGTTAGTCACGTTCAATAAGATGTACTCTTATATCTTGTATGCCATACCAGTGTCTCCACACCATTTGATTATGAGGACAACCAATGCATATGACACACAATGACCTACACTCGATAAATGCTATCGTCTTAGTAATAGTATATCATTTGGTCGTGAACTAAATTTAAGAACTAAATGATATATCCTCCTATATCGATTATGATAGTCCTAAGAACTTCATCATAATAATTGAAGTTCATTAAGAATTTGTACATTACTTTGTGATGAAAAAGTTAAATAATAATTTTATTAATTTATTAATTTATATATATTTATATTGATTAGTACAACCGTCAACAAGCTGACGATTGATTTTGGGATATAATTCTAACAACTCCTACTTGATCTAAAGCCAATCCGTACAGTATCGTATATCCATCTTTTATTTATGATCTTCAAACTCCTTGATACTAAGGGCTTTAGTAAATGGGTTGGTGTGGTTCTCCTTTCTATCGATTTTCTGAAGCTCGACATCACCTCGATCCATAATTTTTCAGACCAGATGGTAGCAGTGCAGAATATATTTTGTGCGCTGATGTGACTTCGATTCTTTTGCTTGAGCAATAGCATTAGTGCTGTCACAGTACAACAAAATAGGACCATCGAGGGAGGGTGCCACTCCGAGCTCATAGATAAACTTTCATAACCACACAGTTTCTTTCGCAGTATCAGATACCGTGACGTATTCCACCTCGTAAGTAGAATCAGCTACAGTATGCTGTTTGATACTTTTTTAGTAGATTGCTCTACCGTTCAGGGTATAGATATATCTCGACATGCTCTTACTGTCGTCATAGTTCGATTGAAAATTAGAGTCTGTAAACTCCATAAATTTTAAGTCAGTTTTATCATAAATAAGCCATTGATCCTTAGTATTTCTCAAATACTTAAAAATAATTTTTACAACCTTCCAGTGGTTCTCTCCTAGATCAGACTGGTATCTGCTCACTACTCTTAGTGAGTGTGTCACATCTAATCTTATACATGTCATAGCGTACATTATGGATCCACTATCGTAGCATATAGAATTCTGCTCATATACTCTCTCTCTCTTGAGTAGTTGTTGGATAATCCTCTTTGAGAGAGTAATTTCATGATTTATCGAGAGATAGCCCTTCTTGAAATTTTTCATACTGATTCATTTCAGCATGATATTGATGTACATGGACTGAGATAATCCAAGCATCCTTTTAGATTTATCTCTATAGATCTTCATCCCAAGAATGTAAGATGCATCTCCTAAGTCCATCATGGAGAACTGAGATGATAGCCAGACTTTTATTCTTTGTAATGCAAGAATATCATTCTCGATTAAGAGAATATCATCCACATACAGAATAAAAAATACTATCATAGAATTGTTGACTTATTTGTATATGTAAGATTCTTCTCCGTTCCTAACGAAGCCATATATTCTGATCACTTTATCAAAATGCATGTTCCAACTCCTACTCGCTTGCTTCAATTCATAAATGGATCTCTGAAGCTTCCATACTTTAGACTCATCTATAGATGTGAAATCTTCAGGTTGTATCGTATACACCTCTTCTTCCATCTCACCATTGAGAAAAGTTGTTTTCATATCTATTTGTCAGATTTCATAATCTAGATGTGCAGCTATCGCAAGCATGATTCGAATGAATGTCAGCATTACCACAGAGGAAAACATCTCATCATAGCCAATACCATAATGTTGACAATACCCTTTGACAGTCAGACGGGCTTTTAGGTCTCCATCTTTCTATCTGCACCTCTCTTCCTCTTGAAGATCCACTTACATCCTATAGGTTTTATCTCTTCAGGTGGGTCAACTAATGTCCACACATCATTGACCTTCATAGATTTTATTTCAGATTTCATAATTTCTGACCATTTATTAGAGTCAGACCTCTGCATGGCATCCATGTAGGAGATCGGATCCTCATTGTTCTCATCGAGTTCAATAGGATCTCCATCCTAGATCAAAAAATTGTAGTATTTATTCGGTGGATGCGATACTCTATTGGATCTTTTTAATGGTGCATCAATAACAGATTCTGAATTTGACTCAGTCAAATCAAGTTCTATGGGTTCACTAAACTGTGTTAATTCTTCTATATGTCGAACTTCATCAAGCTCAATTTTAAAAGCACTAATTTCTTCACTAAAGAATTTCTTTTCTAGAAATTATGCTTATTGCTCACGAACACTTTCTGTTCGTTAGCAAGGTAGAAGTGATACTCCTTTATTTTTTTAGGATACCCTATGAAGATATACTTGTCAGACCTAGATTCTAATTTATCTATTTTTAAATATTTGATATAAGCTGGACACCCCCAAATCCTAAGATGTGAGAGTACTGGTTTATGCTCAGTCCATATCTTATATGATATTTTATTCGTAGACTTACTTAGAATCCTATGAAGTACTTAGCAAGTCGACTTGAGAGTATATTCCCAAAATGAGATTGCTAGATTCGAAAACTCCATTATGGATCGAACTATGTCCAACAAGGTTCGATTTTTTCTTTCTGAGATGCCATTATGCTGTGGTGTTTCAAGAGGAGTCTATTACAAGAGAATCCTATTCTTTTCTAGATGTGTCAGAAATTTGCCAAAAAAGTATTCATCTCTTCGATTAGATCAAAGAGCTTTAATACTTTTTTCAGTTTATTTCTCTACCTCATTACGAAATCATTTGAACATTTCAAATGATTTTGACTTATTTTTCATTAAGTAGACGTACCCATACCTCGATGGATCGTTTGTGAATGTAATGAAGTATTGATGTCCTCCTTTCACACTTATGCTCATCGGTCCATATATATCAGTATGTACGAGACCTAGAACATGACTGTCTTGTTCACTTTTTTCAGTAAAAGATGGTTTGGTCATCTTTTCAAGTAGACAACATTCACAGGTTGGTAATGATTCACAATCATTATCCTTAAAGATTTTCTTTTGGATTAACTTGTTCATTCTATTCTTGTTAATATGACCTAGCCTATAGTGCCAAAGGTAGCTATCAGAGACATCATCTATCCTAGGATATTTTTTTGATGTATATATTATGCTAGGCCACGATACAATATAAATTTCATTGTTCAATTATCTATGCATTACAGTAATACCATTCAAAATGATATCATAATTTTTTTTTTATTAAAATTTTATAATTTTCTTTGGTCAGAAGGCCTACAGAAATTATATTCAATAAGAAACTAAGACAATAATGACAATCACTAAGAACAATGATATGAGAATTGAATACAAGTTTGATGATTCCTAAAACTAGAACTAAAACGGATCTTTTATCTCTAATATTCAGAAATCTCTCATCATCTTCAAATCTCTTACTGACCTAAAGTCTTTGCCACGAATTATAAATATTAATAGAACTATCAGTATCTAATATTTAGGTCATCATATCACAAATTGAGAAGTTGCAAGGAGTTATCATATAATTACCTTGCTTAGCAATTGGTTGCTTCTTCTTCTTAGGCCTGTTCGGATCAAAGAAAGTAATGTATTGAGGATAGTTCCTCTTCCAGTGATCCTACTTCCTATAATAGAAGCACTTTGTCTAACTTTGGTCGGACTTAGATTTGGACTTCACGATCTGATCCCTAGCACTTGGCATCTTATTTTTCTTCTTCTTCTCTTTCTTAAAGGAATGACGCCCGCCTAAAGAAGATGCTCCCACTACATTCACTGTTTTCTTGTGGAGTTGATGATCTTTCTTATAAGTCTGTAGCAATCTTAATAGATTGTGGTAGTTTACTACTACTTCGTCATTCGATAATGACTGAAAAATGGTAAGTAGAACTTTGACAAAAAATTTAGAATTGCATCTTTCCGAAGCTGCTCGTGCAAGAAAAAATTGAGTTTGCTGAGATGCTCGATCTGTTCAATCATGTACAATATCTGATCGATTACTGATTCCCCTTCCTTCATCCTGGCATTGAAAATGGTACAACTTGTCATGTGCCGCTCAACGTTAACGGGAGTGCTAAAAGAATCATTCAACACTTTGAATATTTTCTTTGACTGGGCTTCCTCGAATTTATGACTGAACTCATTATTCATAGACGCTTGCATAATACAATGTATCATGGTGTGGCCGTTGAGCCACTTCAAGTAAGTGTCTCGAACTGCACCACAAGCGTTGGGAGTGAGCTCCTTAGGTGTCGGATCTGTCAGTATGTATAAGATCCACTCGTGCTCTAGGACTATCTTCAATTTTCGATACTAGCTATCAAAATTAGATTTTTTTAATTTATCACTGTCTAACAGTGATCGGAGCGACAAGTTAGTGGCCTTAACTGCAAAAGAAAAATCAAAACTTAATTAGTATATGAATCGATTATGCTTAAAGATATGGACTTTAGTCTAAAGGTTCTTTCACTATTTTAAACGAATGGATGGTCTCTACCTCCAATTTGAGGAATTATCCTAATTTTTTAGTGGGTACTAGAATCCATATAGTTGCACATGAGCCCGACTTTGACCGGCTCACCCATATACATCTATGGATAGCTTCTTAACCAATTATTTCCATAAATAATTTTTAGTAATTGATTTTGCCCCAAGATCCTAACAATAGGCTTTGGCCTCTACTGAAAGGTCTGGTTAGGTCCAACCATGAACATGATCATACTCAAGAATCTAACTACAAATAATCAGGTCTGACTTTGGTCGATCATCCTGATCACCCATAAGAGAGACTCGACTGAGTCGTCATATTATGAATAATAATTTTAATAGCAGATGAGCATCAGACCTTTGGGCCGTCCAATGATCATCCAACTATTGGACCCATTATCACTCAACTTAATGGGAGGCTATGAACTAGTTATCTCCATAACTATTTTATTTTTAGGGACCTAATAATTTTAGAGGATTTAATTAATTAAGTTGATAGATGAGAAAAGACTCGATCAGTTATTCTTAATCCTCCCACTGACTTCATCAAGTCAGATTAAAAGAGATTAGGTCTAATCTGGTCCATCCAACGAGTCAAAAATTTTCCCATTGATTTCATCAAGTTATGAAGAGGACTCAAAACAAGTTGGACTAAGGGCACCTAAATCAATCATACTGATTTTCTAGTAGCATGGGTCAAGCCCAATCATTAAGTGATCTAATCAAAACATAATTGACCATGTTGGCCAAGTAAGTGAGATCGGTGAGAGGGATATGCTATTAACTCATCATAGACTCAATCTATATGAGTAGCTCTCAATTAGTGATCATCGATCAAGACTGCCAAACTTACCTTAGACACCAACTAGTTAACCAATTTTTATTTGATCAACTTATAGATTTGGATTCGCCCATGGAGCTACGATCAATATCCATCTTAGTCTAATCAAAGATATGTACTTGATCAATTACAACTATTAAAAATTGATCAAAAAAAAAATTGAGCTAATCAAAATTAATTTTTAATTAAATTTGATCAATTATTAACATGATCTATTATCAATGATTTCTAACTCTAGGTCTAACCCAATTAAATGGACTTGACTCGAGCAAATCCATTAACCCATGAATTATGAAATTGATACCTTAGATCTTTGATTCTCAAATCTAGATTGCTTAATTCTCAATTAAATTTTGGGCTAACATGAGTTGGGGTTCGGTGTTTGAAAATAATTTTTAATTTTATAAAATATTTTTACAAATAATCATGCAATGATCAAAACCCTAATTTCAGATCTAAGATACAATATTTCAGATCTAAAATAAAATTTTAAAATTTTTTTCATTGTTTATCATTATAGAAAAAATCATATAGCACCCCTACATGTCATAGGAGATCTCATCGAATGAGTAAATAGGGCTGCGAAATCCAGATTTCTCCTATGATCGGACAGCTATGAGGATCTATCCAATCATATTACTACACTACTTAGATTTTAAATTAATTATTTAGATCTAATCTAAATAATTAAAATTAGATTAATATCAAATTTATGTAGAAAATTCATAGAAACCAGGCTCTGATAACATTGTGGGAAAACAGGCAGTTCAAAGTGTGTATTTTTTAAAATTTTTATAGCAAAAATAGTAGATTAAACTATTTAATCTTCTATACATAATTTTAGATCATATCTAAACTATCTTTCTAAGGATCTATGATATGAATATATTACACAAAAAAAATCTGATCTGAGAGAAAATACTGCATCGATCGTATCGATGTCCTGAATCAAATCTAATGCTTAGATATGATCCAATGAGTTCAGAACCCATTATCTGATCTTGGGTCAATGATCATTGCAATTGATACATATGGTAGGAGGTCCTTTCTGATGTCAAGCAGCCATACAGTATGTTCGGCCTCTACAGGTGATCCCCTCGAAGCACTGAGTAGATTATCTTTTTTGAGAGTGCTAGCTTGCAATGAAGGATCTGGATGGCTGATGAAGACTCCTTTCTTCAGATCAAATGGATACCCTCAAATCAGAAGAAGGATCTTTTCAAGAAGGAGATGGCATGGAAGAAGAAGAACAAAATACTTTTTATTTTTCTCTCTCATAAAATAGGAACTAGGAAACCCTAGAACCCCCACCTTAGATCTCACACCCCAAAGAGGATCTTTTTTCTCTTTTTCTCAAGAATGGATGCCCACCCCTCTCTCTCAAATTTCTCACACCCTCTCTAAGGTTCTCTCATGCCAAATCTAAAGTTAATTTTTGCACAAAAAATTGGCTCTTCTTAAAGTGGCATCCCATGAAGAGATTGGATAATTTGGTTCAGGTTCAAACAAGGTATGATCTTATCATGAATTCAATTCAAATTTGAATTTTTTTTAAAATCAGATTTAATCCACATCTAAGGGACTCAAAAAGGAGGGTGACACAACTTAGATTAGTGCAAAAAATATCATGCAAAAATTTATTTTGCATGTGAGAAGAAGGCTGGTCAGTGGCTAGGTAGAGTCCTGCAAAACTTAGACTCTTGATTTAAGTTTGATTTCAAACCAATTGAAACTCAAACTCAATCCAACAAAATTCCAATCCAAATAAGATCAGAAGAAGGCATCACACACCTTTTGGGCACAAAAAATTCCATGTGAAAACTAATTTCACGCTTGAAGAAAAGATGGGTGCAGGTAAAGGTGGTGCAAGGAGTGTTTTGATTCTATTTGAATTCTAACTTGTATTCTTATCAAATTAAAATTAATCAAACTCGAATCAAGAATCGAACACCTTTAGCAATTAGATCATCTCATAACCTAATCGGATCAAACCAAATTGAATCCTATTCAATTAGATTTAATCCAAACTTTAATGCTCAATTAAATTAAGTTAATCAATAATATAATTGCTAATCAATCCTTCTATAATTCATCAATAATTAGTGAATTAATTTATTATAACTTTTGCATAAGGCTAATCATCAATCGAATTGACGATTAAATCCTAGAATGATTCTCAATCGTTGATCAGCCACATGATCAATCGAAAACTTTTTTTGAGTGTGACCCTATAGGTTTGAACCTAAGCCGACAGCATAAAAATAATTTTTTAAACTCATCGATGTAACTGTCTAGCAATGAGACCTAATGTCCGAATAGGTCAAAAGATTGGAAAGCATCATTCGTGAACTTATTGATATATGGTTACTGTATAATTCATCCTTTTGATCCTAATGCTCAAGGTGACTTAGAGTTTAACTATCAACCCCAGATATGTCAACCATATTATGTTTCAATCTTTCAAATCCATTACATGGATTACTCTGACCAAGGTTTTACTAAATTGAAACACATTAATACGTTAACTCCTACTTATTCGGAGGGGTCAATTCCATCTTGACTCATATACTAACTTCATAAGTACTTGATTGTACGTAAAAATTTTTCATTACTAAATTAGAAATTCAGATAGTTCGGTATCAAAGCACAGTGAGTTGTTTGCATATCACCATAGTGATTTCAGATCAGAGGGATATTTATATCCATATCCTTTGCGAGCTACTCTTGATAGTAGAGTGTCTAGCAGTTGATCACGTTTAATGAGATGTACTTCTATATCTCACTTGTATGCTATACCAGTATCTCTATACTATTTGGTTACGAGGATAACCAACACATATGATACGCAATGACCTACACTCAATAAACGCTATCATCCTAGTAATAGCATATCATTTGGTCGTGAACTAAATTTAAGGACTAAACGATATATCCTCTTATATTGATTAGGATAGTCCTAAGGACTTCATCACAATAATTGAAGTTCATTAAGAAGATATACACTACTTTATGATAAAAAAATTAAATAATAATTTTATTAATTTATCAATTTATAAATATTTATATTGATTAGCATAACTATCAATAAGCTGATGATTTATTTTGGAACACAATTTCCAACAAAAGTTTCTTTGCACCTTTAATTATGAGGTGGTTGCAAGCGGTTGTCTGTGATGTAACAGACCATCCAAGCTTGACCTACAACTTTAACAACAAGAATAAAAATGCATCACCTCCATCAATCTCTCTCTAGACTCTTTAGATGCATCTCGTACAGGTAGTCATCATAGCCTCCCCAAGCCTCCGACCGTCTCCTCAAGCCCTCGACCCCTATTCGAGCCCAGTCCAAAAACTAAGAGTAGAAATTTTTAAAAAAATAAAATAAAAACTTAAAAACAATACTTAAATTAGAGAACAATAAAGTAAACAAGGGAAAGAGAAAAAGAAGAAGGCTCAAATCTGCCATTGAAAAATAAGGCATTACAAGTTCCTCTGCACCTTTAACCATGAGGTGGCTGTAAGCGGTTGTCTATGATGTAACAGACCATCCAAGCTTGTCCTACAACTACAACAATAAAAAATAAAAATACATCACCTTCATTGATTTTTCTCTAGACTCTTTAGGCACATCTCGCACAGGCAGTCATCATAGCCTCTTCGAGCCCCCGACCGCCTCTCCGAGCCCTTGACCACCTCCTTGAGCCCCAAGCAGAATATAATTTTTTTTATTTTTTTGAATATGATATAATTTTAAAATTTAAAGTTTATCTTCACCGTTCATTATCTAAATAATTATTGTTAGAGTATCATCACAAAAGATCGCTTCAATTTAGTAGCTTAAGCTATGTCGATTAATAAAATTTAATTTCAACGATCATGAATGACCGCATGATGATCTAATAGATAGAGATCACCGATGGATTTAAAAATTTATAATAATAATTTTGATGATATTTATAGTATACTATCAAAATTTTACTTCAATCAGACATCATTATCATGGTTAATTTAATATGAAATGATTTGGATCGTTAAATAAAAAATGAGTGATCAAAAGGCTAAACGAGATTCGATTATAAGATGATTTTTTAGATAAATAATTTTTGCTACTACTTTGATCATTTATATAGTGATGATCGTAAAATTCAAACCACACACACACACACACACACACACACACATATATATATATATATATGTGATCTAAAACTATATATCTCTTGATACTCATTCTTAAAATTCTTAAGTAATTATACTTATATTTTTGTAAGATCTGTTTAACATGGATTGTTCATATATGCACGATTTAAATTTTATGATCATCATCATATAAATAATTAAAGTAGTAGTAAAGATCATTTATCTAAAAAATTATCTTAATCGGATGCTGTTTGATCTTTTGATCACTCATTTTTTATTTAACGATCAAAATTATTTATATTAAATTGAATATGATAATGATGTCCGATTGAAGTAAAATTTTGATAATATGCTACAAATATTATAAAGATCATCATTGTAAATTTTTGAATCCATCGGTGATCTCTACCTATAAGATCATCATACGATCGTTTGTGGCCATCGAAATTAAATTTTATTGATCGACATAACTAGAGCTATCAGATTGAGATGATTTTTTATGATAATACTCTAATGATAATTATTTAGATAATAAATGATAAAGATAAATTTTAAATTTTAAAGTTATGTCATATTCAGAAAAAAATAAAAAAAAAATTATTCTGTCTCTATAGCAGCGGTTACTATAGGTCTATTACAGTGGTTGTGCAATCGCTACCATATATTGTATAGCATTAGTTTATGTATTACTATGATTAAAATAGATTTTAAAAAATTAATTATAAAATTTTTTAAAAAAATTAAAAATTATTAGTGACGGCATCAGAATCGAGAATGCCATCGCTAATATTATTAGCGATAGAAAAATACCATCGCTAATAGTCTACCCAAAAAAAATAAAAAATTTTTTCTTCCCCCACACGCCCTCATTTTCCCTTGCGTGCCCTCCCACCCCTCCTCATTTTCCTCCACCCCCTTTTTTCCCCTTTTTCGCCTCCCCGAGGCCCTGGTTGCGAGCACTTGGCCACCTCCCTCATCCTCGAGCCCTCGACCGCAAGCACACGGCCATCTCCCCGAGCCCCAGGCTGCCTCCCGACTCCCTGAGCCCCTGACTGTGAGCCCTCGATTGCCTACCGCCTCTCTGAGCCCCTAGCTGTCTCCTTGAGCCCCTAGCCTGCCTTCTCGAGAGCTCCCGACTGTGAGCCCCTGGCTGCCTTTTGCCTCCCCGAGCTCCCGCCCGTCTCTCCGAGCCCCCGATCACCTCTTGCCTCTCCGAGCCCCTAGCTGTGAGCACCTGACCTTCTCCTACCTCCACGAGCCCCCAGTTGCCTCTTGCATCCTCGAGCCCCCAACCGTAAGCACCCGACTGCCTCCCGCCTCCTCGAGCCCCTGGCCACGAGCCCCCGACCACCTTCTGCCTCCTTAAGCCCTCGACAACCTCTCGCATCTTCGAGCCCCCGAACTCGAGCACTTGACCGCCTCCTGCATCCTCGAGCCCCCGATCGCGAGCCCCCGGCTACCTCCTACCTCCTCGAGCCCTCGGTTGCCTCTCGCCTCCTCGAGCTTGCTGGCCCGACCTTGCAGCCCCTACCCCACAACCCAGCCTCTCAGCCTTGCCACCCCCAACCTGCCGCACCTGTCATGCTAACCAGTTGGCCCGACCTTGCGGCCCTGCCCTACCAGCTCGACCCTACAGCCCTGACCCTGTGGCCCCTATTCTACTGGCCTGACCACTCGGCACTGACCCACACCGCCTTCCCACTGCCCTATCCCTATGCCCTCATCCCTGTGGTCATGTCCCAGAGCCAACATCACATCCCCAAGCCAGTGTCCCATCTGTGCAGCTGTTGTGTGCCTTGAAGAACCTGACAAATCTACAGTTATCAGCAGCGGTGTATATCGACCCACACTCAGGTATAGA
Organism: Elaeis guineensis; assembly: GCF_000442705.2. Taxonomy (NCBI): domain Eukaryota; kingdom Viridiplantae; phylum Streptophyta; class Magnoliopsida; order Arecales; family Arecaceae; genus Elaeis; species Elaeis guineensis. Next base: position 128,970,903 of record NC_026000.2, read on the forward strand.
GATCTGATCTCAATTCATAGTAGATATGATTTACATTGTAGATACTATCTATGTTTTTGATTTTAGATTTCAGATTATGCATGTTAAGTAAAGTCATAAGATCCTTGCTTAGATATTTTTTGGATTAGATCTAATGCATGCTAGATTAAAGTGTTTAATTTAGATTCATTCTACTGCATTAAGATTTAAAAATTTTTTGAATTATATGCATGAAACTACCTACAAACTTTCAGTGGTATCAGAGTCAGGTGGTTGATATGAACATAAATGCATGAATCTGACATCTAATAAATTAGAAATAAAATTGATTTGATTTATTGATGTTTCATGTAATACTATCAAGATTTGATTTTTGTTTACATGCGTATATGATATGTATAGTGTAGTTTACTTTTTGAGTAGTCTAGTACTCCTCAAAATTCATGGTAAAGGCCATCCCGCCATAGAGAACTATGGTGGAAGAGATGTCTGCATAAATTGAGAGGAAGAACCATGAAAAGAAAGCTCATATGATTTGAAACTTTAAAATTTTTGTGGCTGGCATGCTTGCTGAGCCGACTCAATTTTTGATTCGATATGGGCTACACAGTCTTAGGCAGTCCGTCATCGAGCATTCTGATTTTCAGTCACCATTGGACTGGAGGTTCTATAGGGATCACTGGATGCGGATGGACATATGAGAGGCCCTTTGCGATCAGTAGAGTAGTGAGGAGTACTTTAGTAGGTGGTAGAGGGTCTGATAGAATCGGACCATCTAGCAAGATTCGATTAGGCATACGGGTGGCTCCGTCGACACACATGTTGTGGTCGACAGACTGATAAAAAATTTATACCAAAACTCTTCACTAGAACTGTAAAAACTCTTATATGTATTCTTTAATTAATTTAATTTTATTATTTACTTATTGTAGATATGATAGCTAGGTCATCCACTAAGCCAACTATGGTTGTTGGAGGCCACGCACCAATCTAGGAGGATTGGTGATTATTTAGATTCTAGATCGCGATAGATCATGGTAAGAATTTCAAACTATATTTATTAAGTTGTTATAGGATCTAATATGTATATTAGAACTAATATATTTCTGAATTATATAGGTAGATTATGTGGAGTACGTCATTATGCGGCATGGCATGATCCATCCACTCAACCCTTCCTTGACCTTGAGGGATGGCTCAGGGTCACCAGAGGGGTAAGTAGGAGCTGGGTCATAGGAGTTAGCCATAGCTTCGACCCTCTAATGGCTCGATACTCTTCAACATGATCTCAAGCCTCGACGTCCTAGATTTTGAGCGATGCACACGTGGAGGAGGTCGTGCAGAGGCTTCTGAGCCAACGATCTTAGAGCTTCCAGGATGCCGTCAAGTATACGGTCGTGGAGATTGTTTAAGATCCGTAGCTGCATTATTAGCTGGGCTCGTTGTCCCAACCATCATATTAGGTAATTCTATTCTTAAATTTTTTTATTTATTTTAAATTTTCATGTTTGGAAGCTTCACATATTTAGGCTTGAATCAGAAAAAAGAATCTCGGGGTTAAAAATTCAATCAACTATCCAATTGATGGGTTGGAGTGTCTATGGCTCTGTATCATCAAATAAAATATATAAAAATAATCTATTCAAAAATCAAAGAAGTGTATCAAAAGATACACCTCCATATCGAAAGATACGCTTCCATATTGAAACTTAAGTTTGAAAAAGATATATAGAAGGTAAAAATTCAATCTAACCATCTAAACAATGGGACAGAGATGTTTATAGCTTCGTATCATCAAATAAAATATGTAAAAATAATCTATTCGAGAATCGAAGTAGTATATCAAAATATATGCTTCTGTATCGATATATAAACTTTCATATCGAAACTTATTAATAATTCAAAAATAGGATCTAAGAAGTAAAAATTCAATCTAACTATTCAAATGATAGATGCTTATAGCTCTGTGTCATTGAATGAAATGTATAGAAATAATCTGTTCAAGAATCAAAATAGTATATCGAGATATATGTCTCCATATCTATGTATACACTTTCATATTGAAACTTATTAGTAATTCGAGAATGGAACCTAGAGGATAAAAATTCAATCTAACTATCCAAATGATAGACCGGAGATGTCTATAGCTCTGTATCATCGAATGAAATGTGTAGAAATAATCTGTTTGAGAATCGGATGAGTGGTATATCGAAATACACATCTTCATATTGACACATCTACTTTCGTATCGAAACTTATTAATAATATTTTATTTTTCTACGTTACAGGATGTTGAAACATCTGGCTCTTGTCCACGAGCTGCTAGAGATGATGTACAGGAGCAGGAGAAGGATGAGGAGGATGACGAGTAGGATCTTACATGACTTGTTATTTTTTGATATGTATGTAATTTTGATACTTGTAAAGCAGTATCTATATGTAAAATTATATAATTTATATTTTTTATATAATATAATTAATTTTATATTTATGATTATATGAAATAATTATTATTTTATTTATAATAAATTTTAAAAAATATTATTGCTTGTTACCATGATTAAAGCAGATTTTAAAAAATTTAATTATAAATTTTAAAAAAATAAAAACTATTAGCGACATTATTAGAACGGCTATGCCATTACTAATAATTTTTTAAATTTTAATTAAAAAAATTATTAAAAATGACAGTAGCGATGGTAAAGCTATTGCTAATAGTTTTTTTAAAAAAATTAATTTAAAAATAAAAAACTATTAGCGACGGCATTAGTGACAATAAAGCTATCGTTAATAGTTTTTAAAAATTTTTAATTACTTTCGCTAATGCCATCATTAATTAGTATTACTAGCGATGGCAAAATTACCACCGCTAATAATGGTAATTAGTGACAGAGGTATTTTCTTCAGCTTTTTAGTGATGGGAAGCCGTCGCTAATAGCATTAGCGACGGCAAATTAACTATTAGTGATGGCAAACAGCCATCGCTAATAGTCAGTTTTCTTGTAGTGCCGGTCCGAAAGCTAAGAGTAATTTTTTTTAAAAATAAAATAAAAACTTAAAATAGTACTTAAATCACAAAATAAAAAAATAAGCAAAGGAAAGAGAAAAAGAAGAAAGCTTAGATTTGTCATTGAAAAATAAGGCATTGCAAGTTCCTCTGCACCTTTAACCATGAGGTGGCTGCAAGCGGTTGTCTATGATGTAATAGACTATCCAAGCTTGTCCTGCAACTACAACAATAAGAATAAAAATGCATCATCTCCATCAATCTCTCTTTAGACATTTTAGGCATATCTCGTATAGGTAGTCATCATAGCCTTTTCGAGCCTCCGGTCACCTCCATGAGCCCCCTACCCCTACCCGAGCCTAGCCCAAAAACTAAGAATAAAAATTATTTAAAAAAATAAAATAAAAACTTAAATACAATACTTAAATCAGAGAATAATAAAGTAAACAAGGGAAAAAGGAAAAGAAGAAGGCTCAGATCTGCCATTGAAAAATAAGTATTGTAGAAATTACCCCATCGACTACTTGACAATCTATCCTACTATGGTCCAAAGGCTGGATGTCTTGGACGCTAGTAGGGACCCAATGCCCGAGCGTGTAGGGCATGCCCTGACCCTGTGCTTGCAATGCTACCTAGCATCTTCCCTTGGTCCGAGTGCTTTATATGCTGAGACCCAAGTCCAATGCTTCCAATTAATTAATTAATTAAACATCTAACTAATTAATTAAATTAATTTTTAATTAATTAATTTTTAATACCTAATGATACTTAATTAATATAATTTAAATAAAAAAATTAACTTTAAGTGACAACATTAGTCGTCGCTAATACTCCAACAAAAGACGAGTTAAAGTGTCTCGAGGATGTCTCAGGGATGGGACGCCGGCTTGAGGACGCGGCCGTGGAGATGAGGGCACGGAGATTGGGTTGCAGGAAAGCATTGCGGGTCGGGACTGCGGGGTCGAGCTAGTAGGGTCGGGGCCAGCAGAGTCAGAGCGGCTGTGGGTGTGGTCGAAGTACGGGCTCGAGGCCACTGGATGCCGGAGCACTGGGAGGGGGGAATCTTCGGGAAATGAGTTTGCTCAATTGTAGTGGAGTTGTTTGGAGTTTCTTTGGTAGACAATAGAGAGCCAAATCAGATTCGTGAGGTCGGTGAACTAGGTGGAAAGTGCGGTCAGTGCTGTGGAGATAGAAAGGCTAATGGATGGATCCTTCCACTGTCTTAACTTTGACCTTCTTTTTTTCTGGAAGGTGGCACTTTCAAGGCATCCATTAATCACTGCAAGACCTACTTGAGGCACTTGAGGGGTTTCGAGCCTAAGAAATTCAAGGAAGGGGGATACGGTATGGCAAGCACTGATCATGGAGGCAATCTGCCTTGGTCAAAATGACAACTAAAATAGTCCATTGACTCTTTTTAGTTTTAGAAGGTTTAAATAAGTATCTGTAGACGCAAAGTAGTGTGTTTTAATATATGGTGTTCTTTGTCTTTTTTTAGTGGGGATCTACTGCTGGGGAGGGGGGAATTGTCGAGAAGATGGCATCAGCGAAGGGGGGAAAGCCATGCGAGCTTGGGGCTATGGGATGTCGAAGCGCAGGGAGGGAGGAACCGCCAAGAAAGAGGTGCCAGTAAGGAGGTGAGGGTGCGGGGAAGGGGAGGGGATGTGGTCCTGGAGACAAGGACGTGAGGATGGGGCCGCGGGAAGGCAGCACGGGTCGGGACCGCAGGGTCGGACTGACAGGATAGGGGCTGCAGGGTTGGGGCCGTGGGGTCGGGCCGGTGGGGCCGGGGCGGCGAGGTCGGGCCCAGCGGGGTTGGGGCGGTCGTGGGCATGGCCGAAGCGTGGGCTCAGGGCTGCGGGATGCCGGAGCACAGGGAGGGGAGAACCGTCAGAAAGGAGGCACCGGAGAGGGAGGGACCACCGAGAAGGAGGCACCGACGAGGGGGGGAAGCTATGCGGGTCAGGGCTATGAGATGTTGGAGTGCAGGGAGAAAAAAACCATGGGAAAGGAGGCATCGAAGAGGGAGGGAATCACCGGAAAGGAGGTGCCGACGAGGGGGGAAGCCAGGAAGGAGGAGGCACCAGCGAGGGGGGAATCGTGGGAAGGGGTGGGGATGAGGTGTTTGAGAGAATTTTTTCTCTCCTACGAGTAGGGGGGTATTTTTGGCGGACTCTTAACGACAGCAACGTTGGCCGTCTCTAATGCGGTAAAGGTATTAGCATGGACAATATTCCGTCGCTAAAAATTAATCGCCGTAATTAATACTTTCATCCGAAAAAAATATTTTTTCATAATTTTTTAATTAATTTTTTTCAAAATTATTAGCGATGGTAAATCTTTCCGTCACTAATAGCAGTCGGTAATTAATTAATTTAATTATAATTATAATTAATTTTTTTGAAAAAAATTTAAATTTATTAAGCCATCGCTAATAGTCTGGATTCCCTCACTATTACTATTAGCGACGGTTAATTTTTTGGATCATCTTTTTGATGGTTAAAAGCTATTATTAACGACGGCATGATTTTTTGTTGCTAATAACACCACTAATATTTAAATTTTTTATAGAGGATCCTCAATTACTACAAATACCTGGTCCAATATTATGATAGAGACTAGCTCCTCACCATAAGTTAAAAAAGAACTCTACTTCTCATAGCTTCCTAGACAAGGTTGCTCCTAACTCTTAAATTTAAGATGGATTTTAAAAATCTATCTATGCTAATCTCCTGTCCATATCTTAAGACCGTGATACTTAGGTAAATCCTAATTTTGGTTAATCCTAAGAGAGATCCTAGATTTGTGTTATCAGATCAATTATCGATAATTTTTCCATATATGTGATTTTTATATTGATCAGGGTTATGAAGAGATGATTGTCTGCATATGATATCGAGTGGAATATCTTGTTAGAGAAATTCATAAATCAAAGAAGAATATTGATTTTTGTGCTTGGATCAGTCACCGGTAAAGGTAAGAATCCCTGTACATGATCACTATTATATATATGCTATTTTACTGTTGGTCTTGCATCGTTGGTTTTGCATCGTCGGATTTGAGATCGATGAATTTATTATACCTGAGATACTATTATTTGATTTTGAGCATGAGTATGTTATGTCAATATATATGTATCAGAAATTGATGGTATGATTATATGGATATGACATATCTGAATTGATCATAATGCAAGTCAGAATTGATTTGATGAAGTCAATGCATAATGATTAAATGAAAAGAAAGAGATATATGGTGTGGACTAGCCTTGTCATGTGGAACAGCCCGCAGGAGCTTATGCCTGGGACAGCCCCCACTGGCTTACAGGTGGATTAGTCGGCCAGGAGCTCATGCCTGGGACAGTCCGCCAGGAGCTTATGCCTGGGACAGCCTCTCACGGGCTTTGGTACGTGGGACAGCCAGTCAGGAGCTCATCCTGGGATAGTCTTGAAAGACTTTTTAAATGGATTCGATCTGGATGATGACTGAGATATAGAATTGGATAGTCCAGAACCAGAAAGAAAAGGTTAAAAATCATATGATTATGAAAGAAGAAATGAAAGATAAGACATGAAATAATTGTTGAACAAAAGTGTTTCACCTGTTAACATATGATGATGCATCTATTTTGACAAGACAGAAAATTTATGAATGTTTGCATTATTCTGTACATTGAACATGAGATTTTATATTTTATTGCTTATTCTTATTTTCAGACTATATTACTATATCAGTGTGATATGAAATTCTTACTGGGCTGTAAAGCTCACACCCTTTCATCTTTCTTTTTCTTCTCAGAGTTACAGGATGACTTAGATTGGCTATGGCTTGGATTTACGGATGAGCAGAAGGATAAATAGAGTGTCCTAGTATCTGATCAGAGAATTGAAAAAAATTAAATTATAATTATGCAAGGTTTTATGAATTATATTTGAAATTAATTGTTATGGATGTTAAGATTGTAATGATTTATTTTGGCCTTGCATATTCTTTAGGGCTTGCTCTAAGGAGTGTGCGGCCATCACGTATCCGACCCGGGTGTTGGGTTCGGGGCGTGATAGAAATCATAACAAAAGAAATATACATCTATAAAACTCAAAAAAAAAGAAAGACATCAGGCTATCAGTGATTTGTAGGAACATGATTGTCATAGACTCTACGACTACTAGAACTATTGAAAGATATAACAGCTTTAATAGTTGAATATAAAAGTCATAACATAAATTAAATGACTAAATCTATGCAAAACTATAAATATAGCGAGATATATACCCTAGATGAGTCCACAAATGTTTGTATTATGGATGTCAACTGTTCAATCGGAGTTCTTATGATGAAGGATATCATTGTCATAGTTCTGCTTCATCGCCTCCATTTGTGCCTCCATCCATGGCTTGATCATACAAATATCTACATTGTTAGAACTCTTTCTAGCATCCTGAGTGTATCGGCTCATTTAAGACAACTAAATAAGGATGACTCTAACTCCATAACCCCTCACTTGACCATAACAGTCTGATTCTACCAACCTGATCCTCAATACGACTGACCTTCATCAATGCTTAAGACTCACTGACATGCTTTACAATAAGAGATATAGCCCTCTCCTATATTCAAGAAAAAATATATATTAATATTATACTTAAAAGAAAAACTATATATCATTGCATTAAATGATTATTAATACATATAAAATATATCTCTCGACTTATCTTTGACAAAACTATCATCTCGATGGATATGATCATCCTGTAGAACTCCACCTGATCAGGCTCCCTCCCATGCTCATCCATCTATAGAAAAAATAAATTTTACAAAATATATGATCCATGATACAGCATAAATGAAACAAGACACATATTATATATTTAATATGATATTTGATATATGATACATCATACATGATTCAATAAATATTAAAATTAATATCAATTTTAATTGATAAACTCTAAGACTTTCAATAAAACTTATAAGTATCATGATACATGATACGCAATACATTATACGTAGTTTCACTAAGAAGCATAAGTATATATATATATATATATATATATATATATATATCAAATTAGTCTAAAAAATAACTTATAAAATGCCAAAGAATTTGAAAGAAGCATATGAATTCTTGTCTGCATCGTATGTAACTCTTGGACCTCAATGTATGAGGAACAAATAGAGCTGCTTATGCAGCTCTAATAATATCAGAATATGCCTACAAAATAAAGTAAATAATGTGATATAACTTTTACACACACACATATTCTATATTAGTAATTAATATAATATAAAATATATGATGAATGTATACAATTACCTATCCCCTTTCGGAGAATCAATAATGAACAAGCTCTCTCCATTGATGAGGATTTACATCAAGAGGATAAATATGAGCAATATCGTCCTTTGCCAAACCCTTTCTCTTGTAGTCTCTCTTCAGTATTGTCTTAAATTCCTTCCATTTTTGATTGAGAAACTTTAGCACCCAGTCATGGCTATTTGGAAGGAGTACAAATTTACTCTAGAATAAAGTAAAGAAGGATATTTGATTATAAAAAATATAGTTAATCGATTGTCAATAAATTAACATTATTAATTCATTTTCTTAGTTGTATTACTTATAGAATCTTAAGCTTATATGCAGGAAGCATATCATTCCATTTCGTATAGTTCAAGGGATAAATCTAATCCTTATGCACAACTGTACCTAAAAAGCTCATCAATAATTTGATAGTCTTATTAATGGATTACCCCATTTGGTTGTATTGGATGACGACCCTCTCATTCTTAGCTAAATGCCAGATATCACTTGTCATATGGATCCACCTTTAATCCTTACTCTCATGGATCCATCTACAACAAACATATAAAATGAAAAAATATATCAAGAATCAATCAATAAAAATTAATATTTAAATCTTAATAGTTATGAATATATGATATTTCTATTAAATTATCCTAAATGTGTATCTTATCTATAATAAGCTCTTCATCAACAAGAGGATCATGCTATGACTTTGCCTACTGTACAGATAAGGACCAACCTCGGATTGCTATGTGAATGATGAAGAACCGACCTCGAACTATTGTGGTTGCATTGACTATCGGAGCTGATCAGAATACGATCTATCTTGAAAAGTCTATAACTCAATATTATCAAATCATTTGCATTGAGTTATGATATCATCTAGTATTCATAAATAGAAAATAAAAATTAGTTAACATAAACTATCAAATAATAAATACAATATTGATCGAATTGCTAATAAAAAGTAAGATCTACTAAATAAACATCATAACATAATATAATATTTCATATAGAATGTACATATCTTGAATGTCTCTTACTAGTTAAGAATCAATCAATATTTTCTCCTTCAATATTTGTCCTAACCAAGCTTATAACATTTAGATCATTAGTCGAGATAAGATTGTAAGGCATACACTATATATAAGTCTCATCATCCTCTACTTTCAATTCTTTTTTCATATCATACGAGTCTTTAGATTTTGTTCTTACAACAACTACCCATTCCTTATCTTTCGAGTCCTATACAAAAAATATTTGATAAGTTTGAGATAAAAAAATAAAAGGATCATCCTTTAATAACACACCAGTATATATCAATTTTGAAAAATTTATAAGTATAAACCTATTCATATCTTACTTTAAGCTCTTTGACAAGTTTATATCCATCCAATCACATCAAATTAATACTATTTCAAATTTTTCATAATAATCTAATTTAAAAATATTCATAAGTATACCATAATAAGTCTTTTTATCTGCTTCCATCATGATTCCACTATTTTGGATTTTTCTAAATTTTTCATACTCTTTTATATGAAATTTAAATCCACTAATGATAAAACTATTATATCTATTGAAAATATTGTTAGACCCTTGAGTAGTGGTAATTAATTCATCTGAATAGTTACTCATCACTATCATTGGTATTTAAAAATCATGATAAAATTGTTAATATATTATTAATTTGATATTAAAAAAAAATCTCAAAAACAATCCTATCCCTCAAATGTGTGACTAACTTATTTAAAAAGTCATTTAAAAAAGAACTCAATCAACCATCGTTGCTCAATCCTTGGATTGGGTCGAATGCTTTAGTTTGCTCATCTTTGAGCAACTAAAAATTTGCTATAAAAAAATTAATTCATTAATTAAGAATATTATATATCATGATAATGAAAGAAATCAACAATGACTATACTAATCTATGATGTTGAGATATTATATTACTATAAAGTAATATATAATGATGTGCCTGTGCAAAGAATTTTTTGTCAAGAACAACATTTTCAACCTTCTCCAAAACCTTTTGAGCATTTGAAAATTTATAAATCTTTGCATTCTTGTTAACATCACAATTCCTTTGAGGTCGATTAAAAATAGTCTTTATACCTTCGAGATATCTGGAACAAAATATTAAGCACTCCTCAGTAATATATCTTGCTACAATCAAGCCCTCAACATAAGTTCTATTTCATACATAATCCTTTAAGCACATAAGATACCTTCAAAAATTAAAAATTTATTGAAACACCAATGTGAGTGTGACATTATTTATACTAAAGAATTATACATTATAGTATTATAGTTATATAGTTTAGCAATATTACCTCTTAATAGGATACATCCATCTATAGTACAACGATCCATTAAGTTTAGTTTCTGTAGCTAAGTGAACGAGTAGATGAATCATGATAATGAAAAAAATCTGAAAGCAAAAATCTTTTCTATATGGCAAAATGTAAATGCAATATGAGACTCTAATTGATCAAGCTCTCATGGACCAAGGATTTTCAAACATAATGACTTAAAAAATGATGAATTGCTTTTCATCTCAAATCTAGGTGATTGGATTTGCACCAATGTAAACCATAAATTCCAAACACAATATAGGTATATGATAGATCTTCTCTATCTATCCTATTCATTGGTACTGGTCATTGATACTGGAAAATTGTCTCATTTGTTCGAACTCATGATCTGAACGAGTCGCACATACACCCTAGTGCATGTTCCTCGATACAATTGAGCAACAATGACAACAACTTATTTTGGTATTGATGATTTTAAAGCAAGTGAAAAAATATCTTACACCAATATGTGACCATCATAACTTTTAAGATTTGAAACTTTTTATTTTTTGAGATTTATACATCTTGAAATATTTGATATATACCCATTAAAAACTTTGATTAGTTAATTATCAAAAATATGTTCTATTATTATTGCATAATTAGTCCTAGTTTACGAAGAGTGAAATCACCATTCCTTCTTGAAGGAATGATGAACAAAGGAAATGCGATTCCATTATTATTACTATATCAAATGTTGACATGAGGTCAAATTTAAAATTTTCATTCCATTTCAAGTTTCATTCCAACGTGTGGTGGTGTGCTTAAATCTGATATTGCAAGATCCTTCTAACAGATCACTATAAGTTGGATCCCATGCAAACTGGCTGATTTTTTGTTTCAATTGGATCTATACATACAAATCAGTTTTATGGCCTGCTTGGATGAATGGGCTGAAAATCCGATTGGACTCATGGATTGGGTCAATATAACCAATTAGATAATAAGCTTACAAGCTAGGTTAACCTTATATCCATGAGTATTCAAGAATGGTTTTGGAATGGGCTTATCTAAATCCTATACGAAGAAAAAAAGATTTGATGAGGTATGTTTTTTTCCTATAGAATTTGGGCCGGCCCACTCCAAAACCATACCGCAATATTCATAGGTATATATCTAGCCCAACCTGTAATATTATTATCTAACTAGTTATACTGGTCAAATCCATAAATCTTAGGATTTTAATTAGCCCATTCATCCAAAAAGGCCCTTAGTTTCATTTTTGTATGAAATCTGGCAGACTGATGGGGGTAGTCTACATTGATCTAGACATTCTTGGATTTTGGTATATTGCATAGAACCTTTGCTCTTGGGATGCTCGCTGGTGTCCTCCCATTTTGTATTCTTATCCTATCTATATTTACAAATATTTTTAAACGAGTAGAAAATTAAACTTATCATGACATTACAATGGTTCATCCTTCTTCACATGCTCATGTGTCATGAAGAAGATCCCAGGAAAATGCAACTCTATTTTGAAGTTGAAATCTCCCCCAGAAGTCTTGTAGTCTTGAGGAAGACTTTATGAAGGAAACTCCAGTCCACTGGCAAGGTCAAAGGCTAGAGCAAGGGCAGAACAAAGCTCTCCTCCCTTCATTCTCATAATGAGGGTGGGTTCTATTTGTTGGTTATGTTTTAAAGGGACACAACTATGAATACGTGATTTTATCATGGGTATTCGATAAAAAATGAAATTTCATAAAACCCAAATAGTGATTTTAATGTTTTAAAACTAAATAGTTTAGAGATTTTTAATGTTTTTTCTTGACTTCAAGGATGTATTTTTGTTGACTTCAAGAATAGTGCTTCTCTTGTCCTTGTTTAATAGATAAACGGAAAAGTTAGCAACTACAAGTGATAGTGCATCTATCTTTTGAAATTTCTATATAAATTTTAAAGATCCTATGATCGTAATCATCCTCATATCTCCCTATGCATATAACATGCTCAATGCTAGTTATAAGACTGCAATTGAAGAGTTTAGAAGATTATATGCATTAGGTAAAACTTCACAACATGCTCTCTAGTTTCTTAGTTAAAGATGCACAAATCATTTTTTTTGCATCCCGTTTTTGTGAAAATAACAATGAGAATGCCAGATCACATTTTTAATATTTTTTTTAGTATGATTGTAGCTCCAATTTTTGGATTGTGAAATTAACATCCAATTTTTTTTCCCTTGCTATAAAAATTATTTGTATTAAGTGAAAAAAATATTTTTCAAAAATATGGTGAGGTCTTTATTTTTATGGGTATACACTAACTAAAGCGAGAGGAGCCGACCGACAAACATAACTTCTGGTAATATGTGGCCAACCATGATGATTGATACTCACCAACAACTATGATATTTTTCGCAGGAAGCCCTAGGTATTGCATCTCTATTATGTGTGAGAATCTGGTATCTTGAAGTAATGGT